>NC_000070.6:153501695-153801695 GCF_000001635.26 Mus musculus | reverse complement strand
GCTCTGTGTGTCCTTCCAGGGCAGGGACTCTCTCTGTGGTCTCCTTGGTGGATACAGACACTATCCTAAGAAGAGAAGTCATCACACATGAAACAAGGTGAACCCGGAGGGCAGGTGCCCTTCATAGCAGGGTGGTGTCAGGAGGTGGTGTGGCGGACTCAGGAAACAGGACACCGGATGCCCTTCCCCCCCCTCTTGTTTTGAAGCAGAAGGGCAGTAAGACTGATTTTGTGTTCTGCTTTTACCGACCCCCTTGGCCTCTGCAGTCTGAGAACGAACACCTAAGTGTGTGACAAGGAGAACTCTAAGCCAGACGCTCTGCTCAGGACCTGTCTGGGGGGTCTTTGGCTCCTCACAGCCTTGCCTGGAGTTTCTGCCCTCTGTGAAGGGGTCCTTCCTGCTCCTCACCCTGTGACTTCTGAGGCTCAAGCCAGCATGTGAGTGTTTGAGCCTTGTCTGTCTGTCTGTCATCCCTTCCTTTCTGGCAATTCCCAGGAACAAGAGCCTCGGGCCACAGAGGTCCAAAGGTGCCCCGTCTCTGATGAGCTCCACCTCTGGTGTCACTGTTCTCGGTTGTGTGGAAAACGTGTTTCTATCCCAACTCACCTCGCTGGAGCCCCAACCACCTCACCCCAACCTCCATCTGTGCCTTCTCCGGGTGCCCTATTCAGGGACAGGCTCAGAGGGCTTTAGGTTCCTACGGAGGACAGGGGGGTGTTGTGTTTTATAAAAAAAAAAAAAAGAAAGAAAGAAAGAAAGAAAGAAAGAAAGAAAGAAAGAAAGAAAGAAAGAAAGAAAAGAAGCCAGAGATGTGTTCAGTGGAGGCACGGTATGGAGTGGGAGAAGGGGCATGCCTCTGCGGGCCATTGCTGAGACATCCCTTCCCCCTGAGGTACCAGCCACAGGACGGGTATAGCTATTTAGAACATGGGGAGGGGAGCTGAGGGAGGAGAGAGAGAGAGAGAGAGAGAGGGAGAGAGAGAGGGGGGGGCAAGCAGCCCCTTTTAGAGTGAGTCAGGCACACCTGGCTGTTGCTAGGCAATTGTGGGGCGGAGCCTAGAAGGAATGCCAACTGGGCACCCTGGCTAACGCCTGGGACTGAGGATCCCAGATGTGATAGCCCCTCTCCACTTTGACCCCCTCATACCTCCTTGCTGTGTTTAAGCCTCTCCCAGCTTTACTGCTTCTCTGAAGTCATGGCGGCCTTTCAAAAGTACACATTTACCATGTGACACCCAGCTAGATACCCTTCCGGTGCCCCGCACCTCTTCTGGTACCACCTCTCTCTTCTTCACCTAAGCCACATACATGCATTGTGACCCTTCCCTGGTCCCGACAATCCTCCTGCCTCATTCTCCCATGTCCCCAGATTGCAAGGCTAAGCTGCCACTTCTGGGTCATAGCACTCGTAAGTAACTACTGGTTTGCAGACATGTCTCGAATCTAGCAGCTTCTCTTTGAACTTAGAAGAGGAAATCAAGTCCTATCCTGTCAGTGTATTTCCTGGACAACAAGGAAACGCTAGACCTCTGTACCCATTTTGCTGCTTACCTGGTGGTGAGAGCCCTGCATATGCATCTGAGATGAGCCCTTGGGGCTGACAAAATTGTTCAGAGAGGTTTGGCAAGCTCCCATTGTTCAGGGGTCCTAGAGTGGCTTCTTCTGTTGGAACATCATAGACCTGCCAAGTATCCACAGAGGTCAACCTGTTATTTTTAATATGTTTCTCCACAGTTTAGCACCAGGCCAAGGGAAGCGCTAGCTAGAGGCCATCCTGACTCTGGAGCTCTCTGTTAAATATCATTGTGATTGCTTTCTTCCTTTCTTTCTTCCTTCCTTTCTTTCTTTCTTTCTTTCTTTCTTTCTTTCTTTCTTTCTTTCTTTCTCTTTTTAAAAGGTATTTATTTTATGCATGAGTGTTCTTATCTGCATGTATACCTGCATGCCAGAAGAGGGCATCAGATCTCATTATAGATGGTTATGAGCCACCCATGTGGTTGCTGGGAATTGAACTCAGGACCTCTGGAGGGGCAGACAGTGTTCTTAACTGCTGAGCCATCTCTCCAGTCATGACTGCTTTCTGAGAGCATACAGCCCACGTTCACAAAGAGATGGCCCGGGGATGGTATCACAGCGATTTCTCTGCACTGGAGTCTCTGTCAGGCTCTGTATCCATCTGAGGTTTCCTGGACCTCTAGGCCAGTGCATAATCCTCTCTTCCAGTCTAGCCTGTTATTGCCTGTGCCCGGTGAGAGACTCCAGCCCTGGGGGTGCTTCACAGTTGTGTACTGTTCTAAGATGTGTGGATGTTTCTAGGCCTTACTACCCTTGCTTGGCTCTGTCTTAGTGTTTTACTGCCATGAACAGACACCATAACCAAGGCAACTCTTGTAAGGACAACATTTAATTGGGGCTGGCTTACAGGTTCAGAGGTTCAGTCCATTATCATCAAGGTGGGAACATGGCAGCATCCAGGCAGGCATGGTGCAGGAGGAGCTGAGAGTTCTCCATCTTCATCTGAAGGCTGCTAGGAGAAGACTGGCTTCCAGGAAGCTAAGATGAAGGTCTTAAAGCCCACACCCACAGTGACACACTTCCTTCAACAAGGCCACACCTCCAAATAGTGCCACTACCTGGGCTGAGCATATGCAAACCATCACATCAGGACTTTCTTTTCTCTGTCCCAGCCTGGCGGGTCCCCTCTGAGGTCACAACCTCCCTAGCCTCTTGCTCTGGTTCCCAGAGAGTCACCATGCTTCTGTTCTGTCCCCCTTGTTCCTCTGTCAGACTCGCTGCCACTTACACACAGATCTCTGCCTTCAGTCAGCCAGCCAGCCTGTGATAAACGACACCATGGCCTATGTGTTAAACTTGGTGTGACTCTGGAGTGCTGGTGTCAAGGATACACCCTGCAGGCTCTGCAGTCGTGATTCAGCAAGGAGGGGCAAGGCACCGGATGTGCCTGGAAAGGGAAGCCTGAAGCTGGAGGAAGCAGCACCTGGAGGACTGGCGCTGTGGTGGGCACTGCAGAGCCACCGTTTTCTGTTATGATCTGGAAGCTCAGCCGTTTTCTCCTCGGTACCTCAGCACCTCTGCCCTCTCTTAGGACCACTGTCCCCCCAGTCCCTTCTCTCACCATGCCATCCTGTCCCCAGAGATCCACTAGGAATGTGGGGTGTCTGCTACCTGCTTTGTCCCTATCGGTCAAGAAAGTCTTGGGCCCTAGGCTTCGGTTCCATCCTGGCAGCTTACTGGCTGGGCTGTGAGTGTGGGCAGATGCGCTTCTGGAACCTTCTTGTCTTATCGTCCTCAAAGGACGGACAGTCAAGCTCTGCCTGTTCAGGCTTTGGAGGAGCTGCTGAGGCAGCATGCGAGTGCTCCTGTTATCATAACACATTTTCTCTCACAATTACTAAAAACCCTGAGTGCTGAGTGTTTGCATGAGTCACCGGAGCCTGGGTGTCAGACACCTCAACTCCACAGATGCCAGCTGCCACCCACCCCGAGTGTCTAGCATACCTGTAAGCCACTGGGTGGCCACAGCAGGCACATGCAGAGAGAATCACACCAGACTTTTTTTTTTTTAAAACGATGTCTTTATTTTAATTTTATGTGTATGAGTGCTTTGACTGCATCTATCTATCTATCTATCTATCTATCTATCTATCTATCTATCTATGTGCACTGAATGTGTGAGGTGCCCATGGAATTCAGGACAGTGTCAGATATCCCGAAACAATAGCAATAAAGAGATGATTGTGAGCCACCGTGTGGGTGCTGGGAGTCAAATCCTGGTACCTCTGGAAGAGCAGCCAGTGCTCTTAACTGCTGAGCTGTCTCTCCTGCTCCCACACTGGACTTTCAAAATCTAGACTCTCTCCCAGGCTGAAGAGAAGGTAACGGGAGAGTCACTCCAGAATGGTTTTGACTTGCACAGAAGGTCAGGCCTTGGCTCACCCTTCTAATCCCAACCCTGTGCGACCAAGGGAGACCAAAAAGCTTCAGATGACAAGAATTCGTTCTCTCGAGGTTTGTAGGGTGGAGCCTGACATCCCTGTAGGGTAGAGCCATGTACCCTGCCTCCCCCCACCCCCACCTCCTGAGCACTCAGGAAGGCTTACTCTGTTTCTCTTAGAGTCCTGCAGCCTCAGGGTCTCCTGGCATGTGGCCACATCAATCCAATCCCTATTATATCCTCACCTACATCCTCCCTGATGTCTCTTGAGTCCTCTTCTAATGAGGATCCGCCTTAGTGTACTGAGAGCAGCAGGGAGCCCAGCCTCACGAGGTTACACCTGCTAGGACCCACGTGTGCAAGGTCACGTGTGCAAGGTCACGTGTGCAGGTACTAGGGAGGGAGAGCTTTAGTATGATTTTAGGGGGGGGTTTACAGTTCAACCAATAACAAGTTTATGTTTCTCAGGGCAGCTGAGAGGGGCCGAGGGCACTCCTGGTGGCTCTCATGTAGGAGCCGGTGGGCCCATTAGTATCTACATCACTGTTGAGTCATTGCTACAGCTGCACACATGGGTGGCTTGAAGGGCAAGCAGGCTAAGAGTGCCAACGTCACTGTGTGGAGAGAGGAAGTAGCCCTGTTGGCCCACCATCAGTGAGCAGAGGGAGGCTGAGCTTGGCTTGGTTAGTGGGTGCTCCCCATGTCTTTGAGGAGCCCCTCTCTGGCTCCCCTCAGGGTGAGCGGTGGTGTTTCCCTGATGCCTGCAGGTTTCCCCTGCTCTGCCGTTAACCCCCCTGCCTTTCATCTGCTCATTTCACAGCGTTCGTTTTAATCATGAAAAGGTCAACTTGTCAGCACACAAATGTTACACTTAATTTGTTTTCTCGAGGCACATCCTATCCGTGATAATTCGGCCCAATTTTTAGTCATTTGCCAATGGGAGGTGCGGTGGGAGGGGCCACAGCCAGTAGCAGTTGCACCTGGGACAGATCACAGCCTTACCTGGAGACCCACTGAGTGACTCTAGGGGCCTAATGTGGGGCAGGGGTTCCAGTGACTTTGAGACTAACTGTGTTTTTTCGATCCCAAACATCTACATTCGTGCCTGGCAGTCACTTGAACTGGGGGTCATGAGTCTTGGGTGTTGGGGCTTGGATGCGATCCCAGAATGGTGGCATCTTCTTGTATTTCAACATCTTCCATCTGGGTCCCTTTTTTCCTGTCTTTGTTCATCTTCTGTTTGCTTCCTCACCAAGTTCTTCTCCCTCCCAGAGTCCTCCTACATGGCGGGAGGTTGTTCCTGAACATCGTGTGAACTTGTCCTGGGGAGATGAACAAGCGTGTATTCAGGATTCCATTCCAGTTTATCTTGGTGAACTGGCAAGTTTAATTATTTATATGAGT
The DNA here is from genome assembly GCF_000001635.26 of Mus musculus. NCBI lineage: Eukaryota > Metazoa > Chordata > Mammalia > Rodentia > Muridae > Mus > Mus musculus. The sequence continues at coordinate 153,796,336 of NC_000070.6, read as the reverse complement.
CTGGGTGAGTGGTCCCCTGCAGGTGCCTGAGCAACCATGGAACAGCTGAGCCCTGGATGGAAATATTTCCCGTTCTCTCCAGCAACCGTGACTTATCTTCAGGAACAGTCTGGGCCTTGTGAACCTTTCTCTCCTCCATGGTGAAAAACTCATAGGCCAATCTTATACGGGTCTCCTGCAGATGATTCCAGTCTCTGAGGGTGGAAGAGGACACTGGCCATGCTGTGCTAGCTGGACAGTGGACCTGGGGGCTTGGTACGGTCATGGAAAATGGGTCTCTCTGAGTTATACGTTTGCTTCTTAGTCATTCAGGTACTATGCAGACAGAGACCTTGAACAGTCTTCATGGTCAGCATTCAGCAGAGCCACTGCACACCTGTAATCCTGGCCCCCAGGCACAGACTGAGATGGCAGGGCTGCGGTGGAGGCAGGTGGCATCCCTCCATTGTCAAGGGGCTCCATCCTTTGGGGGCCATCGTGGTTATGTCCAGTAGTTTCCAACCTGCTTCCATCTGACGTGCAGCTCTTTGCTCCCCGTCTATTGCCCATGCTGCCGCTGTCACCTGACCACTGTGACCTGTCACCACACAGCCACTGGTTTTCCTTACTGTTCTTTCTCCTCTGGTGGTTCCCAGACCCCTTTCTCTGTCCCCCTCCCTGTGACAAAACCAACAGTGATCTTGGTTCCGTCCCTGACACCACAAAGCTCACTGCAAGTGCTGCTGTTAGGAGTCCTTATGAGATTGAAGTACAGGGCTTCAGGGCTGAGTCAGAGACCCAGACAGGAAGGACTGTTAACCGTAGGGTTCTTCAGGTGGGAATTCAAGTTCCTAGCACAACATCTGGGGGAAGCTCCTTCTGTCAATCACAGTTGGAGCACAGAGCCTTGCATGGGGAGCAGCAGAAGGATGAGGAGACTGTGTCAGCCTGCCCATGAGGGCACAGCTGTGTCACCTGTCACTTCCCAAAGGTGGCCACGGCTAGCATGAGTCTTGGGAATGTTAGGGGAACCAATATCCTCTCCAGGTGTTCAGTCCAGGTGTTCAGTCCAGGTATTTAGTCCAGGTGTTTGGTCCAGGAGTTCAGTCCAGGTGTTTGGTCCAGGTGTTCAGTCCAGGTGCTCGGTCCAGGAGTTCAGTCCAGGTGTTCTATACCCTTCCCCTCCCCTCAGTCACGGATGGAAGATACAGGTGTTTCCATGTCCACTATCCCCTTGTGTGTCAGCCTTAGTGCCTAGAGCAAGGCCAGTCCCATAAGTCAACAACCACAGAGAACAAAGGGGAGAGGGCAGCTTGTCCCTGCAGCTCTGGTTCTCTGTTTCCACCAGTGGCTATGGAGACAGTAAGCGCTCTTTGGAGGTGACCGCTCCTTTCTGGGCCCTGTTGGACCACATGTTATCCTATATCATCTGCATGGCTTCTGAACCCCCTCAGGAGCTCAGCATGTCCCGTTCATTTTACAGAGGGAGCCCTGAGACCCTTAAGAAGTACAGTGAGCTAGCCAGGTTACATGGCTCACAGTATGCAGACCCCAAGATCAGGCTTGCAGGCACAGGGTCACCCTGAGTGGTGTATTGGAGAGACTTTCTCCACAAGACCCCCTGTATTGCCTAGGTTGTGTTGGTGTAAGGTTTTGAGGATTTGGCTGGAAATATTTTTGCTCTCAGACACCTCATCTAGTCTCCTTCCTTTCCTACACCCTCCCTGTGTCCTACAGGGCTGAAGGTTCTCTCCAGGTGCAGGCCCACAGGCTCTCCTGGTGACCTCTGTCTGAGTGACATCTTCACTATCAGGGAACTTCACCCCACTTACACTTGACAGGTCTCTCCTTTATAGATTCTGCTGCATGTCCAGCAGCCCCACCCCTGCCCTCACAGTTCCCAGCTCTCCTTTCCAACAAGGCTCTTGGAGGTTCAGAAACTCTGAAGCTGGGGCCCCTGGGTGTCAGAAAGCTGGATTGTTCAAGCAGAAGGGACTGTCCGGTTTCTCTGGCACCTCTGCCTGCCTCTGACTTCATCAAGGACCATGGAAGAAGCCCGGGCATGCTATACCTGAGAACTTTAAGCCATTAGGTTAAACAAAGGGCAACAGGTGCTGGGCAGAGTGTGCAGCCCTGGGGCCACAGAGTAGAAAGCCTCAAAGAACATCACCTAGGTTGTGCGGGACAAGGGGGGTTCACTCAGTCAAGGGGAACAGAGCCAAGAGAGCTGAAGGGTAAAGGAGCCGCTCCACCCCATCTCCAGCTGACCTTCGCACAGCCCATCAGACTCTCAAACAGCATCAGTAGTCCCAGAGCCGGGGACTGCTTAGTGTTGGGCATCGCTACCACAAGCACCAGCCAAGAAGAAGGTTAAAATAGCCTGGCTCCCCATCTCAGGCTGACGTGCCAGCTGTGTGATCTGGGCAAACTCTCTGGTTGTTCTCTGTCCCGTCATCTGGACTTTACTGCACCAGGGGCTCATTAAAACACACACCGAAGAACCTGCCTGGACTGGGGCCGTGGCTCAGTTGGCAGAGTGCTTGCCCAGCATGCACGAAGCCCTGAGTTTGATTCCCAGCAGTGCAGACAGAAACCAAGCACACTGTTTAAGATGTTATCCCAGCACTGGAGAGACAGGGGCAGGAGGACCAGAAGTTCAAGGTCATTTTCAACTACCTAGTTGGCTGGAGTCCAGCTTGGGTGGCATGAAATCTATCTCGCAAGAGCCCTTGGGGCTTAATTAAGCTTTAAATGAGGATTTTCCTCCCCTTTTGGTTGGTACAGGGAATCGTCCCTTGCCTTGGAGGAGGATTAGTGTCAGGTAAAATCTAGCTGTGGCTCCCAGACTTGGTGTGATGAGGGACTCTCTTCTGGAACCATCTCTTCCTTCCTTTGGCCATTAACACATAAACGCTCCCTGCCAAGCTGGGTCCTACTGAGAGCTCAGTGAGCAGGCTGCCCGGGGCACAAACCTTGATCCGGAGGAGGGCAATCACTCTACACTAAGGGACACTCCACTCCTGTGACCTGTCTGGACTCCAGGAACCCTGATGCTGCCAGAAGATGCCCATCCTCTATTCCCACTGTGCCTCAGCTCTTGGGGACCCCCAAAGCCTTTCTCAGTCCACTATCCTGAGCAGGAGGAACAAGAGCCCGAGGTGGCACAAAGGCAACTGGATCGATAAGAAATGTCACTGAGAATGTGATGCAGCCCCCGCTGGAGGCAGCAAGAATCCCAATCAAAGAATGTATCTTGTTGACAAACTGAATGTGAGATCAATTCTGAGCCCCTCAGAAACTAGTTGTTCAACTGGCATAACTCTCCCGCAGGTGACACCTGCTGAATACAAATTAATCCGAATAGGCAGATGTGGCCAGTGACAAGTTCTTTTCCTGGATGCTGCGGCAATCAAAACCCAGCAGGGAGCATCCGTCAGGACTCTGAGGCCGGTGCACCCTGCCTCAGTCTCCCGCCCTCTTCTGCAGCCCTCATAACTCACAGCTGAGAGGCAGTAAATCAATAGAAATATCTTCCTTGGGAAGGTCCTTGGTTGCAGGGTAATAGGTGTGCTGATGGGTCCCCTGCAGAAGACGTCAAATGATGGCTTGTCTCCCAGGACTCGCTTGAAGGACTGATGCTGCCTGGACCTGCACCTTGCTGGCTCCAGAGGCAGCCCTAACTGCCAGAGGAAGGCCATTGTGAGCCTAGCAGGAGCCTTGTGTGGGCTCGAAGGCTTCTAAGGCACATGGTGGTGCTGCCTGCCCAGAATCCCGGCAGGAGCTTTCATTTGTCACGAGAGATGGAATCTTTCAAAAATAACCCGTGTGTGCGTGCACGGCTCCGGCTCGCAAATGTCTTGACACTGCCAGCCTTTAATTAGCTGTGCTTTGCCGTCAGGGATGCTGCAACTGCCACTTCCCAGGCTGCAAATGACATCGTTGAGTCACCGAAAGCGAGAGGGAAGTGTGAGCTGGGAGGGGGCCTGGGTCACCTCGGCCAGTGATAATCTGCAGAGCCCAGGGACAGCAGCCCTGGCTGAGGTCACAAGTTGCCGAAGGCTGGCTAGATCTGGCTGCTGGACCTGAGGAAGCTTCATCCACTGCCTCAGGTATGCATTCTGCAATGCCAGCTGCCGTCCTCAGAGGCTGAAGAACATACACACAGTCACAGACACAGACATATATACACACACACACACACACAGACACAGACACATAATCACACACACATACATACATAGAGATACAGATACACAGAGAGACACACACAGACACATACAAGCACATATACAGAGAGACACAAAGACATAGAGAGAGAGAGAGAGCAAGAGGCACACAAACATACACACAGAGACACAAACACACACAGACACATACACAGATCCACAGACACACACATACACACAGACATAGACACACACACACACACACACACAGATGCGTGCACACACATACCACCAGGCTGACTAGAATTTGGAGACTGGTGCCTATTCCCAGAGGTCCATGTGGGGGTCTAAGCTACATCTTCAATCAGTTTTCATTTCCCTAATGACCCGTGATGTCGAGCGTCTCCTCACAAGTGTCTGGGCCTCTCCACTTTGGAGAGATGTGTACTGAACCATTGCTGCTTTCTGTCACTTTTAAATTAAGAAAACAGGCTTTGTTTTTACACAGCAGTTTAGGCTCTCGGGAAAAGGAAGATTTCCCATAATCCCTTCCTCCACACAGCACTTCACTGGTGGTCAGCATCCTCTCCAGAGGCTCCATCTGCCCCGAGTGCTGAGTGTGTCATCCCACCCAAGGCTCTCAGGCCACATCAGGGGTCATTCTGTCTCCAAATGCGTCTTCACCATGTTTTATTAGGGTGCTTTGGTAAATATTCTCGACTAAGGTGGTGCTGATCCTCCTCAACCCGACTTGGTTTGGGATCACCGAGGAGATGACCTTCTTGGTGTGCTTGAGAGGGCGTTTCCAGAGAGGTTAACCAAGAAGGGCAGATGGTGAGTGAGCAGCACCATCTGTGTGCTGGGGTCCTGAGCTAAATGCAGAGAAAATATGTACTGAGCACCAGCACTGCCCCCTCTGCCTCCTGACTGGACAGCTGCCTCTCACTGCCAGGAGAGACCGAGCCCTCAGCTTTGAGACCAATATCTCCTTTTTTCCTTAAATTCTTTCTTTCCAGGAATTTTGTCATAGCAGTGTGGAAAGTAGCTAAGGAGAAAACTGGATCAGGAGTGGGGTCCCTCTGCGATAATCCTCACCGTGGCTTATGGACTCTTCACTGGTGTGTCGAAGGAACGCGGGTGGGCTTTCTAGCTGTGGACAGGTAAAACCCAAAAGTCGGTAACCAGAGCTTAATGGGCCATCCTGGTGGGAGTGTGGGAGACCAGGATGCTGAGAGAAACGTAGTGGACAGAGGCCTGGATAATGAGTTTCAGAGGGGATCAAGGGCCGCGTCAGAAACCAGGCTGGAGGCCGTTTGAGTGTGTATTCTTTCAAATAATCTGGCTTTGATTTGCTGGTGTCCTGAAAGCCAGAGCAGGCTGAATTTAAAAAAACAATGGATGAATTCACTTGGTGGAGATAATTTCAGGATGGAAAGGCATTTTGGTTGGGACATGCCAGGCTTAACTGTTCATAGAAGGAGATGGAAAGGAAGGGAGAGGGAGGGAGGGAGGGAGGGAGGGAGGGAGCAAGGGAGTGAAGTGGAAACTTGACAGTTCTTAGGAGAGTCGGTTGTGTTTGATGGTACTTTGCTGGGGTAAACACGTGAAGGAGTTTTCCTGAAGTGGACACAGGTGAAAGACTAAGGCAGACTGGCGAAGGAACGTTTCACTGAAGTAGACACAGAAGAGAGGATTCTCTGCTAAAGCAAGCACATGAAAGGACACATGATGAAGGTTTCTTCGGTAACGACAGGCATGTATTGGCCCACCTTACATACACCTTACATTGCGTAGTTGAGATCCATAGAGAAAAATGCACCAAAAAACTTCTGGTGGTGTGCAGCAGTTTCTTGCTGCTTCCAAGGCCTCGGGCTGATTGGCAGAGTGCTGTCAGCTGAGACAGATGCTCGTGCTGAGGCAAGACACGTGGAAGATGTGTGATGTTTGGAGGGTATAAGTAGGACTCCACGGAGTGATGGAGACAGAGCTTGGCTTGCTGGTACAGCTAGCTGTGCAACACTTGTTGGCCTTCGCTGGTCTTCACTTCCCTGAGAGAGGCACAGCTGAGAACTTCTGGTGTTTCTGTTGGTCCCTCCTGCTGACTTGTGCCAAGGCTGAGGCCTGGCTGTCTCTGCTGGCTCATGCCACCACTGCTGATTCCTGTTTGCTATCCTGACTACTGAACTGGACTTGGACTGCTGGTGTATCCGTGAAGTGTTTTAGAGTGGATCGAGCTGCCTCTGCTGACCTGTAATGCTCAGAGCTCAGCCCCTCCCTTTGAAGTGATGTTTATTGTTTTAAAGAAAATATTTACACTTATTTGTTTGTTTTGAGGTGTGTGTGGTGTATTGTGTTGCATGTGCCAATGTACATAAGTACTTACATGTGTGGAGGTTAGAGGTTGGTGTCAAATTTCTTCCTCGGTCCCTCTCCACCTTACTTTATGAGACAATGACCTCCCTGCTGAGGACTGGTTGGAGGCAGCTGGTCTGGCTGAATGGGGGGTGGAGCAATGAATTGGGGTCTTTTCTGAAGTGGAGGGCCCTTGATAGGTAGATCAGGGAAGTCTTAGTGGGGTTTTTGGGGTCTTGTGGACTTAAGGAGTCAACATGGTATTTTGGGCCTCACCATAGGTGGTAGTGCCCTATAGGATGGTTAGCTTCTTGAGCCATCCCAGTTGCATCTCATCTCTATGGTGATGAGCCAGGATGTCTCTATACACTGCCAAATGCCTGAGCAGGCGCTTACAAAATTGCCTTAGCTGGGAACCACCCATTTAAGATGCATTTAGTAAAGTCAGGACTCAGGAACTGATGGACTCAACTGTAGAATGCCTTCAGATGTATTCCACTCCCACCAGGCTGGGGGCCAGCTTCCTGAGCATGGTTCCAGGTCCTGCCACATCTGCCTCTACCACCACAATCCCAGCCCCACCCTTTAGATCTGATCTTGGTTCTAAACACAATGCATGGCTCCAGGGCACAGAACCTTGTCTCTGGCACACCAGAGCCATGCCAGCTTCTCTATTTCTGCAGGAGCTGCCTTCGACAGACTCCTGGTGACCTTCTTGGGGCCCTGGCTGGCTCCATAAACCCCACTTGATTTCAGCATCTACTATCCCTTGAGCCTCAAAGTATTTGACATGTACGAAAACTCTACTTAGATCGAAACCAGAGTCCTCCAGTCTCTGCACACTCAGGACTTCCCCAGCATGTGTGCACAGACCTCACCGTGGGGTCTGCCCTGTCTTGGATCTGAGCCACGGAGATGACCGTGATCTTCTACTTGTGGCACCAGGACACAGATTTCTCTGTCTTTCAATTGATGTAGGCATTGCTCAGAGATGCTCTTCAGCTCTGCTTCCTGCAAGCCTAGGCTGTACCTCCTGGGAGTTCTCTTTCCTTCTTCCTGCAGAGCCACTTCCAAGGTCCACTCCTGAAGCCTTTGAGGGTTTCCACAGAAGAATCTTGCATATTTTAAGCTTTAGAGGAATTTTCAAAACCTTGGTATCTACTTTTTTGTCTGAACTGTGTGCTTGGCTTTGTCCACTGAACTGCAAACGCCTCGTGAGTCAGACGAGGTCATACATTTCTTTATGTTCCAATGGTGGGAAGCAGAGAGCTGGGTGCACAGCCGAGCTGGTGGACACTGCTGGGGTCAGAGGTCATTGTGCTTACCACTACTCTGCTGCTGGTTTGTCCTATGACCTCAGCCACTCACTGCATTCTGAGCCTCGTTCTCTTCCCTCATCCAGCACAGCCCCTCTGCGCGTGGGATTTCATGTGCATCGCTTGACACAGTTGGGTTTCCTGGGACACTCTTCAGGACTTTGTGCGTCCTTGGCTGTCCTACCGAGCATGTGGCAGCAGAAGCAGCACAACTGGGTGCTTCTGTCTGACTGTGTGCTCCTTCACCTCACCGTCACTCTCGGGTGTGTCTGCCTGACTGTGTGCTTCCTCACCTCACTCTGACTCTCAACTGGCTTTTCTTGACTATCCCAGAAGCTGGCAGTAAATCTTAGAGCCGTAAATGCAGTTAAGTCACTGTTCGGGCTGGCGGTGGACAGCACATCCGCACAGCCGATCTCGTATTGATTGTTCTCGCACATGACAGAGCAGGGCTTTCCTTCTCCCCTCCCCCCATGTGATTAAAAGGGCGAGTTTCTGGAAACTAAAGGGAGCTTTATTGTTCTTGACTTGAATCAATGTTGCCGCCTTATACAAAGCCAAGGTGGGGGCGAGGAGAACAGGTCTACAAACATTTTTCTTTGCCAAGTTAAGCTGACCTCTAGGGATGCATGCATCTCAGCTCTCGGAAAGCCAGCTCACTCTAAAACTTGTTTGCAAGAAGTTTCTGTGGGGAAAACTTTTTAATAAAGGGCTTGCAGAATGAGACACATTCAATTTCCTCCAATTATACATGGAAAGTAACTTTTGTTCACTGGATAGTTTTCTCCTTTGCCTCGGGTCTTTTTGGGGATGGGTTTAACTCAAAGCCTGTATATGAGAGAAGAAAAGCTTTATGTTTTCTTGGCTGAGAATAGCTCGCAACAAATTAGAAAGAAATGAAATATTCCCGCAATACTTGGGCCTCCCACATTAGCAATTATGTTTCCAGACTTCCTATATTGCAGGGCTGTTTTTATTTCCTATCTTCCAGCTCTCCTCAATCACAGGCTTTGGGTTTGTTTGCTCTCAACTGAGGTTTCAGTCTGGACCCATGACCATCTTAGGAAGAACTGAACAAACGCTTAGTCCTGAAACTATTCACAGCTGGGTGACCCGGTCCCAGGCCAGGCAGGTGCGACTCCTGAGGTGCAACATTTAAGGAGGTTCTCATTGTCTGGTTTCAGTGAGTGGTGACCCTGCACTTACAAGGCCTTGAATGGTAAAGCCACCTTAAGAGTATGGAGTCTTCTCACTCTTGCTCACCCGTCCCAGCCCCACTGAAGTCTACTGCAATGATCATGTGATACTTGGATTAGACCAAGTCACCAATTCAGCCCCAGCCTCCCAGCTTCTGTTTGCCCAGGTTGACCCTCGGAAAGAGCAAGTTATTTATGACTGGGGAGATGGAGCAGTTTCTTACATTGGCCTTTGTGTAGGGTAGGTCATGAGTTAAAAAACAGGCCGCCACCCACTGTGGTAGTGTGACTATGCTTGGGCCATGGGAAAGGGCTCTATTAGGAGGTGTGGCCTCATTGGAGGAGGTATAGCTTTCTTACAGGAAAGGTGTGACTTTGGAGGCGTGGCTTTGAGGTCTCAGATACATGCTTAAGTCGGGCCAGTGTGATCCAGACATGTCTCCTTCCTCTGCCTTCAGATGAAGATGTAAAAGTTTCAGCTCCTCCTGCACCATGCCTGTCTGGATGCTGCCATGTTCCCACCATGATGATAACGGACTGAACAACTGAATCTATAAGCCAGCCCCAATGATGTTGTTCTTTATTAAGAGTTGCCTTGGTCATGGCCTCTGTTCACAGCAATGGAAACTCTGAGACACCCACATTGTGGCTTCTCACAATGAGGTATGAATCCTTCAAATCTCAAACATGATCTCTTTTGGGGTGGTGGTTAAAGTCTACTGCAGGATGATCCCTAATCCAAACTGACCACTTTATCTATCTATCTATCTATCTATCTATCTATCTATCTATCTATCTACTTATCATTCTATCATCTGTCTATCATCTATAATATATCTATCTCTTTATCATGTATCTACCTATCATCTGTCTATCTATCATCTATCTATCATCTATCAATCCAATCAATCTATCTATCATCTATCTATCGGTCCATAATCTCTGTGTGTGTGTTTGTCACACAGAACATCTGTGGAGGCCAGGGGATAACTTCCAGTTGTGAGACACCATGCTTGCTCTCTTGGGAGTCCCAGGCTTAGCTGACATGCTCAGTAGCTCCTGTGTGTTCACTGGGCAGGACTCACCGCAGGTCTACTGCTTTGTGTGCTGGGGGCTCAGTCTATAAGAGAGGCTGTCCTCAAAGCCAAGTTCTGCTCGCTGGGACAGATTGCAGCTCTCAGAACCTGTCCTGGGCTGTCCACACACCACTAGTGGCCAGTGGTCCCCAGGCTGTGAGGTTTAACCTTTTCTGTCTGTTTCTGGGTTTTGTCCTTGATCTACTGGATATGTCAAGTCAAAAGCAAGCTGTGACATGGAGTAGGGGGTGTCCCTCACACTAATTACACAATGACCATGTGAGAAAGACTTTTCCGAACTTAGTGTTCAGTAACACAAGAATGCTGAGCAGTGAGTGAACTGTGGCCATTTGGATGTGTCTGGGGGAAAGGCTGGTGTGATTCTGGAAGCCCAGTGGCTGGTGAATGCTGTTCAAAGTTTCTGCTTTCAACTGTCTGTCACATTAGAAATGGCAGAAGATGAGTGTGGGGCTGGTCCATAGGCTCAGCTCCAGCGGGCTGTCCTTTGTGTTGGGGACAATGACACTCTGTGGGGCTCAGGGATTCCATAGAAACCATCTTTCTGTGTGAGGTCTTTGTGCTGTTGCTCAGGGCACAGCACCTTGGGCTTCTGCCTCCTCACACCAGATTCCCACAGCAAAAGCAGTGCTCGGTTTCTCAGGATCCAGGTAAATCACACTCGGCATTCCTCTGGTGAGGCCAGGGCCTCCTGGAGCAGTGTGGTCCTTCCCCTGCCTCATCATGAAAATGACCTAGATGTAGCCCTTGGGGAAAGTCACGGTGATGAACAGAGGGAGAAGTGTGGCCTGACCCGACTTGGCTGTGGAAAGGGCAGGTACCGGGGTGCTCAGGCGACCTGAGGGTCTGAGGCTGGCACAGCTAATTCCATAGATCCTTCAGTGTGAACTCTGTCTGTTCACTTAAGGTGTGTCTGAGAAGTAGATTTTACCTTTATTTCGTTTGTCAGCAGGGAAATCCCAGAACACAGGAGAGCAGCATCCATCCCAAAGACTCAAGGGCAGTAAGCTCCCGTGTTTTTAATGTGCCAGGAACTTCTCAGCTGCCGTGTCAGCCATGTGGCCACATTGCTCTGGATTTGGTCGAGATATTATCCACCCTTGTGCACTGAGGGAAGGAACTCAGACTGCTGCAGAGTCGAAGCCAGGCTCATCAGCTAGACAGTGTGTGGATGTGAGCTGCCTCAGGGTCCATGTGGGTCCAGAGCCTTCCCACTGCCTGCGCTGGCCTCAGGGACTAGAGCCGGTTCCCCGACACCTTGAATCGATGCAAGCTTGCATCTAGGCTTTTCCTCAGTGGTATACTGAGCCATCTACTGTCTGGATGCATGTAGATCTGTAGGAGATAGGTCAGGGCAGACACTGGGAGCCTTCTGAGTAAGACAGCCTTGCTGGCTCTCCTCTTCTCTTCAGGTTGGTAGTGTCCCTAGGGCTGCTGTGTTAAATACTCACCCCTTGGCTGTTTGAAGACAGGGAACTCACTCTTCACGTCTGGGGTCAAGGCTTGCCCCCATCTGAACACACAGAGGAGGTGAGGTTTCGTTCCGCCTCTTCCGGCTTCTGGGGACTTTACTGGGAAACTGGCAACTTTGACTCACAGCCAGACATTTCCAATCTGTCCCCAGTGCCACTTGGCAAGCTCAACATGTGTCTTCTTGTAAGGATGCTAGTTGTCTTGGATTAGGGCCATGGTTCCCCCATGTGCCCTCGGCTCATCTAATCACCCCGTGCTCCAGTTCCAAGGAAGCCTCCGAGGCAGGCACTGTTGGAGAGGCATGAGCATCCCCGAGGTTGGCGGACCCGACGCAAATCCTTTCCCCTTCTGTGAGAAGCACCCAACCCCAGCGGCCATGGTGGTACTGAGCGCTTCCGTGGCAAGACTCTTGTATTCACTGCTTTCACCCGTGTAGACCTGAGTCAGGGGCTTTCAGGAACTGTGCACGGCTGTGAAGAAGAGGACAGCAAGCTATGGCTCTGCCATTGCCAGGAACCACCGCCATCCTCAGTGGAGGACTTGAGCCATGCCAATCATGGCTTTGACAAGGAGATGTGGAGAGAGTGTTGATCTGAAAAGCATCTAGAGTCATCGAGAGAAAAGGCTCTGTAGTCCTGTCTCTGAAGCTTCCCCATCCACTTAAAAAATGCAGTGACTGAAAATCAAGCCGACAGCATGTGAACATCTTTGGCCTGGACCCCTCCATCTCCCACCCAGCCGTGAGGGTCTGAGAGCCACTAAATGATGGAGCTGGTCCCACTGGCTAAACCAATCCCTGGAAGCCAGTAACCTTAAATGGCAGCTGCTCCAGAGGAAAAGACAGGCAGCCCGAGGGCTGCAGCCAACCCCTCATGGGTAAAAAATAAACTTAAGAAAAAAAGATTACTTAATTAATTTATTATTACCAGTTTTCAGATTTCAATTTTTTTTATGTTTTAGCATTTGTCTGCACATATGTATGTGCACTGCATGGGTGACTGGTGTCCATGGAGATCAGAAAAGGGTGTCAGATACCCTGGAACTGGAGTTATAGGTGGTTGTGAGTCACTATGTAGGTGCTGGGAACCAAACCCAGGTTCTCTGCAAAAGCAACAAATGCTTTTAATCTGGGAGCGATCTCTCCAGCCTCTTGCTTTATTTTTTGTTTGTATGTATGTATGTATGTATGTATGTAATGTATGTAGGTGTATATGTGTGTTATGTATGTGTATGTATGTATGTATGTCTGTATGTGTGTTATATGTGTATGTGTGTATATGTATGTGTATGTGTGTGTGTTATATATGTATGTATATATGTGTATATGTGTGTCTTATATATGTATGTGTGTATTATGTGTGTGTGTCTTGTATGTGTTTGTGTCTATGTATTTATGCATGTGTATGTGTGTGTATGTATGTGTATATGTGTGTATGTATGTGCCTATGAGTATATGTATGTATGTCTGTAAGTATGTCTGTGTATATGTGTGTATGTATGTATGTGTGTATGTCTGTGTATATGTGTGTATGTCTGTGTGTATGTATGTCTATGTATGTATGTATGTCTGTGTGTATATGTCTGTGTGCATGTGTGTGTGTGTGTGTATGTATGGTCTGTGTCACATGGGTGAAGGTGCTTAAGAAGATCAGACAAGTATGTCAAATCCCATGGAGCTAGAGTTACAGGTTATGAGCCGATCCATCGGGACTAAACTTGGGTCTTTTGTATGAGTGGCATGCCTTTCTTAACTGCGACACCATTTTCCAGACCCTAAACTTTGCAGGGCCATGCTTGGATACAGCCCAGTCTGGGAAGACAGGTGCACGAGCTTCATACAGTTTTCTTGAAGGGGCAAATCTGCAGAGTCTGGGGAAATGTTATAAAAACTGACATCTTCTGCTTATTTCACCAGGGAGAAATGTCACCTGAACCTCAGTGACAAGGAGTAATGTTCTCACTCACACATTCATCCTTGTCCTAATCCCCAAACAGGGACGTGGGAATTCTCACGGTGACAAGGACGTTGTGCTGGGAATATGATCCTTCGTGATTCATGGCTGGATCCCATCACAGGGGTCTTCTCAGAGTGAGGTAAGAGGCTGCAAGCAGAGAGGGGCTGCACAGCATAGCACTGGAAGCAGAAGCGGAGATGCACTTCCAAGATGGAAGAAGGGGTCACCAACCAAGTGTAGGCAGCCCTGGGGATCTGGAAGAAGTCAGAGGCTGAACTAGCTCATGTGGACTCACCCCTGCCACGCCATGGTGCAGTCCCCAGAAGACTTGTGTCAGAAAGCTTGTGGTCAATTTGTACGAGCCCCAGGAAATCAATGCATCTGTCTTTTCACTTGGTTGAGCTGACAAAAACGTGTGTGCCCTAGGGACGTCTGACTTACCTGATCTAGACCTGCACAAACCGTAGATCAGCCTTACTCCTGGCCTGTGGGGTGAGACCAACCCATCCAGAGCTCTGATATAATCTTGTATGATGGCACATTGCACATGGTGGTGGCATCTTCAGTTTGCTGATGCGTGAAGCTAAATGAGCCACAGGATAGAGTTGAAATGGTTCCTGAAGCCCAGGCTCCTTGGCAGGCTGACATGCGTGCTTCACCGTTCATACACAGCCATTGAGCAGAATGGCATTCCTCCACTGATGTTGCTGTCTGTCTGTCTGTCTGTCTGTCTGTCTGTGTAAGAACACCACTGGTCGTTACTCATACTGTGAGCCCGTCATGAATTATGTATGACTGTACCAGGACTGTTAACCATCATTACTTTGGCTGAAGAGAGCTATGTACAATCTTTAGAAAAATCACCCAAACTCGCATTACTTCTTGGGCCCAGGGTCAGATTTGAACCTGGAATGAGAGTAAGCTGTACTCCTTCCCTCTTGGAATGAATGATGTAAGAAGTCCTCAAACTGTGTAGAGTTTGGTTTTAATAACCACCGCCAAATGTCTGATGGGACCCCGCCAGAGAGTCTGATTAATTTCACTCTACCATTTATCTACAGAGTGCCCTGCCCAGGCTTCTGTTGTTGTGACATTTTCTATCTCTGGGCCCCACAGATAGTGATGAGAAGAATGTCCATTGGGAAATGTGTGCCGGCATGGCCTTCAGGTTGGAAGTTAATGAATGAAGATGAGCAGGAGCCCTGGAGGACCCCAGACTGATGCCAGGGAACCACTGCTCTCGCCATCAGAGTGTTGGCAAAGCCTTAGCAGCTGCCAGTGTCCTGCAGGAGATCGGGAATGGGCAGGTGCTCTGCCTTGAATCTTGGCACTCGGTCAATCACTCCTCTGGCTTCAGGTTGCAAGCGTATGTCACAAGGACGTGGCAGGTTGACAGTGTGGGATACTTTCATGACACACAGCTTGGGATAACTGTGTTTATTAACTCCAACTTGCAAGGTCAGCATCTTTTAATTAAAGAGAGGAAGCCCTGTCCCATGCCCAGCAGTCCGTGAGAGCATATAGCACTGCTGGTAGGTATACAGTGGCAGGCACAGGTCCCCAGGGGAGGAATGACATCGCCAAGGACTACAGTAGTGAGAAGCTTGACCGGTTACAGCCTTTTTTGTTTAAAATGGAATATTGATTGTGACCTTGGAGGGATAGAGGATGCTGTAGCAGAGACCAGTCCAACTGTCCTCACTATATGTGAGGAAGCTTGCTTGAAATCCTAATGGATAGAGGGTGCTGTAGCAGAGACCAGTCCAACTGTCCTCACTATATGTGGGGAAGCTTGCTTGAAATCCTAATGTCTAGAGCTGTCGGTCAGATCCACAGAGCTGTAGCTCTGTCTACCTCAGAGGCCGGGTCCTGTGGACAGTTGGATTAAGTGCACAGTGCAGTTCAGCGGCTGAAGCTCAAAACAGAGGCACTGTGGGTGATGGATGACCTGAAGAGTGGTCAGTATGGAGCCTCTGCCCATGGCAGAAGCTAGGCCTCCAGCCAGGGCCCTCATGCAGCAGTGAGCTGCAGGACAGCCATGGAAGCTGCCCCTCCCTGCTATGCTGTGGCCCAGCCCCCACAGACAAACACAGCTGCTAAGGTTTGGTGAGCATCTGCTTCCACTTTGTGTGTGTGTGTGTGTGTGTGTGTGTGTGTGTGTGTGTGTGAACACATGTGTGCACAGGTCATGTGGGAGCCAGAAACCAACTTGGGTGTCAGTCCTTTGTCGATGCCAACTTTGTTTCAAGGAATAATAATAATAAATAATAATAATAGGTAGAGATGATGAATAAAATGTTATTTGAATTGTGCTACAGAATTGGCCACTTTCACAGTTTTATGTCTTTATTTTGTTTTATTTTATTTTGTTCTGTTTCTGGTGTATGGATGCTAGAGGTTTATGTTGGGTGTCTTCTTCTATTGCTCTCTGCCTTATTTTTTTGAGCCAGGGTTACTCACTCAGCCTGGAGTTCACTGATTGGCTAGAGTTGATGGATGACTGGCCAATGAGCTCCGGGGACTTGCCCATCTCTGTACTGTGCTTGGGTTATAGACAAACTTGGCCTATAGCCAGCGTCTACGTGGGTTCTGGGATCTGAGCTCAGCCCTATCCTTCTGTGATGGTTTGTATTTGCTTGGGCCAGGGAGTGGCACTACTAGGAGGTGTGGCCTTGTTGGAGTAGGTGTGTCACAATGGGTGTGGACTTTAAGACCCTCATCCTAGCTGCCTGTAAGTCATAAACGGCACGGAGGTAACCAGCCACCTTAGGAGTGGATTTAAGGCCCACTTGACAAATTGAAATTTGTACCTGGTACCATCACTGGGCCAAGAGCCTATGGCTAGATACATTATAGGACCCAAGGGAGAGTACTCCTATTATGCTGCTAAAACGATCATGGCATTAAACTATGATGATAATTGTAATGGTGATTGTTCTGACTGTAGACCACTGCATGTCTCAGCCCTCATCAGATGATCCTTTTCTTCGATAGATGGGAATTAACAAGAGTCCCGCACTGCATCAACGTGCAGAGAGTAAGAAACTGTAGAATGTTCAGCGTAAATGGGATGTTCATAGCAGATCCCCTCTTGCGAGGCTCAGGGACTATGAGTAAGAGAATGCGGAAGGAGCGTATGAGCCAGACGTGGATGACACTAGGAAACCGTGTCTTCTGGACGAGGCAGGGCAGCGACATGCTTGAACTCATAGTGGTATTACAGCATGGACAAGACCAGTGCAGACAGACAGTAGCCATACCAGGTCCCAGCATGGAGAGGGGAGGAGGGAGACAGGAAGTCCCGCCCCTAGCTGAGGAGCTATGAGCAATGGGTAACTGGCTTGAGAGGAGAGCGCAGTCCCTGGTAGGTTGGCCATGCCCCAGTGGAAGGGCTCACATCCAGGCATACAAATTGGAGTTGATGGATTAAAACAAGAAGACAGGAAGTTGGGTGGGTAGTTAGGGTGGGATAGATCTGGGCAGACTGGAGGTAGAGTTGATCAAGATAGATCTTACACAGTTCTCAAAGAACTAACAAAAACTGCAAAAGCTGGTCACCATTTCTTGGCATTTTTTTTTTCCTAATTGTGTGAATGTGGGTTTTTTTTTTTTTTTTTTTGGCTTTTCGAGACAGGGTTTCTCTGTGTAGCCCTGGCTGTTCTGGAGCTCACTTTGTAGACCAGGCTGGCCTGGAACTCAGAAATCTGCCTGCCTCTGCCTCCCGAGTGCTGGGATTAAAGGCGTGCACCACCACGCCCGGCAAAAACTGTGTGCTTTCAAATCCTTCTGTGTGGGCTACCACTAGAAGGTGTCGCCCAGATTTAGGGTGGGGCTTCATGTTCTAAGTGATCTGATTTTTTTTAGATTTATTTATTTATTATATATAAGTACACTGTAGTTTTTTCAGACACTCCAGAAGAAGGAGTCAGATCTCATTACGGATGGCTGTGAGCCACCATTTGGTTGCTGGGATTTGAACTCAGGGCCTTCGGAAGAGCAGTCAGAGCTCTTAACCGCTGAGCCATCTCTCCAGCCCCCTTGTCATTGTGAGGTCAAATATCAACATGTCCTGGGACGTTTGTATGCTATCCCTTCTTTAAATGTATTAAAGCATATTTTGGCTGTTGAGATACTCGCACGCCCCAGGGATCGTTTTTTCTGTGTCATGAAATCCAATCCCTTTTCAAAAATCACATGCAGTACTTAATTAACGGATACGTGGGAACGGCTTCTACATCTTTGTTCTTAAACAGATCCGAGGTTTTTATCTCCCCGCCCCACCCACTTTGTCAGCTTCCTTCTTGAATTTTCTCTTTCCTGTGCAGTGAGTTGAGCAATTCCCTTCTCTTTTATAGTCTCTGAAGTAGTTTTATTATTACTTTTTAAAAGCTTGGCTTGGTTTGTTTAAAATTGCCTATAAACCATTCTCCTTGATGCCTTCAGAGGGTGGGCAGGCCCCTGACAGTTGATTTAGTTCTCCAATGTGTACCGGCTCGCTCGGAGTTTTCTGTCACGTCTGTTAATGTTTTCATTGGAAATTATTTATTTCTCCAAATGCATCGGAAAACCAATGAAATCTTTAGAAGGCAGCAAGAGAAAAACACCCTCATGCCCTCAGAGGAGGAAAGAACAGCTTTAAAAGTATGTAAAAAGTAATGGCAGCTATAAAGGAAAATATTGATAAATTTGGCTACATTAAAATTGTAGATTCCCATTTTGCTGGTTAGCTTTTTGTCAACTTGACACAAACCAGGTTTGGGAACTCGGGCTGAGAGAACACCTTCATCAAACAGCCTGGAGGCAAGCCTGTGGGACCTTTTCTCAATTAATAATGGATGCAACAAGGCCCCACCCACTGTGGGCAGGGCCATCCCCTAGGCTGAGGTCCTGGGTGTATTAGAAAGCAGACTGAGCAAGCCCCAGGCAGCAAGCCGGTGAGTGATGTTCCTTTGTGGTCTCTGCTTAAGTTCCTGCCTCCAGGTTCCTGCCTTGAGCCCCTGTCTTGATGGCTTTCAGTGATGAACACGAAGCTGAAATAAATTCTTTCTTCCCCAAGTTGCTCATGGTGTTCATCACAGCGATAGAACACAAATGAGAACGGCAGAGACTCTATAGAATGAAAAAATAAATCAAAGCAGAAAGCAGTGTCTGGGAAGAGAGGGCTTTAGTGTTTTTTGTTTGTTTGTTTGTTTGTTTGTTTTTGTGTTTGTTTTTTTTTACAAAAAAGAAAAAGGAAAAGTTTCCTCTAAGTTCAGCAGAACAGGGGTACCCAGAGGTCCCGTCTCCCCATCTCCCCATCACAGGCTGCTGCATGGACCAGATAAGTCCAGCTTCTTGCAGGCAAAGCTTTCCGCATCTAACCCACTGGAAAGCTAGCTAGTTGGCTGGCTAGGGTGAGAAGCTACATTTAGCTACTGAGAGCCTTCCTCACAGGGCTTCAGAAGTTTGACAGATACATCCTGATAATGGGATGAGAAGCCAGTAGTATCCAGCTGGTTAGTTATAACTGCCGATTTGACCCAACCTAGAATCACTTGGGAAGAGAGTCCCAATTCACAGATTTATCAATCAGGCTGGCCTATGGATATGTCTCTGGGGGTTTATTCTGATTGCCGGCTGAGTTGGGAAGACCACACTGAACGTGGGTGGAACCCTTCCCTAGATGGGGCCTTGGGCTATGTAAGTGAGGAAAGCTAAGTGAGCAGAAGCAGGCAGATGGCGCGCAGGTGTGTTTGGTGTGACTAACAGTGTGCACGCATAAATCTCTGCTCTTGACTGTGGATTTCATGAGCTGCTTGAGTTTCTGTCTTGACTTCCCCAAATGGTGACCTACAGCCTGGAATCATGAGTCAAATAAATCATGTTCTATAGCCTTAACTGTTACCTTGGCATGTCTAGAGTTAGCTGGGTGGAAAGCTTTCAGGAACGGACTAGATCAGCTTGGCCTGTGGACACGAGTGTGTCGGAGTCTCTTAATTACTAATGAGGGCCAAGCCCATGGGTGACTGTTGGCTTAGATTTTTCTAAACTTACTTTTATTAAGGGTTCTTAAATGCTTTAACCTCCTCTCTAATCCACCACCCACCAGAGGTAGTGGGAAAGAATGATTATTAGGATATGGGGCAAGTGGAGCTGTTTAGAAATAGTTCTCTGGAGCAAGTTCAAGCTGTGTTATCAGGATCCCAGCAGTTCAGTTCAGTAGAGTCAGGATAGCAAACATGAATCAGCAGGGGTGGCATGAGCCAGCAGAAAACAGCCAGGCCTCCGCTGAATTGGCACAAGTCAGCAAGAGTGACCAGGACCAGCTGGGACGGGACGGCAGGAGAAATTCTCTGCTGTGCCTCTCTCAACGAAGTGAAAAATCAGTGAAGACAAAGGTGTGACCAATGAAGGGTTGCAAAGCTAGCTATGCAATTCTGCCATTACTGTCTGTTGAGTCCTACTTATACTTCCTCCAACATCACGTGTGCTCCTATGGGTCTCGCCTCAGCAAAACACCACATGAGTGAGTCTGCATCAGCGGACAGATCCAGAAACTGGCCGGAAGCCACCAGAAGATCACCAGAAGTTTTTCGGTGCGTTTTTTTTCCCCCCTATGGAGTCACAACAACCAACAGCGATAAGGCTTACCAATACCATCCAGTGCCATCTGCCGTCTGTCGGGTTACATTTGTATTCCTTCTTAACATCATGCAACCTTTCATGTGTCTGCTTTGAAACATCCTTTCACCTGTGTGCTCCAGCAAAACACCATTTGACATAACTGACTTCCCACTTGAGGTGACACTGTTCCTAGGCAGGTGGTCCTGGGCTGCATGAGAAAGGCAGAGAAAGCCTGAGGGGGCGGTAGGAGGGAAGCCAGGGAGCAGCGTCCCTCCACAGTTCCTGTCCTGAGCTCCAGGCCCGGTTTCCCTTAATGATGGAGTGATATGTGGAAGAGTATGCCAGATAGAGACTCTCTCTCTCCCTTAAGTTGCCTGTTAAGGAGTTTTGTCACAGCCACAAAACGAAGCTAGAATAATACGTGTCAGAGGATGGTCAGGGCAGGTCGGGAGCACATGGTGGGGCTCCTGCCTGACATATCTAGAGTAAAAGAACGCTGAAGTAGGTTATAAGAGCAATGTGGAAGTAGGTAGACCTGTAGGAGGATGAGATGTTGGAGTTGGGGTAGAGAGGAGAAGTGGATGGGGGAAGGGGTGGTGAAAAGGGGTGGGAGGGGAGTATAGACGGAACACACTCAACCTCTATTACACAATGCAATCAAAACGTAAAGGCATATGTATTTTTAAAGGGAGGGTAAGTAGTTTGCCCAAGGCCATACAGAGACCCGATAATGTTACTGCCACCCATCAGTCCAACTGTCCCTCCAGCACTGGCCTACAAGCCAGCGAGGATGTGGCCCTATTTTCTGTGTGAACAGAGGATGGGTATCAGATCTACTGTTTCTCTTTCAATTCCTTCAGCTATGAGAGCCAGGAGCCACCTTTGATGGGGCTTTGTCTTTGGCCCCTTCTCCCAGGAGTGAAGTAGGAGCAGAGGGATCTGACGCATGCGCAACGCAGCATGTTGATCCATGTGAGTAGGAGCAGAGGGATCTGACCCATGCGCAACGCAGCATGTTGATCCATGTGTAACGCAGTCATATGGGTGCCTTGCTCAACCTGTGTTCTCCAGAGGACCAATGGGGCTGGAGAGATGGCTCAGGCTTAAGGGCACCGGATGTCCTTGCAGAGAACCTGGGTTTGATTCCCAGCACCCACATTGTGGCTTACATCATCGGTAACTCTGTGGTTCCTAGTCCTCCACTTCCTCCCTCTCAGGTTATCTGGACGCTGCTGCACACCGGGTTGGAAGGATAAAGCAGAGTCCAGAATGGGTAGAGTTCCGCAAGACCCCAGCCTGGCTGGGAACGAGTGCCAGGGACGAGACGGCGAGGGGCAAGGGCTCCTCGGAGGATCTTGCTGTTACAGCTTTTTAGGCGTTTCCTGACCATGTCTAATGAAACAGCTCTTTGAGATGACCTTAGCTGTGCATATTTATTTATTCAGGGTGGGTTTGTATGCACACATGTTATTGGGGGGTGAACTAGGGGTGTATACGGACCTTGGGGAGTAGGAAGGAGTTTTCAGAGTAGATGAAAGTCATTAGCTAGAGTTGGAAGTTCTGTGAGTCCCTCCGTTGCATGGAGAGACATTCCAGGAATGGTGGGCAGGTAGAGGGTGTAGGGGCTTTGGGTTCCACAGGCAAGACCAGCGAAGGAGAAGGTCTGCTGGTAAAGGGTGTCCACCATTTTGCACAGTGCTCAGGAGGCTTTCCCGACAACGGTAGACTTCGACCTTAATTATCAGGACCCAACATTACTTTAGTTTCGAAAGGATTTGATGTCCTTCCTTCTGGCCCCCTCAGGCACTGTATTCACACGGTGTATACACATACAGATAGGCAAACATGCATACATATAAAATAAAAATAAAATCTTGAGAGAGTGGGGGGGGATGAGAAAGGACAGCCATGGGTTATGGACGCATAGGATATCTCTTCCTCCCACAGGCTGAGGGGCTTTGCTCTAAAGTACTTAGAAGCAGAAGTGTTACAGATTTTGGTTCAGAATATTTGCATATACATAAATCTGTCTCAAGAGTGGGATCTGAGTCTAAAAGTGAAGTTATGTTTTATACACCTTTTGTATGTAGTCTGATGGGAATTTTACATAGCAATTGTAGTGTGTATGTATTTTGCTTGTAGTCTGTCCCACAAAGTCAGGTTAGAAAACTTCCACTTGTGATTTTGTGTTGGTTATAACACAATTTGATTGACCATCTGAAATATTTTGAGTTTTGGAATTTGGAATTAGGGATATTTCAACTGCAATAAAATCCTAACTGAGTATGCTCAGAGTTGAGGGGAAAAAAAAAAAGCATTGTTTGTAACAGTCACGGGAGAATTGGTTGAGGAAGTCATCGGTAGTGTTGATTTGGGGCTAGTAGGTGTCTTTGTTTTTCCATACTGAAGTCACACAGCCAATTTGGCAGGTGATCTGAGCTGGATCCACAAGGAGAGAGCTAGGTGGGTGGAGGTTCTGAGCACTAGGCAGCACAAAGCCATCTATACTAGGACACCCTAGAAAGTTGTTATTCCACCTTTCTCCAGGATGCTGTGGGTGCTGTGTAAACAGTTCCAGGAGCTATTTCATCAGCAGAGAAGACATGCAGTCCTGAACTGAATGGGGTCTCTAGGGGAACCTGCCACCAAGGCTGTCTCCAGGGCAACTGAGTGAGCTAGAAATATCGTATGGCTTACCAGATCATCTCCAGGAACAAGCACAGCTGTGTGGACCTGCATGTCGTCTTGCCTAGGAGAAACCAGGCAGAGTGACGTATAGAAAAGGCTAAGGGGCTAAAAGGGACAGCTTGCCCTGAAACAGAAAACAAAACAGATACTTGTGGCGTGTCTTAGTTAGGGTTTTACTGCTGTGAACAGACACCATGACCATGACAACTCTTATAAGAACATTTACTTGGGGCTGGCTTACAGGTTCAGAGCTTCAGTCTATTAGCATCATGACTGGGAAGCATGGCAGCATCCGGGCAGGCAGGCATGGCGCTGGAGGAGCTGAGAGTTCTCAATCTTGTTCCGTTGGCAACCAGAAGGAGACTACCCTCTAGCTGCTAGGAGGAGGGTCTCAAGCCCACTCCTACAAAGACACACTTCCACCAACAAGGCCACACCTCCTCTAACAAGGCCACACCTCTTCTAACAAGGCCACACCTCCTCTAACAAGGCCACACCTCTTCTAACAAGGCCACACCTCCTCCAGCAAGGCCACACCTTAATAGTGCACTTCCTGGGCCAAGCATTTCCAAACCACCACAGGGTGGAAATAGTAAGCCATGGTGAATGAGAGAAACCCCGCTAGAGTTCTGTGTCAATATTGGAACAGTCGTGTGCATTTATAACCATTTCAAAGGAAGACTCAAAACAAAAAAACTGAGCGTTCAGCAACAAAACCAAGTGATAGCAAAGTGGAACCTACCCTGTTTACACTGAGATTTCAAAACTGTGAAAAGGGTTTGGGAAGACAGCGCAGTGGATAAAAGTGATTGCTGTAAACGTTTGAGTTTGAATCTCCAGGACCTACTCGAAATCTAAGTGTGGTGACTCATAAGTGTGCATGACCCCATCATTGAGGTGGGGATCCCAGCGGACCCCAGGGTCTTACAGGACAGCCAGGCAAAATGGTGAATTCCAGGTTCAGGTATACTGTATCTTAAAAGGGAAGATGGTAGGGCATCAACAGAACACTTGATATCAGAGCTGGACCCTCACATGCGCACACATATGTAAACAACACAAACACACACACACGCAACTTTCATGAGCAACTTTCATATGTTACGTGTACTCTTGTGAATAGTCACACCTGACAGTACGTTTTATTGTTGAATGATATTCCTTTAGTCAACGTTTCTCATCTCTCAGGCTGTCCTTTAACTGCTGTGTAGCAGAGGAAGGCCTTGAATTTCGATTCTCCGCCTCCACCTCTGGAAGGTTGGATTACAAGCATTCACCTCTTTGCCAAGTTTATGTGGTGCTGGGGATGGAACCATGGCTTTGAGCATTCCCGACGAACACTCTAGCAACTGAGCTGTACAGCTTGAAATGATCTTTAAAGCCCAGGAATGAATGTAGTTCACACAACCATGTTCTTAAAACAATCCTATTAATATTTTTAATAGACAAAGAAAATAAGTTTGTGGCGAGGGCAGGACTCGAACCCAAGTCCTGGCCTCCACAGTTCGTATTCCTCCTCCAGCTTTGTAAGGACCCTGAGGTACGACAGAATAAAAGACTTAGGCAACCCCCTATGGCAGCTGGACTCTATTCCCATTGCCTCCCACCCTCTTTTTGGAGGTACTGGTGCAGCCATAGTCAACCAGGGTTTGGGGCTTGCCTTGTGCCAGGGGCAGAGAGGATGGTGAAGCTCCGTTTAGTCCTTAGCACCTTTCCAGTTGATTGAAGGGCTCTGAAGACAGATCTCCCCAATTAATGCCAATTAGAAAGGGGCTCCTGAGGAGAGTGAGCAGGGCGGAGTGAAAGATACAGGGGCAGCCAGTCTCCTGCTCCTAGCTGCGGCCAACTCACGGGTCTGCAGATGCCAGAAATAGCTGCAATGGAGCTCCCTGCTACCCGGAGAGTGGAGAGGATTATGGCTGCCCTGCTGAACCAAGTGGCTGGATGGATTCACATGTTCCTGTGTCCTCTTGTCCTTGCACGAGTGTGGGTCAGCAGAAAGACAATGCTTATCTTTAACTTCTCAGGATCGGCTGCGGTGTTCCTATGCGCATGCCTCCCCCAGATCGGTGGCGTTTCTTTGCGCATGCCTCTTAAGTTTTGGCTTTGCCGATTTGCTCTGTTCACTATTAGTTTTTGGTCTGTTAAATAATTAGTTTCTAATTGTTGTTTGTGTCGGTGTCTGGGGTGGTGGGCAACTGTCAGGAGCTGATTCAAATTCCCTCCAAGTTCCCGGAATCTGACATGTTTTCCTCCGCTCCCTCAATCCCAAGTGAAAACATAGATGCATTAAAAAAAATAATAATAAAATAAACACAGGTGTTGAAGGAGATGTTTTGAAATGTTCCCGTCTACCTGACAGCTGTGCTCTCAGTACAAACCATCAGATCGTTTCCACTGTAATTGCATGAATTTCCTCCGAGCTTCCGGGATTTTAACTGGAGAATATATCATTATGGAAACTTCATGCCCAGGAATAATGCATTGCAACCCTTCCCAGAATGGTCCCCAGCTCTCATGGAATTTTAATGTCATTCCAGAAGGTGTCTGGGAATCAAGGCAGATCATCTTTCTCATCAAAAGCTAATCCTTGCTGAATGGAGCCAACTTGGCAGAACTACCCTCCCCTCCTTCAAGCCCGCGCCTGTCTATGGATGAGGAAAGTTTATCTTTCCAGGGGATTCACAGTATTGAGTATGGTAGTGTTGTGGTACCAGACTGTGTAGTCGGCTGTTCAAATTCAGAGCGGATTTCAAGTGTTTCATAGACTTTGCTTGCTTGTTTGAAAATAGCTTCAGGGAGGGAAAAGGATGCTTCTCTGTTCAGCTGCGATTGCTGGCAGCCAAGAGAGAAAAAAATAACCTCCAAATGGGGGAGGTCAGGAAAACACAGGTCAGAGCTCAGTCTTGCCTGCCCCCAATCACGACAACCCCTCAGGCCTGTCGCCTAGATACGAACACTAAATGTCTCTCTCTAGCTGTTATATTAAGCCCCGGGGTGACTGGAGCAATGCCTTTGCCTCTGTGGAGGAAAGATAAGATAGGAATCTAATAGACATGGAACTTGGAGGCACAGTCATATGCCAACTGAGAAGGGTCCAGAATTGACACTGGCACTCACTTTGTAGACCAGGCTGGCCTCGAACTCAGAAATCCGCCTGCCTCTGCCTCCCGAGTACTGGGATTAAAGGCGTGCGCGGCCACGCCCGGCTCATTGATTTATTTTTAAAGTCAAATTTGATCAGAATTATGTGCATGTGACCTGGGTTTGGACCCTACGAAGGTGCCATTTGTAATAGATGAAGGTTCTTACCTGCTTAGTGGCCGCTTAGTGGCCACACAGTGTTCTGCTCACCCCCACCCCACCCCCAACCCCCGCAGCTCTCTTCCTAGGTTCCTAGGCAGCAACCTCTGTGGTGCACCTTCACCCGGGCTGGGAGTCTGAGACAATCAGTTCCTCTCCTAGCCTTCCCAGATGTCCATTTCCTTGAGCAGATCTTTCTGCACCTCAGTCTTCCCAGCTATGGAAGGTGACCCGTCGGGCCATCATAGAGGAAGAGGTTTCAGTGTGGTCTTGTGTGTTAGTGAGGGGGACGCAGAGCAGCCTGAGTGTCTGCACGGAACCATTTTCCTCTATGAGGAAAACAGCCAGGACAAACACCCACAAGTCCGGTTTAGTTACTGCGCATGCTCCATGGCTGGTGACCCCCACGGAGGATGGCCAGTCCTCGCTGCACTTGGCGTCCCTGAGGGCACAGGATTTTAACTGTGCCCCATCTGAAAACAGGAGCGCCAATCTGGCCTTTCTCCAGCTAGGAGTGAATCTGAGAGTGTTCAGACATTAAAGAACCACCCCTGTCCTGCGACACACTAGATCCAGCTTTGCTTGATTCTCTCGGAAGTTGATTTGATAGCTTACTGTTTCAGTCCAAGTAAGAAGAGCTTTTTATCTGTAACATCAGCTCCACCTGCTTCCTCTTCCTTTCTCTTCCTCTCCTCTCTCCTCCCCTTCTTCCCTCCCCTCCCACCCCTTCTCCTCCCCCTCCCATCCTTCCTCTTCCCCTCCCCCACCCATCTTTTCCCCTCCCCCTTCCATCTCCTTTCCTCCCCTTTCTCTCTCCCTCTTCTCCTACACCATTTCTTCCCCTCCCTACTTCCCCTCCCCTTCTCCCTTCCTTTTCCCTCCCCTTTCCTGTTCCTTTCCTCTTTTACCTCCCTCCTCCCCCTTCCTCTCCCCTCCCCTTCCCCTCCATTTCCTCCTCTCCCCTCCCCTTCCCCTCCATTTCCCCCTCTCACCTTCCCTCCCTCTCTCTTCCGCTCTTGCTTCCTTTGCGTCTTTTCAAAAATACCTGCTCCTTGACATTGGCTTTTTGTGTCTGTAAGCAATTTGCTAGTTTACGTAAGCAAATCTTCCTTTTCAGGTTCACAAGCTCTGAGCACTGTAAGGCACTTTCTAGTCTTTTGTGCAGTAGGACTGTGGAGACAATAAGCTCTTCTGTTCTAAGTTTTGAAGACATTTATATCTTTGTTTCATCTGAGTCGGCTTTAGTGGGGGCCTGGCATTTCTCCTGAATAGCTCTTCAATTCATAACGTAGGGTTTTGTTCTTTGTTTTTTTCTTTTTCTTCAAATGCTGGTTTTGTATACAGAGACTCTTCAGTTTGCTTTCCCAGTGCTTGGCTTGGATCTCATTTTGGGTTTTATATCTCCTGGTATGTCAGCTTCATGTTGCTTTCTAGTTATTTTATCTTTCTGTGCCGGGGTGTGGAGAGCCCATCATTTCCCCTCTGTGGTCATGTCCCAGCATCACCGGAGACTCTGAGACCCTAAAAGAGGTAGGGACTCCTCCTTATGAGCAAGCAGGCTGTTCTGCGCCTAAGACAGCATACACATCCTCTTAGCTAACTCAGTTGTTACATTGTTGCCTGGAGACAGGTCCGCTCCCACAGTGAAAGCCTGGTGTTCAAAGTGGCTCCAACTTCCTGTGTTATCTTAACTCATGTTTCTGACCAACTCCCCATCCCCAGGCCCCAGCAAACAGGAATTTTCACAGCTCCTCAGGGTGAGGGGAACCCCTCCTCTCATCTTTACTTTGTATCTAAACACTCAACAAGTTTGTAACTTTAGATTTTTGCATTAAGGTCATCTCAGTTGATTTTCTATTTCTGTGATAAACAACAAGACTGGAAGCAGATGGGAGAGGAAAGGGTATCAGGCCACAGCTTTTTCCTGAGAGAACTCAAGGCAGGAACTGAAGCAGAGGCCAAGGAGGAGTGCTGCAGGCTGGCTTGCTCCCAGTGGCTTACTCAGCCTGCTTCCTTACACAACGGAAGACCACCCGCCTCTGGGTGACACTATACACGGGTGGGCTGCGTCCTCCCAGACTGATCATCAGTCAAGAAAGTATTCAACCCATAGACCTGCATAAAGGCAATCTAATGGAAGCAGTTTCCCATTTGAGACCCCTTCTTCCCAGCACGCAAGAGCTCGAGTCCAGCCGACAAAAAACAAATAGCACAAAATAGCTTCATGGTTTTGTGAAAGACAGAAGTTCTGGGCATCCTGATTTGTCCCTGTGACGTGTGACATGTGCAGCTGGTGCCGTTGTCTCCGGTTACCTCTGTTCTTTGCCAAGGATCAGTTCATTGCGCTTGGGTGGGTCTATTTCAGAATCTCCCTTATATATTTTATTTCTGCTTCATTCAGTTTTAAGAATCTGGCCAGTTTCTATATCCCTGTTCGTCAGGAGATGCGTTTTCCTGTCCCTTTTGCTTCTTTTAAAGGATCCTTGTGTCCCAGACTCCCTTCTGGCTTCCGTCAATAGTAACTGTTCATACTGAAAAAAAAAATACACCCTTCAAATAAATCTTGATGTTTTTGGCCATCAGAGAAACAAGCCAGGAAGGCCAGGGATATTCTTAGAGTCCAGGGCTCCCATGGGATGGGATCACAGATGGGAACAAGTTACCAGCTCCCGCCTCACTGCGTGGAGGAGCAAGGACTTCTGTCTCTCTATCCTGTCCCAAAGTCCATCCACGTGTCTACCATTTTTCCCATGTCCAAACTCCACTGTACTCTCTCAGTCATAGTGGCTGGGAAGGGAGCTCTCGGTATCACACAAAGGAGCGCACGAGGTGAAGGGAAAACAGCAAGGTAACTTCTTTTTACAAAGAGGGTACGCCAGAACCTAAGCTGGGCTAGCAGGCATGCTCAGCCAAGACGGCCTCTTTTTGTTATCCCTGATGTAAGTGGGGCCTGTGTCTCATCCCAATGGTGAGAGCTCTAACTTCACAATCTGACCCAGTTGGACAATCGGTGTAAAAGGGAGGGGGAAGGCTCAGGGAATATGAGCCCTGGTCTTCCTGAGTACTTTCAATAGGAAAAATAATGTTTCTTATGTAGTACGCCTTTTTAAAAGGCAAAAGTACGTGTTGTACGCAGTTGATACAGCATTTGAAGCTCAGAGGTTCTGCTTCCTTAACCACAGCCGTAGCCTGGATGATGCGTGGCTAGGGACAGCTCCCTTTTACCTTGTTGCATCTAATTCTGTTCCCATACACATTTGAAAATAAGTACCATTTATGTTTAATAGAGTGTTTTATGTCAACATTTTGAGTGATGGCTTTAATTTAATCCATAGAGAATCGTGTTTTTCATTTATTTATTATACCATTATATGATCCATTTTCTTTCAGTTTTCCATTTGTGTGTGTGCGTGTGTGTTGTATGTGTGTGTGTGTTTGTTTGTATGGACACAGTGCATGTGTGTGCATGTGTGTGTATGTTGTATGTGCTGTGTATTGTCTGTAGGTATGTATATGTGGGTGCATGAGAATGTAGAAGCTAGAGGGTAGCTTCTACTGGCAACTTTGGTCTCCTTTGAAGGCAGAGTCCCTCAGTGGCCTGGAGTATCATCAGTCCCCTCCCTGGTTGGCCTGTGAATCCCAAGGATGCTCCTGTCTCTGCCTCTGCAACATGAGCTAATGAACTTGTGCTGCAAGCCTGGTGTTTGTATGTGAGGTCTGGGGAGTGGCCTCAGGTCCTCATGCTTGCAAGGCAAGCTCGTTACCAAGCGATCCACTCCTCTGCTGCCCCTTCACGTTTTAAATCCAAAAGCAAAAAAAGTATGTAAATTAAGATTTAAATGTAAGGATTGTTGTATGTGTGTACTGGCATACTTGTGGGTGGTGTGTGTGTGTGTGTGTGTGTGTGTGTGTGTGTGTGTGAGAGAGAGAGAGAGAGAGAGAGAGAGAGCGAGCCACGGTGTGTGGAAGTCAGAAGATAATTTTCTGGAGACAGTTCCAGGACCTGGCATTGAACTCAGGTCTTTGGTTTTGCTTGGCAAAAGCCTTTACCCACTGAGCCACCTTGCTGTCCCAAAAGGAGATGTTTAATTGTGAGGCTTGAGGTGTTGCTCAGTGGCAGGGCCTGTGCTTGGTGTGCCCGAGCTCAGTCCACAGTATAAATAAAAGATGAGTCAGGTTTTTTTTTACCCTCATTTGTAGGCGATCACTTCTTCAATTGGTGTAAGGCTGATGGCCACAGTGTTCTTTGACCTCCCGAGAGTGTTTTTGTCTAAATATAAAATGATGAGTGTGTTATCACCATGCTTATGGTGAGCTCAGCTCTTCTGCCCCCATACCTTTTTTTTTTTTTTTTTTTTTTTTTTTTTGCACCCGGGAAGAAGGAATCTCAGTTAAGTGGTCTTGGGTGGTAAAACAAAGTAGACTGAGCAAGCTGTGAATAAGCAGCACCCTCCGCGGCCTCTGCATCAGCTCTGGCTCCAGGTTCCTGCCTCTACTTCTTGCTCAGACTTCTTCTGATAACGGACTGTAACATGTAAGGCAAATAAACCCATTCTTCCATAAATCGCTTTTGGTCAGTGTTTTATCACTCACACATGCACACATACGTGCCTATACACACACAGGCACACACATGCACACATGCATACACACATACACATGCATGCGCACATGCATGCACACACCTACATACACTCACACATGCACAATACAGGTATACACACCTGTACACACATGTACACATGTATGTGCACACACACCTGCATGAACACACACAGGCACACACATGCATATACATTCACACACAAGCCCACACATGCACACACACACACCTTTAAAAGCCTGCTTTCTGTATATAAGGGATAGCATGACATATCCTTCTAAGTCTGGCTCACTGTCTAACATCATGGCCTCCACCTCTCCTCCTGCAATGACACAGTTTCACTCTTCTCATTGTGACATAACTGAGCTGTGGCTTTGTTTACATACCATGTTTCTTTGACCATTCAGTCACTTTCTGGTGAGCACCCAGACTGTTTCTCTAACTTGGCTGTTGTGAACAGTGCCATAACAAACCAGGGGGGAAGCATGAGGCAAAAAGAGGGAACTGGGAGTGGGTGTGGCTTTCAATCTCAAAGTCCCACCCCCAGTAGCATGCTTCTTCCAGGAAGGCCACAGTTCCTAACCTTCCCAAACAGTGTCATGAGCTAGGAATGAACTGTTCTAACACCTGAATCTATGGTGGTATGAGCTAGCAACCAGCTGCTATAACACCTGAGCCTTTGGGGTCCACTTAAGCCAGAACACATTCCCCTTGTGTCTTCTCCAACATCCTATATTTATATCCTTAAAAATAGTCACTCTGGCTGGGGTGGTTTTGATGTGCATTTTGCTGATGTCTGGGGATGCTTAACACAGTGTACTATCTACCTGTTCGATTCCTTTGGGCATTTATTGATCAGATGATTTGGTTTTGTGTTTCTGGTTGTTTTGAGTGTTTTATAGATCTTAGATTTATAGATTTGTCAGGTGTGTACCAGGCAGCAATCTCCTCTTCACATGCTGTCTCTTCGCTCTGTTATTATCTCCTTTGCTGTGCAGAACGTTTTTTATTTCATACAATCTCCCCTGTTGATTATTGGTATTGTTTCTTGGGCTCTTGGAGTCCCTTGCCAATGCTCAGATCACATGTTCCTCCAGCAATCAGAAAGCTTCAGGTCTTATATCAATATTATCAATGCAGTTTGAATTGATTTTCATACAAGCTGAGTGCCATAGTTAGATGTTAGATTCGGCTATCAACACGACACAAAGTAGAATCACCTGGGTAGAGACAGTGTCTGCCTCCATCAGGGTGGTCAGTCACCATGTCTCTGGGCATTTTCTTGATTGCTAATCAACACAGGAAACCCCGATTCGACTCCTGGTTAGCGATATCACCCCTAGGCAGGTGGGCCTGGGCTGTGTAAGAAAAGTCTCTGAGCCAGCCATGAAGAGCAAGCCATGCTCCTTCACGGCCTCTGCTTCAGTTCCTGCAGTGAGTTCTTGGCTTCCCTCGGTGGCGAGCCATGATCTGGGAAATGAAATAAACCTTTGCCCTCACAGCTGGTTCTGGTCAGAGTTTTATTGCAGCTACAGAAAGCGACCCAGAGCACTGAATGGTGGAGCTCCTCCTTCTTCTGCGGGTGGGTATTCAGCATTCCCCGGGAGCAGCTGGCTCTGGAACCTCTGTCAAAACTCAGGTGGCCGAAGCAGCGTGGATTTATTTCTGGAGCCTCTATTCTATGCTGTCTGTCTGTCTGTCCAACCGTCTATCTATCTGTCTGCATGTTTGTGGTTGCGCAGGAGTCACGCCGCTTTCCTTTTGTCACTATGGCCACATGGTGTAATTTGATGTCAGGTACCGTGACACCCCCAGCTTTGCTCCTCTTCTGTCTTGCTTTGTTATTCCGACTCTTTTGTGTCTCTCTGTGAAGTTTAGGCTTTTCCCTTTCTACTTCTGTAAAGGACGTCTTTGGAATTTTGATGGGGGGGATGTATTGAATCCGCAGGCCGCTTTTCTATTATGAAAATGTAGCCATTTTCATAACACTAATTTTTTTCAAAACATGCTCACAGGAAGTCTTTTCATCTTCTCTCGTCTTCTTCTACGGCGTCTCGAGTTCTCACTGCAGGAAACTCTCAGCTCCTTTGTTACCTTTATTCCTGGTTTTGGAACCCGTTGTGGCTGGAATTGTTTTCTGATTTCTCTCTCAGTGCTGGTTAGTGGTGAAGAGGAGGAGCTGAGGTTCATGTCTTAAATTTGTATCTTGCTACATTCCTTAAAGCGTTTATCATATGTAGCAGGTTTGTGGTGGAGTATTTAGTTCTCTTAAGTGTGGGACTGAACTGTTTCCAAACAAAGATACTTTGACTTCTTCCCTTGGGCTGGACCATTTCATGTCTCTCTCTTACCTGTCACTCTGAGTTCAAGTACTACATGGACAGAGAGCATACATTAGCTCCTTGTCTTGCTTCTGATTCTAGAGGAAATGTGTTCAGTTTCAGTCCATGTAGGATAATCTTGGGTATAGACCTGTCATAGGTAGTCTTGATATGTTCAGGTATGTGCCTTAGATTCTTAATTTCTTGATGTTAGATTTTGTCACTATCTATTGAGATGATCTTGAGGTTTCTGTAATTAAGTCTATGCTTTTTATGTAATATATTACTATTATCAGTGTATATGTGTGCATGTGTGTACATGTGTGTATGTGTGTACTCGTACATGCATGTACATGTATGTATTGCACAGGTGTGTGTATGTGTGTATATATATGTATGTGTGTGTGTGTATGTGAGTGTATGTGCATGTATGTGTGCATATATGTATGTGTGTGCATGAGCATGTGTTTTTATATGTATGTGTGTGCTCATGCATACGTGGATGCAACAGGTATTGGCTTCCTCCCCTAGAGCTGGAGTTACAGAGAGTTGTGAGCTAATGACCTGGGCACTGGAAATTAACTCTGGTCCTTTGCAAGAACAGTGATACTCTTACCCACTGAGGTAACTCGAATTTTGGTAGTGTTTATTTGATAGTATTTGAAAGCATTGTTTTTATTTTTAAACTATATTATTTTATGTGTATATTTTTTTCCTGGATGTCTGTGTTCCATGTGCTTTTCCGGTACCCATGGAGGCCAGAAGAGGGCATCAGGCGTCCTGACCTGGAGTTAGAGGTGGTTGTGAGCACTGGGCCCTCTGAAGCTTGGCGGGCTTGCTGAGCCATCTCTCTCCAGCACGCTTTAGTTTCTCTTCTTGTGAGTTTTCATGGACGATGTCTTTTAAGGACGTGGTCCATTTCATGCAAGTTATAAAATATCTGGAGATGGGATGGTACATACAATTCCTTGTGATTACTCTAATGCCTTTGGTGTCTACTCTGTTATTTATGTGTTCATCGGCATCTGCTTTATCTGGGATCCTTCACAATGGACTACACTCATGATTAGGAGAGATGCAAGATATAAACAACCAGCTGCCAGAGCTTACACACCCTGGAAGGCACCTGGTGTATGCAGAGCCCACACAGAGCACCCAGCAGGTATAGGGGGAGAGACAGCATGACCCAGGGAGCAGAAAAGTCAGAATCTCAAAGTAGGGTGTGGGGAGGAGGCAAAATGATCTGAGGAGCTGAAGCAAACACACAAGAAAGAAGGCTCATGTCCCACAGGCTTTCTATAACTGCATCTGAGCAGACTGCTGGTGTGTGTGCGTTTGGGGGACTGAGGGAGTGCTGTGAAGGGGGCTGAGGAGGGCTGTGAGGGGGGCTGTGAGAGGGCTGTGAGGGGGGCTGAGGAGGGCTGTGAGGGGGGCTGAGGAGGGTTGTGAGGGGGGCTGAGGAAGGCTGTGAGAGGGCTGTGAGGGGGCTTAGGGGGATTGTGGGGGACTGTAAGGGGGGCTATGGGGGCTGTAAGGTGGCCTGAGGGGAGCTGTGAAGGGGGCTGAGAGGGGCTATGAAGGGGCTGTGGGTGGCTGTAATGGGGGCTGTGAGGGGACTGTGAGGGGGTGGGGGTATGTGAGGGGTGGGGACTGTGGGGGGCTGTCGGGGGCGCTGTGAGGAGGGAAGATGTGAGGGGGACGCTGTGAGAGGGTTGGAAGGAGTACAAAAGAGAGGTATCTCAGAATTGGAATTAGGTTGGTCAGGTCACAGTGGGGCATCTGGGGGTTCATGTTAGGACAATAACTGTGTACTGAGGCATTGTGGAGAAGGCATGCTTCCTCCAATGTCTTCTCCCCCTTTACCTCATCTAGCCTGGCTGGAGAGTAGTGCTGGACTCACTGAGTGAACGGTAGGCGCCTTAGCCTTCCCCATGCACAAGGGCACTGCCCAACAGAGACAGTCTGGTCTCTTACTCTCTGCATGCTCCTTTTCCTTTTCCTCAAAGAAACATCAAGGCCAGAGCACCCAGCGGTGATGCGGAATAAAGCAGTGAGTGCTGACACCCCTGACTTTTAACCAAGAAAATCTTGTATGCCTGTGAGTGCTTTGCCCCAATCCATGTGTGCACCCTGAATGCAGTACCTGCAGAGGCCAGAAGAGGGCCTCAGATCTCCTGAAGTTGTAGTTACAGACAGTTGTGAGCCACCCGGTGCATGATGGGAATATGGGAATTGAACCAGAGTCCTGGGTCCTCTAAAAGAGAAGCAAGTGGCCTTACACTCTGGCCGTCTTTCTAGCCCCACACTCTTGGTTTTTTTATGCACCTATGAAAGCATTTATATCTCCACCATCAACATTATATGTCGATTTGTTATCTGAGTTCATGTGTGGGAATGTGTTCATGAGTGTGTATGCTCATATGTGTGTGTGTGTGTGTGTGTGTACAATAGTCAATGCTGCAAGACTCAAGTTCTCACACTTGTATGAGAGGCTCTTAACTGACTGAGCCACTTTCCCAGCCCCTGTGGGTTTGTTTTTAAAGGGATTCTCTTTGTTTGATTAAGGCAGTCCCTCATTTCTGTCTCTTAGATGTCCTCTTGAGAGGGTATCTTATTTTATAAATGCTACATGTATCGAGCAGCTTGTGGTGTGAGCAAGCTTAGTCCCGAATTCTATTCCTGGGCTGTCTTACACATTTGCCACATAATGCTTGATGCTAAACCCATCTTGTATTTCTGGGAGAATTACAACTTGTTGCGATGGGTATACAACCCTCTGATTAAAAAAAAAAAATCACAAGTATGTCTCATAATATTTGTTTGCTTCTTGCCTTGAGTTGTAGCCTTGGGCAAGTTTTGGCCTTTGTGAATTTTGTATGGTGCAGAGCTGGGATTTCTTGCATTTTATTTTTAAGATTTTGTTTAAAGACTGTTGGACTTTGTTCCCAAAGATGGTTAAGGGCCCAGAAAGTAAACTGTCCCCCAATGCTTGGTTTTAGTGTTCCTGAGGGGCTTGGGTGAGCCTTTCCCCTTGGGCTGGTCACACTTGCTCTGGGTTCTGTCCCAGCTGAGTGACCCAGGTGTGCCTCGAGGGTCAGCGGTGAACATTTGGAATCAACACATCTAGACTCACATGGGCTCCCCGTTACCCAGTTTGACCTTGTGGTGTTTCAGAGAGTGCAGGTGAGTGTCCAGCGAAGCGCCTTGGGGTTATTGTGCAAGTCTGGGGACTGCGAGTGTAGGTGAGTGTCCAGCGAAGCGCCATGGAGTTACTGTGCAGGTCTGGGGACTCTTCTGTAGCTGAAGAAGCTTGGTGTCTCCCAGCTGCCCCGGGCCCCCCGGCCCCCACCCGACCCCTCTCTGCTCCGGTCCATGGGGCTGCCATGCCCTGCCTTCAGCCCCACTCCTTTCCGGAAGTGGTGGTGGGCCCTTTCTGCTGACTGTTCCCCCGACTCCACGAGGCCGATCCTAGACTCTCTTCTCTTACTCTACCAGCCTCTCTGTGATCCAAGTCCCTGAAACAAGATTCAAGTGTACATTTCCCCTTCCGTGAACACTTCAAAACCTCAGCATTTACCACCAAACTTGAAGACTGGACCCCTTCCTTCCCATCATGCTTTGTTCCACCACCTTGATCTCCACTCTCCTCCCCATCGTCACGAGAGGAGTACAGAGTGCAGCCGACTCTTCCCACACTGGCTTATTCTTCACTGTTAGAGCGTGTCCAATGCTTACCTTGCCAGTGAATTGGTATATTAATTAAAACAATACATTACGACTACTGTGCCTGTCACCGTCTGTTGGGCATGTCTGCGTGCTAGGAATTGTTCCGTTATTTTCATGTATTATCTCAGTTAACTATGCAAGTCTCCGGAGGAGGTAGACACCATGACTTTACCGAAAGCTCACGTGACTCTGATGCTCTTATATGCAGAGTCTGTGACTCTCTTACAGGCAGGCAGCCCAACTCTCGGCTCATGGCAGTGCCACCCTAGTTTATTTCCTGTTTTTTCTGGTTATAACCACTCCTCAGGCTTATAACCAGGCTTAAACAAACAAACAAACAAACAAACAAGCAAACAAACAAAACCACCACCAACAAAACCACCATTGTATTTTTGTTAGTTTTCTGGTCACATGGTCATCACCCCCAAGACTCACACAGGGCACAGAGGGAGACCGGGATGCCAGTGAGCAGCCGCCAGGAAGCTTGTCCGTTTGGCTCTTCCAGGATGAGAGCTGTCTTGGTGATTCATCTCTGCTCCTATTAGAGCAATTATCCAGCTAATGGCTTTGATTTTGACTTGGCCAAAGTAGTCGCAGCAGCTGGGGAGTGTCGGAGCATGAGCAGGCAGACGGCAGGGAGTTAGTTCTCCAAAGGAAGCCCAGGGTATGATCTCACGGCCATTGGCAAGGGAGCTGAGGAATCTGGTCTCTGGGCCCCAGAGGTCTCCTCAGCACCAGCCACCTGCAGTTGTGGAGGAGAGACCGAGAGTCCTCCTTTCTTGATGTCTGCTGATGTCAGCAGGCAACGCCTGTGGCGAGGTCCTGGCAAGGTGACTCCCAGGCTACAGAGCCAGTCTCCCACCCAGGATTTCTGGGTGGCTGTGGCAGAGACTCTCAGATCTTCAGCTGCGTGACTGACAGGATAGTTCTAGGCCAGCAGGCAGGCTTGACTGTCACCAGAGCTGTTAAAAAGACACATTTCCCAGGCTATTTCAGTCAGGAGGAGATGGGGCTGTGCTGCAGAGCACAGCTGGATTATGTCTGCTTAGCCATCACAGGGCTGTTCTAAGAACCCTTCCAGTCACAACCCTGCCCTTGGCTGCATGGACATTGGTTACTTCCACACCTCTGATTTCTGCCTCACCTGGGCTGTCCAAATCCCTGCCCCGCACGGTCACAGGGGTGGGAGAGTTCCTCCTGTGTGGAAGATCCGACCCGACGG
The DNA here is from genome assembly GCF_000001635.26 of Mus musculus. Lineage (NCBI taxonomy): Eukaryota > Metazoa > Chordata > Mammalia > Rodentia > Muridae > Mus > Mus musculus. The sequence continues at coordinate 153,758,339 of NC_000070.6, read as the reverse complement.
ATAGGTCTTCTCACAAAGCCTCCTCCTGCCTCTGGTCATGAATAAACCAGAGACTGTCACATCCAGGGGCTTGGAAGCCATGTCTAAGAGCTGAAGGGACACAGAGACTTTCCTTAAACCACCACTGAACTTCTCAGACCTGTGTAGAAAACAGATGGATTCTGGGTTACTGTTGATGGATAACTTTCACCTTGACCAAGGAGTGGGCCTGTTGTTGCTCTGTGGGGTTGGTGTCTGTCAGGGGAAGTGAGACTAGGAAACTGTAGGAGAAGTCCAAACTACAGAAGTCACCCACAGGAGAGAGTTAGAGACCCTCAGTTTCTTCAGCCAACAGCTCAGAAATGCCCCTCCAACCCAAATATTCAGAAGAGGTAGATAAGTTAAGAATTGTGCCGGGCGTGGTGGCCCACGCCTTTAATCCCAGCACTCGGGAGGCAGAGACAGGTGGATTTCTGAGTTCGAGGCCAGCCTGGTCTACAAAGTGAGTTCCAGGACAGCCAGGGCTATAGAGAAACCCTGTCTCAAAAAACAAAAAACAAAAAAAAAAACAAAAAAAAAGAATTGTACTTTAAAAAATTTAAAGTCTATTTTAAATCATGTTTCTCAAACGCTTTAGCCTCCCTTGTAGCCCACCACCCACCAGAGATAGTGGGAACAAAAGGATACCGGGGAAGTGGACCTGTTTAGAAAGGTTCTTTGGAGCAACTCCTGTCTGTGTTGTCTGGAATTGGACAGTTCAGCTCACAGGTTTGCAAAGGCAGCTCGATCCACTCACAAACACTTCACAGATACAGTTTGGTAGAGTCAGGATAGCAAACAAGAATCAGCAGCGATGGCACAATCTAGCAGAGACAGCCAGGCCTCGGCCTCAGCACAAGTCAGCGGGAGGGACCAGGAGGGATGCCAGGAGAAGTTCTCGGCTGTGCCTCTCTCAGCGAAGTGAAGATCAGAGAAAAAGCAAGACCAGCAAGCATTGGTTAGCTAGCTCTATAAGCAAGTGAGGCTCAGCCTCTGTCACTGTCCGTCCAGTTCTTTTATATTCCTTCCAAATATCATCCGTAGTCCAGAGGCCTTGCCTCAGCACATGTCCGTCCCAGCTGACGTTGATAAGCCTGAGTCCTAGGAAACAACAAAAAACTTAGACATAACACCAAGTTTTTTGTTGCATTTCTGTCTATGGAGTCCCAACAAAAGGAACTCAGCAACAAAATATAAGACCGACCAATACATATATATGTCGTTAACAAAAAAATCCTTCATCACGTGTCCTTTTCTTGTGCTCGCCCTGACTCGCCAGCAAGAACAACGCTGCAACAGGATGCTTCTGCACACGTTTATTGGGAGAGCTTGATTGTAGAGGCGAAAGACCCCAAGCCCAGAACTGGTGCTGCTTATATAGGCCTAGGAGAGGTGTGTCTCACACCCGGATTGGTTATGCATGGGTTATGCTTACCACCTCATTTGCATGTCTCACATCTGATTGGTTAACTTGTCTCTCATCTGATTGGTTAACTTGTCTCTCATCTGATTGGTTAACTTGTTTCTCATCTGATTGGTTAACTTGTCTCTCATCTGATTGGTTAATTCTCAAAACCTCATCTTGGCAAAAAACTTTACTGCCTATGTATGCGTGGTGGCCAGCGCCACCCTGCAACAGCTCATGTGGCTTCCCACATCCTTTCACATGTTTGCTCTAACAGAACACCCTTTCGTGTTATGTCTGTTTCAGGAAATGTTCCTTCTCCTGTTTGCCCCAGCAAAACACCATCCAACATAATTAACTTACTAAAAACCCCTTAACTTTCTACTTTAATAAACACTACTCACTGGAGACTCAATCTATTCTTTCTCTTCCTGCCCTCCTGGGGCTGGGCTGTGTGTGGGCAGCACAGCCCACCTCCAGCCCAAACCCCCCACTTAATAAACTCTCTGCTTTCCTGCAACTACCTACACAGCTATTTACAACTATTTCCACGCAATTCATTGTCAGGAGACTCGAGCCTCTGGAAACTTCAGCTTCCACTTCCTAGGATCCTGTACCATGATGCCCGCCCAGATGGCTGCTGTACACTGCAGGAAGCCTTTGCTCCTCCCAAGGATGGGTGAGCGGAGATTTACGTTCACTTCAGGGGGCTGTGGTACATACATTCCATCTTGTCCAGGTCTCTTCTGTGTTTGTTTGTTTGTTTGTTTGTTTGCATTGACACCACATTCTCAGAGTATCTGTGCATCTGAGTCTTGCAGAACACCAACCACATCGCCGGCTTACCGCTCTCGAAGGGGCAGTTGGAGGCAAGTCTGTGCTCTGGAGAAAAATACAAAGGATTTCCCTTTAAGGTTCGGCGGTCCTCCAAATCAACATGTCCTTGGCTCCGGCAGCCTGAGTCAGGCCAAGATAGTGTCTGTAAAGCACAGGACAGCTATGCACACCTCACCTCCTGTCCAGGAGTTCTTGTAATCCAATGCCTAGTAAGAAGGGACTCAAGAGAGGAGGGGCTTAGTTTGGCTCCCAATGTGAGAGCAGTCCACGGTGATGGGTAAGGCATGCAGTGGGAATGGCTGCCATCTGTGTGACAGCGGGGGCATGAGGGCCTTGTTCATAGCAGTGTGGATCAGGAAGAGAGACTGGACTTGCACGGACACCAAGCTGTAAAGCCAGCAACATAGTAAGGCTGACAATGAGAATCCCCCTCCTCAAGGCCTTACGTCCCCCCTCAAACAGCACCACCAGATGAGGCCCAAGAGTTCTGATCCATGAGCCTGGGGGGGGGGGGGGCTTGTATTCAAGCCACACTCCAGCAAAGAGAGCAACATCGTGCGAGTGTATTGGTTTCTGGAGGAGAGCATGTTCCCCCTGGAGAGCACCTTTTGTCTCTCCCTCAGCAAATGGCGCAGAGCCTGCCAAGCTGTGACCATGGGCCAGCACCTTGCTACCTGGGGCCGGGTGACCCACAGGCTCTGTGATGGGCAAAGCGTGAGGTATGTAGTATGGGGATGGGGCGGGTTATGAGAGGTTCTGTCAATTTTTCAGTAGCAAAACCCTGTGGGCTCTCTCCAGGGAGATGCACAGCCCAGAATGAGGCCTTGATGAAACAGGGCGTATCCGTTTTGCCGTTTCAGGGTCCCTACTAATGGAAAGAGCAGAGGATAGCCTTGTCGTTGTGCTAACTAAATCCAAGGCCCTTCCTCCTTGAAGCCAGGAAAGCAACCAGCCTTTCTCACCACTGTTTCCTAGGCCCAACTGGCTCAGTGCCTGGCACACTATGCACACCCAACTGCACCAGATGCATAGATGAAGTGTGGTTCACTCTCACTGAACTTCCAAGAGGTGATGAACACAGAGAGACCCCAATCTCATGAGGGAAGCCATCACCATGGACATCTGTAGGCATGTTACCCCACGGCCTACAGTTTGGAAAGCCTGCTGTGGAGGGCAGAGTCCCCAGGTTAACCTGGTGACTGAATATTCTCCAGCTGTTCTTCCCCCCTCTAGGACCACCTCATTTTCTCAGCACACCAGCATGTCTCCCCTGGCCATCCCTTCTCTCAGCAACCTTGGCATCACCATAGACTGGCACCAGGAAGGAAGAATGTCCAGCAAACCCAGGATCCACATGGCAGCAGCCCTTGTTTAAACATGTGATGCTTGTGTGACTCTCCTTGCTAGTGACAGCTTGGTGCCATTTCCTGGAGGGACTGAGCAAATGGTTGTTGGAATGAACATGTGTGCAGTACTTCATGTATGCACACAAACACACATATCCATGTACACACAACAGACACATGTACAGAGATACAGACAGATGCCCACAGATGTTTGTATACACACACACACACACACACACACACACACACACACACACACACACTGTCTGTAGAAAAAGCCATTTGCTGGGCTGACTGCTTGTAGTTTGGTGACACTGTTTCTTCTTCACCCCTCTCCTGAGCCCCAGGTGGTAGTTTATCCAGATGTGCACATCTGACCCAGCCCTGACAGGGTGTCTCTGAGAAGGACCTCATGGACTCAGTCTCTCACTCAAGTTCCCTGCAGTGAAAGTTCCAGTGAATCACAACCATTCACACCCTGCAAGAGAGTTCAGGAAATTTCCTGTGAGATGCTAATAGAAACCTGCTCCCTCCTCCTCCACGTTTGTCCTTCGCTCCCAGATCACACTGAATGGGGGCCATTTCCAGGATCCCTGCATTGAGATGATGTGTAGTCACAGTGTGTGTGGCAGGATGCAGAGGTGGGGAGTTGTGGGTTAAAGGTGAATCCACATCGAACCTTGAAAAGTATCGTCAAGGTTCTTCAAAGAGCAGGAAGGGTTCACAGTCGCATGCGTGATCTTTAAATGAATTTGCTGCACTGGCCCTTGGCTAGCTTAGGTGTTTAATGTATGGAGATGGAGAGAGAGGGGGAGAGGGAGAAGGACAGGGACAGGGAACGGAGGAAGGCTTGTGTTCTGGAAAGGGGTGTTGTAGGCATCTGAGGGGGCAGGGGAGGGGCTCACACAGGCACTGAAAGAGAGGCGTCCCAGGAGACAAAGCAACAACTGCAAAGCCCGGAGGGGGAGCAGCTATGTCTGAGGACAGGGTGGCCAGAGCAGAGAGAGAGTGCCAGAAGGGTGGGGTAAGCACTGGTGGTAGCAGAAGGGACGGGACAGGAGGGTCCTGTGATGGAGGATGCTGGTGTGCCCGGCTGAGATGGAAAGCCACTTAGAACTCAGTTGTTGAGGAGAGCACTGACTTCAGAATGAGAGAGCCATGCTGGCCTCAGAGATGAGCACACACTGCTAGAGATGTGGGTGCAGGTGAGGAAACACTGGACAGGGCGGGGTGTTTGGAAGCCACGGGAGGTGATGGTGCTGTGGGTCTGTCTCTGAGATGGCAGGATTTGCTAAGAGACTGCAGTGGGCTGTGTGTATGTGCCTGTGTATCTGTGTATTGTGCATACCTGTGTGTATGTGCATGTGTGCATGCATGTGTAAGTCTGCATGTATGTGTGTGCATGTGTGCACAGGTGTGTGTCTGTGTGTCTCTCTCTCTTTCTGTGTATGGGTATGTGCGCATGCGCGCATGTGTGTGTGCATGTGTGTGTTCACACTAGTTAGAGAGATGGCTGGCCAGCTGGTTAGACATACAGATACACATGACACACCACCAGCTGCAGAGATGATGAGAGATAAATGGATGAATGGATAGGTAGGTGATGGAGAGACAACAGGCACACACTGCCAAGAGTGTGGTCTGAGGATGACGTGTTCCCCGAGGACTGTCTGCTGAGGCTCCATTTCCAGCATGAGTGTTGAGGAAGCTGTTAGAGCTGAAGCTCTGATCCATCCGTGGGTTGGTGCACTGCTGAATTCACAATGAATCCATCCATGGGTTGGTGCACTGCTGAATTCACAATGAATCCATCCGTGGGTTGGTACACTGCTGAATTCACAATGAATCCATCCGTGGGTTGGTGCACTGCTGAATTCACAGCCGAATAGGTCTTTGGGAGGTGGCAAACATTGGAGGGTGGGGCCTGGCTGGAGGGAGTGGATTACTGGAGAATTGGTGTATTTTCAGGGATGTTTGAATGTATGTATTATGTATGCATGTATGTATTATGTGTGCATGTATGTATGTATGTATGTATGCATAGTGTATATTTGTGTCTGTGTGTATGTGTGTGTGTGTACACCCATATACTTGCCAGAGCACATGTGTGTGGAGGTCAGCCTTGGGTGTCAGACAATTCTTGTTTTTTATACATCACCCAACCTCAGATGATATTCTGTCATAATGACACAAGAGACCAAGATATCTGACTCAGTGCAGAATGTCTCCACAGACTGGGGGGGGCGGGATGGGGGGGAAACAGGTCAGATCCTGTCGCTGTAGACCTCTGTGACTTCCTGGTGTCTCCTTCCACGATAAAATCACACTGTCGGCATCACTTATCATACTGGTCGTCATCTGCTGGAAAAATCAAACATGGTTTAATGGAAATTAAGACAGTTTACTCCCAGCAATGAATACTGTGCCATCCAGGCGATATTGACAAGTCCTGGTGGGAACCTAGCCACATCTAGAGTCAGTATGAAATCAATGGTGGCTGTATTGCAATATGACTTATTTGGACACTGCCGGAGGAGTTCACCCGGCCCAACCGTCGGGCTGTGAAGGTTTGAAAACAGGCTCCTTTGCATAATTAAGCAGTCAAGGGGATGTGCTTTGAAATAAGACATTGGAAACACTCATCTTAGACAGCTGAGGGCAGAGCTGGCTGCCAGGCAATTAGTAAGGAAGCTGTCCAACTGATGTCGGCACTTGGGGACAATTACAAGGCCCTTCTCCTCGCTGTCAGTCTCTAGCCCAGTTGCAGAGGGCTTAGGTCCCTTGAGATCTGAGCAGGCCTCACAGCACCTCTGGGGTGTGTGGACACAGCAGGTTGCTTCTGGATACCTCTCTCCCCTGCTGGCCTTTTGCTTTCAGGGGCTTGTCGAAAGGAGAGGAACAGAGAGTTAGTTGCTGGGACAGATAATGTATATGAGCCCATGGGACTTACTTACCCTGCTGGCACGGTCAGGACCCCAGAACAGAGGGACAGCTGGTTCTCAGGGCTTTGATTTCTGCCCACCTTCTCTAGGTGTTTTATTAGTGGAGGGAGTGTTTATCTTCCTTTTTTTTCTTTGCTGTGGCTTTCAGAAAACACATGAAGCCAAGCCTCAGAAAGGCTCCCGAGTGACCTGGTAACTAGGCAGGAGTCTCCAAATCTTACAGACGTCTCAGAGAGGTGAGGAAGAACTGGCTGGGATGGCCAGGTGAGCTTCCAGCTTGGCTCCTCTTAGCTATTTCTTCCTCTGTATGGAGCAGTCATAACTCTGAGCAGACTGCTCTGATGCAAGGCCCATGGGATAGGGAGGCAGTCCTTGGGAGGATATGTGTTGGCCAGTGGGTACAGGCCACTCTGAAGGAATGAGCGGGACATAGTTTTACCGTCATCCTGGACAGGGTTCAAGCCTGTGTTCAGGTTTGATCTGTTGCTATGTATTGTAAATACTGGTCCTGGTTGCCCCCAGGGACGAGGGTGTTCTCACGTGACCCAAGTGATGCTATGTAACCTTGGCCCCTGTCTTAGGGTTTCTAGTCCTAGACAAAACATTATGATCAAGAAGCAAGTTGGGGAGGAAAGGGTTTATTTGGCTTATACTTCCATACTGCTGTTGATCACCCAAGGATGCAGGACTGGAACTCAGGCAGGTCAGGAAGCAGGAGCTGACGCAGAGGCCATGGAGGGATGTTCTTTACTGGCTTGCTTCTCCTGGCTTGCTCAGCCTGCTCTCTTATAGAACCCAAGACTACCAGCCCAGAGATGGTCCCACCCACAAGGGGCCTTTCCCCCTTGATCACTAATTGAGAAAATGCCTTACAGTTGGATCTCATGGAGGCATTTCCTCAACTGAAGCTCCTTTCTCTGTGATAACTCCAGCTGTGTCAAGTTGACACAAAACTAGCCAGTACAGCCCCCAAGTTATCCTTGACTGGTGAATAAAGATAACTGCAGGTAATAGCTGGGCAGAAAAGAGAGGGGTGGAGTTTTGGTTTCCATCTTGAGGTCTGTGGCAAGAGATGAGGAAGAGAGAGGGAAGAAGATGAAGAGAGAAGGACGCCATGGGGTAAGAATCTTGAAAACACAGCCACAACGCCTGGCCTGTTGGAGCTAAGAGCTGCCCAGATGGAGTGTGGCACGTTGTAACTCGGGATTACTGCCAGGGAAGTAGATTCCAATAGCTTAGAGGGTAGATATCTGCCCAGCTCGAGTGCATTAAAGGCTTATTATAAATATAAAGGTTTCTTTGTCTTTTATCTGGGAACTGAATGATCCAAGGTGGGGTAGAAACCCCAGACTGAGATTAAACATTTACTACGACAGGCCTGCCAGAGGGACAAAGATGCTGCTGAAGAGCACACGCAGGCAAGAAGAAGGGGGACCAAAGGGATGTCCATCTCTCCTCCCTGCCTCCTGTGAGCTTCTGCTCCCTCTCGCTGACCATTGCCAGTTAGAGGCAGAGTCTGAGTGATGTGGCCCCATGCACCAGCCCATGGATAAATCCATAGGCTGTTGGTGAGTGACCAGCCCCCTCCTAGGCAGGACGACCGTGGTGGCCATGTCATGTGATATCAGGTCGTATTAGTTACTGTCTCGATGCTGTGACAAAATACCATGGCCAAAAGAAACCTAAGGAAGAAAGGATTTGTTCTGGTTATGGTTCCAGAGGAACGGAGCCCATCATGAAGGAGAAGGCCTAGCAGCAAGCAGCAAAGGCAAGGCGGGCAGAACAGGAAACTGGCTGATCACGTGCCACCTGCAAAAATGTGGAGAGGGAAAAGGAGAGGAAGGAAGACAGGAGAGGGAGCAAGATTACTAAATTCTTTATAAAAGCCACCCCTCAGTGACATACTTCCTCTAGCAGAGCTGAGCTGCGGCCCAAGTGTTCCATCACATAAACCTATGAGGACATTTTGTATTCAAACTACCACAACACAACGAGCCTCCCACACCCCAGCATCTGCACTATGTGCACGCGCAAAATTTGGTGACGCAATCTCCCATCTCCATAGGCCTCCTGACTGTTGATTTTGGCTTAGCAGGCTGAGGAAGTGAGGATCGAATGATACTGTCTTGCGCGCGCTCGACTGGCCAGGAAGAACGACGCTGCAACAGGATCCTTCTGCACACGTTTATTGGGAGAGCTTGATTGTAGAGGCGAAAAGACTTTTTGCCCAGAGCTGGTGCTGCTTTTATAGGCCTAGGAGAGGCGTGTCTCATACCCTGATTGGTTATGCACTAAGCCTCATTTGCATGTTCCTCATCTGATTGGCTACTCTCTCTCAGTACCTCACTGAGCCTCATTATCATCTCATTTGCATGTCTCACATCCGATTGGTTATACTCTCAGTACCTTACAGAACCTCATTATCATGCCTGGGCCAGGCAGTGTTTTTGCAAAAAACTTTACTGCATATGTACACATTGGTTGTTTGTCCAATCTTATGCATGGTGGCCAGCAGTAGTCAGTGCCACTCAGCAACGGCACATGTGGCTTCCCACATCTCCCCCTGTTTGTTTTAATAAAATGAGACTGGACTAGGCCTGTGCAATTATGCCCATCCGCCGTGGCTCCTGTTTTAGGTCGTTCCTCTAATGTCACAGCCTTACCCGTCATAGGGTAACCCTATCGCCACCGGGCCCCATGTCTTAGGTTGGACTGTGCACGAGGAAAGTTGCCCGTCTCTGGATACCGCAGTGCTGTGTGACAATAACTGCTAAATGACCTAGGGCGAACTCTGCAAAAGAGGCCAGCCAAAAATTGAATTAGTGGGGAAATCATGATCACCCTATTGATGAGCAAGGGCTGATCAATGATCGTTGAGTCTCTCTCATCTAATCTCATGCTGACTAATTCTTGAGCATAGATAACCAAATTTCAGGGGAGGAGCCGTTTTCAATAGCTAAAAGTGCCTGAGTTACAATCACCTTGTCACGTTTTTGTTGGGTTCTGAATTTGCATACCAACCAGAGCATGAACGCCAGTCCACAGCATATGGCAGCACCAAACAAAATCACTCCCACCCATTCCTTAAAGTAAGAAAAAGCAGAGGTAAACCAAGAGGTAAAGTCTCCGAGGGTCACTGGTTCCACTCTGGTCCCATTAAGGTTCAGGATCTGCATCTGCAGTCTCGCCTGCAACCTCTCCAGCTCCTGCGACCAGTTCCCCTTCAGGTAATTCGATAGGTCTGTACTTTTAATAAAAGAATTATTAATATACTTATTGGGAGTAATGCACACATGCGATGTGGATGCCACACAACTCATTTGTATGACATCCATCATCCGTTCCATATTATGTTGTAAAATATCCACTCTCTGATTCACTAGCATTAACCCTGAGGCGATATGAGAATCCACCTTTTGCAGGGTAAGCAATGCTTCAGAGGATTTTTCTGCTATCTGACTTATGGTGTCAGCAGTATTAACTTGATGGGCCATAGCAGTTCCTGCGGTAACTGCTGATGCCGCGGACATCACAATGGCTGTAATAATGGCAGCTGTGATTCCAAAACCTCTCTTTTGCCGAATAAGACTCGTTATTGGGAACTTCTCTGGATCTGCCTCAACAGGCACAGGGACAAAGATTGGTAGATGAACCACTAAGGCTAAGAATTTGGTTCCATTCCAGCATTGCGTCAAAAAACAAGTGACATTTGTACAATCTAACCATTCTGTATTATTTTGAAATTCCGCCAATATAAAGAAAAATGGAGGATTGACACAAACTTCTACTGGAGAAGTAGTCATATTTCTGATAATTCTATTAGTTGTCACATTATCTAAATGAGTAGAGGTATTGGAAAGAGTGGCAGAAACATTCAATATCTCATGAAAGGTTCCAGTCAGCAATGCAAAGGCTGACAGACTGGTACTAGCACCTGCCTCATTGCTTAAAATCCATTGGTAATATGGCCAAATATTCTTTCCCTGTAGCATCTCCTTTATCGTTCATTATAGCAAAATCTAGTGGGGGTGACAAAACGAAACCCTTTGCTATTTCTTTCCGAGGGAAAATTTTTGATTGACAAGGTGAAAAAACTATAGGAAATGCGAGGTCCGGATGACACCAAGGCATGCTGCGTATAGCAGTAGCATTGCCAACAGGCCATCGTGATCTTTTGGGAATGGTCACCTTTCCCTTTATCATAATAGTGGTGATGTTTATAGGTGAAATTATATTATTTTCAACATCACCTGAGCCTGATTGCGCTCCTTGAGCAACTTGTGTTAAAGCATTAAACAACACTCCAGAGCTCCCCTTATTTTGGCTAATGGGATCTGCCCAATTAGAGATAATCTTTTTCTTTAAAAATATACAGGGTGTAAAAGGTTTATCCACATTATGCACAAAGCATAGTGTATAATTCAAATGAAAACTAGTACTATTATACACCCGTGGCTCTTGAGGAGTTTGTCGTGCACAAGGCGCATCCAAATAACATTCCGTTGCAAAAAATAAAGGTAAGGTAGAAGAATTGGAATGTACCGGTAAAGGTACTGGCCATGATCTTACTATGGCCCACAAAGGTATACTTATCCCGGTCTCAATCATCAGGAGCAGGAGAATCATCTTGGGGTTCATCTTGCTCTTTCACGGTCCTTGTCAGTCGCGTCAGGACCCAAAGTGGATTTTCTTCACCCTGTGGGAAAATACAAATAGCTCCCCGGGATCTGATTAAAATAGGATCCGGGCCATACCATTTATTATCAAGGACATTTTTCCATTTGACCATTTCATTGGGCGATTGAGGCCATTGTCCGTGCCTTTCAGCTGGTGATCTTCCAGCATCATCCAATTTTAAAAAATTAAGAGTAAATATTGTAAGGGATAGAGCCATCTTTGGCGTCATAGCCTCTATTCCCCCTTTCTGTTTTTGCAAATATTGTTTCAGAGTGCGATGGGCTCTCTCAATTATGCCTTGGCCCTGTGGATTATAGGGCAATCCAGTAATATGTTTTACTTGCATTTGTTTGCAAAATTGGCTAAATTTAGAAGAAGTATATGCAGGACCATTATCTGTCTTTAACACTAGGGGCTTGCCCCATGCAGCCCAAGCCTCTAAGCAGTGAGATATGACATGAACTGCTTTTTCCCCTGTCATGGGAGAGGCATGTAGGACACCAGAACTGGTATCGATGGATACATGTACATATTGTAATTTCCCAAAAGATGGGATATGCGTTACGTCCATTTGCCAAACATCTAGGGGTCGCAATCCGCGAGGATTAACACCCACGAAAGGTGCATTAACAAATTCTACACATTTACCACACTGTAAGACAATATTTCGGGCTTCTTTTCGTGTGAGCTTAAACTTTTGTCGTAATGTAGAAGCAGGGACATGATAAAGTTGATGAAAATTTTTTGCACTTTCTATAGAACTTTGTAATAGAAAAACCATGTCTCTGGTGGCTGAGTCAGCAATGGCATTTCCCTTAACCATAGGTCCAGGTAATGATGTATGTGCTCTAATATGTTGAATATAAAAGGGATGCTCACGCATCAAAATACAATTTTTTATTTTCATCAAAATTTCAGATACAGGACTGGACTGTTTAAAATTTCCGGCAGTCTCTAATGCTAGAACCGCATTAACTACATAAACAGAATCAGAGACAATATTTATGGGCATAGGAAATCTTTTAAAGACTTCTAAAACCACCAAACATTCTACCAATTGAGAGGCTCCTGGTGTAAATTGCAACCTTACAGCCTTTTCATTGATTACATAACTTCCAACTCCTGTTTTGGATCCATCTGTATAAATATCAATGGCTCCCTTTATAGGGGTATTAGCCATTACCTTTGGAAATATTACTGGATGCAATAACATAAAAGGTAATAACGGATGTTTAGGATAATGATTATCAATTAAACCAGAATAACTCCATCTAAGAATGGCCCATTCATCTATAGTAGCACACAATATTTGCATTTGTGCGACAGTATACGGGACAATTATGCTATCAGGCATTTTTCCAAAGTGAGTGATTGAAGTTTTTATCCCTTTGTGGGCCATATTTGCTACCATGGTGGGATAATGCTCTATAGTTTTATTAGGGGATATATGTGGATGTATCCATACTAAAGGACCATTTTGCCATAACACAGCAGTTGGCAGATTGATGGTGCGTAATATGCATAGGCACAAAGGTTCTTGCTCATTTATACGAGTTAACTGTGCTGTTTGGATCGCCTTTTCCACTTTCCTAAGAACATCAGAAGCCTCAGGTGTTAATTGTCTCAATGAGGTAATATGTGAGTCTCCTTCTAAAATTTGAAATAAAGGTTTTAATTCCGAAGTAGGGATCTTTAAATAAGGTCTAATCCAATTTATATCTCCTAATAATTTTTGAAAATCATTTAGTGTCTTTAGATGGTCTTTTCTAATACTAATCTTTTGTGGGGTGACACATCGTAAAGTAATAGTGGCTCCTAGAAAATGACTAACATTAGACTGCTGTACCTTTTCTGGTGCAATACTCAAACCATTATTTTTTAAAGTTTCATTAAGCAAGCCATAAGCTTGCTGTATACTTTCTTCTTCAGGTCCACAAATTACAATGTCGTCCATATAGTGACAAATTTTTAAGGAGGGGAAACCATCCCTAACCGGTTGTAAAGCTTTTCCTACATATAACTGACATATGGTAGGGCTATTTGCCATTCCTTGGGGTAATACCCGCCATTGGTACCTTTTATCAGGTTCCATATGATTAATAGAAGGCAAGGTGAATGCAAATCTAGGTTTATCTTTCTTATTTAATGGAATTGAAAAGAAACAATCCTTAATATCTACTACTATAATTCTCCAATCCTTAGGTAGAGCTGAGAGTAGGGGGAGCCCTCTTTGTACAGGACCCATAACTTGCATTTGTGCATTAATGGCTCTTAGGTCATGTAACAATCTCCATTTACCTGACTTTTTCTTTACAACAAAAATGGGGGTATTCCAGGGTGATTGAGTGGGCTCCACATGTCCCAGATCTAATTGTTCTTGTACTAATTCTTTAGCTGCTTTTAACTTCTCAGAGGGTAAAGGCCATTGAGGCACCTACACCGTGTCCTCCGTATGCTACGGGATGGGCAAAGGCTCTTCAGTGGCCCCTAGAAAAAACCCAGCCCTTTCTTGTCTGCCTTTACAGTGGCTTTAACTGGTGAAATTCTACCTTGCAAATTTTTCCCAAGACCTAGTCCAGGTATATATCCCATTCCTTTCATCATTTCCTTGCTTTTCTGAGAGTAATCATTAGTCAATATAAAGTTCATAGCTGATAACACGTCTCTCCCCAATAAGTTTACAGGTAAAGGGAGTACATAAGGTTGAAAAAGCCCTGTCCTTCCTTCTTTATCTTTCCATTGTAAGGATTTTGCACTTATAGTTGGGGTAGCCTCATATCCTAATCCTTGTAAGCTATGTGATGATTGATTAACAGGCCAAGAAGCAGGCCACCATTTACTAGATATAATGCTTTTATCTGCTCCTGTATCCATTATACCTTGAAAGGGTTTTCCTTCTATTTGTAAAGATATGTACTTTATTTTCAAAAATACTCTTTCTACCCTTTGTACACTGCTTTTGCATATTACCTGTTTTCTTATGTTGTTTAGAATAACTCCAACCTTGGGTTTCCAATTTTAAGCTAACTTTCTGTTACAAGCAAAAGGCTGCCTGCCCCTTTAAAAGCTCCATTTGCAATCAGCCTTCAGCAGGGCTTTTTCAGCTGTACTTGACTCCCAGCCACTGTGCAGCTAACTTGTCAATTTTTGCTGTGCAGACTGAGACTGCTTTTTTATTTTTCAACATGAAACACAGGACAACAATCATTCAATCATCCAAGCAAAAACAAACACGAGTTGACAGACATATAGACAATTTGGTGCACCAAAAAACAGAAAATAGAACACAGATATCCTATTCGAAGCTAAAAATATTTCCATAGGAGCCAGAGAGGAAACAGGACGTCTCCCGTTTTCTGTCTGTCCCTAGGAGGGCTCTGAAATAGCTTATTTTCATTTTTTCTTCTTCTTCTAGGAATTCTGCACAGTGGCTGCTTCTAATAGTTACTCCTCTTTCCCTGAGAGCTATCTTTAAGCCTTTGATGAAGGCTGCCTCTTTAGTCAAAGTCCTCGAGAGGAGGGTAAATTGACTTAATTTTTTGTTCTTCATTTTTTATATTATCCTTTATATCTTTATATTATCCTTTGTATCTTTATATTTTATATTATCCTTTGTATCTTTATATTTTAGCTTCCTTTCTTTTTCTCTTTTTATATTTCTTAAGTTACTTATTTTTCTGCGCGCGTCTTCTTTTTTCTTTCTCTCTGTTTCTGATATGCCTTCCTGGTACTCCTACAAAGTCGCTGCCCTTCCTTAACAGCTGGTCCCACACAAACCCAGCAACAACTACCAGACCCACTGCGTAAGAAAGCATACCTCTCAGAGACTTACCTTAATTTCTTTATACTTACCGGTACCACCGTTCCTCAGCTGAAGAGTTCTGAATCCACGCAGTTGAATCCTTCTCAGCAGTCTGTTTTGCAGGAACCTTTATTAACACCGCTCCCCAGCTGAAGAGTTCTGAATCCACGCCGGATCCTTCTCAGCAGTCTGTTTTACGGGAACCTCTATTAACCGCTCCTTCCCCGAGATGCAGTTCTGAATCCTCCCTGTAGTAGGGGGTCTTCGCTCGTGCCTGAAGATGTTTCTTGTCCCGGGTTTCGGCACCACTTCTTGCGCGCGCTCGACTGGCCAGGAAGAACGACGCTGCAACAGGATCCTTCTGCACACGTTTATTGGGAGAGCTTGATTGTAGAGGCGAAAAGACTTTTTGCCCAGAGCTGGTGCTGCTTTTATAGGCCTAGGAGAGGCGTGTCTCATACCCTGATTGGTTATGCACTAAGCCTCATTTGCATGTTCCTCATCTGATTGGCTACTCTCTCTCAGTACCTCACTGAGCCTCATTATCATCTCATTTGCATGTCTCACATCCGATTGGTTATACTCTCAGTACCTTACAGAACCTCATTATCATGCCTGGGCCAGGCAGTGTTTTTGCAAAAAACTTTACTGCATATGTACACATTGGTTGTTTGTCCAATCTTATGCATGGTGGCCAGCAGTAGTCAGTGCCACTCAGCAACGGCACATGTGGCTTCCCACAATACTGTGTGGGAGAGTTAGAGGCCTGGTGGTCAGGTACATCACCTGCAGGGCTTCCAGGGAAAGCAAGGCTTGGGAGGGCGGGGCTTCCGGGGAGCAAGGCTTGGGGGAGGGCTTCTGGGGAAAGCAAGGCTTGAGGGGCGGGGCTGGAGGGGGGGGAAAGCAAGACTTGGGGGCAGGGCTTCCGGAGAGCAAGGCTTGAGGGGCGGGGCTTCGGGGGGTGGGGGAGCAAGGCTCTTGTAATGGTTTTTGCTCCTATTTAGAAAGCTTTGCCCCCCACGCTGTTTCCTCCGCTCCACGGTGAAGATACACACCACTCTCTGTCAAAAGAATTAGGATGACATCTGCAGATGTCTCTGTGCACCAACTTAGGCAGGATTTGCCCCATTTTTGTCCCCATGTAGTGAGAGGTTTGTGTAGCTGTCTTTTGCTACTTTGTGGTTTCTTCTTTCTTCCACCCTTCTCCGCCCTTTTAACCCTGTAGTATATGATAGGAGAGACAAAAGGATGGAAAGAAAAAGGGGTGATATTATTGTTATACTACTTCCTGCTGATTAGGGACTTCGAGTTCCTTGGGGCAAGTTTGATGTTTGCCATCGGAATAATTATTTCTTCTTCCTCCTCTTCTTCTTCCTCCTCCTCTTCCTTTCTCTTCCCTCTTCTTTGCACAGGACTACTTAACAAACCATGACTAACAACAACCAACAGCAAACAACAAACAATCAACCAACAACCCAATCCACCTCTCAGGACCTTCTGAAAAGTCCCTGGAAACCCAAATGCCATACAATCACAGAAACCCTTGGCAGCTGGCAAAATCATGACGCTGTTAGAGCACGAGGCAAATCATAGTCAGCTGCTGTGGATAGTTTGAAGCAGGCCCATATCCCACACCTGGGATTAAAGCGATTACATACTCTTATACTATTTCTTTTCTTCTTTTTTCTTTTTTTTAAAGAAACCAAAATTCCAGAATTCTTGCGGGGCTGTGGGTGTAGGAGAAGAGGGGGTAGGGAGAGAGCCCGTGTCCAGCCAGAGTTCCGGTGGTCTGGGCGGGTGGACGTGGGCGGACTGCTGGACGCTTTCCACACCGCCCTGGGTGGGAAGCCACTGACCCCACACAGCATGGGGTGGACAAGGGGCAGCCCCCGGTACCAGGTTCTCAGTGTCTGGCATCCCACGCTGGATACAGCAGAGGAGCTGAGAACAGAATAGGGGCCCCGGGTCGGCACTAGGCCCCGGAGATACCGGAAGAGGGCAGAGGGAGAGAGGGGGCGCTGGGTGGTTCCCACGCAGGCGAGAGTCTTTAGTCCAGTCCGTGGCTAGAGTGCAGGAAGACCTTCTGGTGGGAGGTTAGAAGCGGCTCGTTAGAAGAAAGCCTATCCCATCATCCAAGCACAGTGGGCCTTGATGAACAGAAACAGTATATGGTTTTAGAGCTTTATTGTAGAAAGGCAGGGGAAAAGAGAGAAAGTAGAAAGAGAGAGACTGGCCATGGCCAAGAGGAGAGAAGGGAGAAGGGAAAGAGAGAAAGAGAGAGAGAGAGTAAGAAAGGTGAATGCTTAGAGAGAGGGGGGTAAAAGCTTAGAGAGTAAGAGAACTTAGAGAGAGCGAGGAGGGGCCAAGCAGCCCCTCTTATAGTGGCCTGGGTTATCTTGCTGTTGCTAGGTAACTGTGAGGAGGAGTCTAGCCAGAAGACCAGAAGCTTGGGACATTGTGTTACATGACTGAAAGCCACGAGCCTCTCCTTTGGGGGCTGTGCGGGTGGTAACTTTGACAGGAGCCAGGGGTCTAGGAGATATGAGGGAACGCCTTCTGTCCCATGTAGGTAAAAATTATCACCACCGGGTCCTACCAGGGTTCAAGACCTCAGCTCAACTGGAGACCAAGCTGTTTGTGCATAGCCCATTGCCCCACAAATTCTCACTATTGCTTTGGCTTTGTTGCCTCTGCATGGCTCCTGGACAATGGCTTGTGAGTATAACTTTCTGTATAAGGCAGTGGCAATGTCAGGGACAGCTTCTGGAGGGGAGAGTCCCAAGTAGCCACTGGGATCCAAAGCTCAGGCTTTTACGTGAGTGAGGAGGCTGGGTGGGTCCTTGGGATCTCCACGGGTGGGGGGGTGGGGGGGTGGGGGGTGTTCTTTTGGATGCTCACAAGAACAAGAGGGGGTCAGGGTCAGGGTTGGGGTCAGGGTTAGGGTTAGATTACTCTCACTAATTGAGAGTAAATATCTCAGTGCACCTAGCTGTATCTGATTTTCTGACAGCATCAAGAGTGTGTGTGAGAGGGGCCTCAGCCTTCCCTGCAGTCTAGAAGAGCCCTATCGTCTTAGAGACAAGGCATTCAAACCTGGCCACATGGAAGCCAACGAGCTAGCATCCTGGGTGTTGGGGCTAGTGCAGGAGCAGTTACCTAGAGAGGCAAGGTGACAGTGCCAAGCCACTTGGGCTTTTCTCCAAGGTGAAGGGAACATTCTAGCAGCTGATCCCTGGAGTGGTCTACATGGCAGCCCTGCGGACTTTCCTGCAGGGACACAGATCTGGCTGTGGCCCACCTTCTGCTGAACAACACCGTCTGGGTCGGCATCTGCTCTCTCCAGCTCCGAGGAGTCGGTAGCATCCTCGTCCCCTGCCCACATTGATCTTGAGCGTCTCTCTCTCTCTCCCCTCAAGAACAAGTCTAAACACAGAATTAACACAGTGAAACCCCATCCCGGGAGCTTTGAAGCGTTAATCCTCCCAGATTGCACACTGAGGAGGGCATGGAAAACCAGCGTGGCCCAACTCTGGACTCTCTCTACTGGTTGATCTTTGCTAAGCAAGTTCGGGCTTCATGTGTCTTTGTGGATGGAGCAGCCTGTCACGTCTCTCTTTGAAGCTTAATTTACAAAGTGCCACTTGATGTCAAGGAGCCTTGGCTTTCCCTTTTCAGTCCCCCGACAGAGGAGAAGGAAGATGGAGCCGCACTAAAACAGCCCTACTCTTGCTGTGGAGCCCCAGCCAGCCAACGCTGCAGCCCAGCCTGGCTTCCTCCCAGGGTCGCAGCGGACCAGCTTCAGCCTCTCTCGCCACCTTGATCCTGGGATCCGGCCTCGCTCGCTCTGTCTCGGCTGGACTGGAGCCTGCTAGGCATTTCCTCTGATTAAAAATGTCCATCCCGGGGACGAGAGAGCCGCAACACTGTTGTCCTCTATGGGTCCATATCGGCTGTGTGGAAATTGGCTGTGGGTCTGGCCATTTGGAAGCTGATTCATTATTTTCAATCAAGCAGCTTGTGTGTCAGCCTGTTGTGGTCGTGCCGTCTCTGGGGCGTGAGCATGATCCAGTTAGTTCCATTATTGAGACACAACCCAAATTAAGTGAATCGTAAATGTTCCCTTTAGTGGGCAGCTGGGAGCCAGCGCTCGGAAATCCATCAAGAGTTTTATTTTCCATGAAAACACAACTTGGCAAATGAGAAACGTGGTCCTCGGGGAGATGTCCAAGCAAAGAAGGGTCGGGGTCTTTCGGGGACTATGGCTCAGCTTCCTGGTGCTGAGGAAGAGTCAGCTTAAAGAGTCTGTGTAAGGTGACAGATGAGCATGGCTATCTCTGACCTTCCGGAGCATATCTGGTTGTCACACGGTATCTCTGCAATTTGAACGTGTCTCGCCTGGACAGGAAAGTTGTACACAGCCCAACCCCCAACATTGTTGGCTTAGGAGTCAAAGGAGATTTTTCACCTTGCTGAACAGAGGCTAG
This sequence comes from Mus musculus, assembly GCF_000001635.26. NCBI lineage: Eukaryota > Metazoa > Chordata > Mammalia > Rodentia > Muridae > Mus > Mus musculus. The sequence goes on along the minus strand of NC_000070.6, from coordinate 153,738,828 downwards.
CCTCAGTGTGGCCTGATCGGGTCCCCGCTATGGCACTGCCTAGTTGCCCACCTGTTTCTTGCCCAAGGTGGACGACAGGGACTGTGGCCTGCATTTTCTCTCATTCCCACAAGGATAAAAGAGAAGTTTCTTCCAGCAGCTTCCACGGATGCAGACACAGTTGGTGTCTGAAATATCCCTTCATCAATACATTACAACACCGATTTTGAACCAACCCTTTGTGGCCACAGGGTTGGGATGTTGGCCAACACTGTCTTAATGATTTATTTTCTATGTCTGTGATAACACATCATGACTGAAGGAACGTATAAAAGAGATTAATTTGGCTTAAGATCCCGGAGGATTAGAGTCCGTGATGGGGGCAGGGCAGAGCAGAGCATGTGGGCGGGGACATGAGGCTACAGGGGAGGAGCTTACAGTCATGGGGAGGGGCATGTGGCCACCAGGGTGGGGAATGCGGCCATGGGGAGGGGGGTGTGTGGCCACAAAGCGAAGCACGTGGTCACGGGGGCAGGGCGTGGCGTGGCAGTGGCTAGAAATAAAACTTTTTCTGAATGAGGGCGGCTGTTATCTAGTACTTAAGGATTCGCTCTTCACAGAGGCTAGAAGGAATAGCAGATAAGACCCTGCCACACCCTCACAGGAATAGCTGAGGGGGCTCCTCTTGCCTCTACTTTACAGTCACACTTTATAGCTTCCGCCCTTCTCAAGCCACACCCAGACTCCTGGTGGAGGATGTGTGTGTGGACTGGGGCTCTGTGGCTCATTCATTTCTGCTGCAGCTCCTTTTCCTTCGGACTCCGTGCTTTCTCAGCTTTCATAAGGCAAAGCACCTCACACTTCTGCTGTGGTGACTTTCCCATCGTGACGGATGCACACTCAGCTAAAAGAAAAAAAAGTTCCTGTCTTACCTTAAATTATTTTTGTCAGGTGTGTTTTATCGTAGCGATCAGAAGGGTAACGAATACAGCCAATTCCAGATCGTTCTTCAAGGCAATACAAGACTTTCAAAGGATCAACTTCTTCCCAAGCACCGCTCAGCTGGGTAATCCAAATTTTATGTTACATTTTTTAATACTATTAAAGTGTAAATTTCGGTTACTTTTAATATTTTCTGTAGCTTCTCATTTGACCCATGGTTATTTTGAAATTGTCTTGCTTCACTTTTGAATGTTGAAGCTTAACCTGTATGTCGCAGTGAATTTAAGTATGATTCAGACATACTGTAGTGCGAGAGCTTGTGATCTGGGTCCTTTTAAAAATTCATGTAGACTCGCTGCTAGCCTAGCATGAGGCCTACCTAGACAAACTTTTTAGAAAAGATGATACACTCTGCAGTTTCGGGGCGTGATGCTCTGTAACAGTGGGAACGGCTGATACTATTGTAGCACCTTTTGTCTTTACAGGTGAGGTGGTCCGTTTTACTGTCAACTCACCTGGATTTGGAAACCAGAAGAGACACTTCAAGGTGTGCCTGTGAAGGCCTTTCTAGCTGATTACATTGAAGAGGGAACACACACCCTGAATGTGGGGTAACATCGAATGGGTCGGGAGTCCTGGAGACTGAAGAGAGAAGAAAGCAGCTGAGCACCAACATTCCCCTGTGTGCTCTCTAACTGTGGGTGCAGCGTGGCTCTGCCCACCAGCCCTTCCCGGTCAGGATGAATCGCACCCTCAAACAATGAGCCACAGCAGACTCTTCCTTTTAAAGCTTCTCCTTGGCACCTAACGTGTCACAGTAGCAAGATAAGTCACTTACACACCTGATCGCACACTAGAGGTTTTTTTTAATGTATATGAAAAAAAATGAGTGCAGGTATATGTGCAACTTATAGGCCAAGCTCATAGGGATTAAAAGAAGGCACCAGCTTCCCTGGAAGCCCCCATATGGGTGGTGCTGGGACTCGAACCAGGATCTTCTGAAAGAGTGGTAAGTGCTCTTAACAAATGAGCCATGTCTCCAACCCCAAGATGAGTTGTTTTAACAGTTAAAAGGGAAAGGGGCTTTATCGTGTTCTGGGATGACTGGGGAGTTCTCTATCTCTTTAGCTGATTCATTGTGAATTTTCATGCTCTGATAATCAGATGGATTATATTAAGATAGTATGTCACCCCGGGAACTGGCCTTTGCCATTCTGAAATCCTTTACTTCGCAGCACACTGTCACAAACCACATATTCTATAGAGTCGACAGAGCCACTTTTTAGGCACACAAAGTATTTTCTATAATTTTTAATTTGTCTCTGTATAAAGTACTTACAGTCAGATAGCATATTGAATCTTGCTTAATTTTTCCTAGAGTTATTTTATTTTTAATTATGTCTCTCTCTTTGTGCATGTGTTATTGTGTACAGGTGGCCATGCTGGTCAGGAGAGGGTGTTTTCTCCATTGGAGCAGGAGTTAGGCACCTGATGTGGGAACCAAACCCAGGTCTTCTTTAAGAGTAGCATGTATGCTTAAATGCTAAACTATCTTTCCTGCCCCTTGAATCTTGCTTTTTAAAAAAACCATTTGTACTGGCTGGTTTTGTGTGCCAACTTGACATAGGCTGGAGTTATCACAGAAAAAGGAGCCTCCCTTGAGGAAATGCCTTCATGAGATCCAGCTGTAAGGCATTTTCTCAATTAGTGGTCAATGGGCCCAGCCCATTGTGGGTGGCGCCATCCCTGGACTGGTAGTCTTGGCTTCTATAAGAAAGCAAGCTGAGCAAGCCAGGGGAAGCAAGCCAGTAAGTAATATCCCTCCATGGCCTCTGCATCAGCTCCTGCTTCCTGACCTGCTTGAGTTCCAGTCCAGACTTCCTTTGGTGATGAGCAGCAATGTGGAAGTGTAAGCTAAATAAACCCTTTCCTTCCCAACTTGCTTTTTGGTTGTGATGTTTTGTGCAGGTTGGAAACCCTGATTAAGGCATATTAGTACCAGGAGTGGGGTATTACAGTGACAACCTGACCATGTTTTGGGGAGAACTGTGGAAGGACTTTGGAACTTTGGATTAGAAGAGCTGTTGGGATGTTAAGAGCTCCGTGGGATGTTCTGTAGGAGCTTGAGAAAGATAGTGCTGAGAACAGTGCAGAATATGGAACCCTGGCTTGTGAAATTTTGGAGGGAAGATTAAAGACTCCTATCAGGGCTGTTGCTATTTTGATTGTGAAATTCTGTGGTTTTGGTTATCTGGGGCTGAAGACTCAGCTGTGATTAACAAGATACCAGAACTACTAAAGTGAAACCTTTGCATTACTGGGGCTATTGATGCTGGTTAGCTGGAGCTAAGAAATTATCAGTGATTAAGAAGAAACCAGCATCATTGAGGTGACATCTTCTGGGAAGTGTTTTCTGAGAGCACAGAGGCTGTGTTCCAGAGACAGCCAAGGTTGTACCTTGTGCTGCAGGTGGACTTGGTAATGTTTAAGAGTCACCCAGTGGGACTGGTTTTGAAGGCATGAAGGTGTCATGAAAAGCAGCTGAGACTTGGCACTGTGAGAGGCCATGGAAGGCCATTGGTGAAGGTGCAGCCGCAGTTGCAATTGATGGTTCAGGACTGAAGGGGTCATGCAAAGGATTTGAGGCTTGGCACCATGAAGAGAGCCTATGAGAGGCTATTGGTGAAGCCTAGTTACAGCAGAAGACAGCAGTGTTTTGGAGATACCAGTACCATGAGATGAGCACCAAGGACAGCAGCAGGAGTGGAGTACTACAGGCATCTGGACCCTAGAGGATGAGGTGTGTGCTACTAAGGGTAGAACTGGAGAAATGACACAAGCCCTTGGAGGAATCCAGAAGATCGTGAGTGGATCCCAGACGTTGGATGGTTAGAGTTTGATTTTGATTGTGACTCTGCCCTGATATTTTTCCCTTTTGAAGGAAGAAAGTATTTTAGGGGAGACCACAGTTAAGAGACTTTGAATTGTAAAAAGACTTTGAATTTTAAAAGAGACCTGCTTGAGTTCCAGTCCTGACTTCCTTTGGTGATGAGCAGCAGTGTGGAAGTGTAAGCTGAAAAAACCTTTTCCTCCCTAATTTGCTTCTTGGTGGTGATGTTTGTGCAGAAATAGAAACTCTGACTAAGGCACCATTCTTAAATCCTCTGGCTTATGGGCTGGAGAGATGGCTCAGTGGTTAAGAGCACTGACTGCTCTTCCAGAGGTCCCTAGTTCAAATCCCAGCAACCACATGGTGGCTCACAACCATCTGTAATAAGATCTGATGCCCTCTTCTGGTGTGTCTAAAGACAGCTAAGGTGTACTCATATATAATAAATAAATAAATCTTTTAAAAAATCCTCTGGCTTAAACATTGCAATGTGTCAATATCTATTGTAACTATCGATACAGTTGAACTCAGTTCTTCCAGTCAATTATTTTGTGTTGGCTTTAGGTTGTACCCCTCTCTTATACCATTCTTGCCACCCCTCCCCCAGACCCCCGTGGCAGCTGAATTCCATTGAGGAATTCAGATGGATTGAATTCTTCATTATTTTCCTAACTTGTGACTCTCTTGGCTTCAATCTCAAATACTTTTTCCCCCCTTTGCTCTCCAGCCCCTGGTTCCTTGCATTTCAGAGCCAGGCCCCGAGGCTCAGCCCATTTCGTTTTCAACATTTTATTCTTCAGAGCGGGTGATTTCTATTGATCCTGTCTCAACCTCTTTGACTCTTCTAAAAGTAAAAATCACTTTATTTTATGAACTTACAAATAAAAACATCACTAAGACAGATGCTCACCCCGTCCCAAAGTCTATCTGTCTCAGTGATTTCTTACAGCCCAAGTCCGTGTTTCTCTAGAACCTATCAGGTAACTTTCACGTTCGGTTTCCAAAGCTTGGCCTTCATGCCCTTCATGGAGAAGGTCAAGAAGCTTCCTTTGACTCACACGTATGTATGGTTCTAGCACTTGCCTGATTTAAGATACTGATCTGTGGGGGAAGTCAGTGGGGGAAGCAACCCAAGATGGCAGCTATCACAGGCTCCGGAGTAAAAGTCAGTTGAAGTTTCCAACTGTCAGAAGAGCTGGAAGAAAGCCAGAAAGAGTTAGGGCAATGGCAAGGTTAGCTGGGTCAAGGAGATTCCAACCATTCACAGTAGGGAAGGTGGGGTGAAGGGTGAAAGAGGTGGGGGAGGGCAGGGCAAGGGTGAGGAAGGGTGAAGAGGGGGTGAAGGGGGGAGGGTGTGTGCAGCTCAGTCTATTCAAATGGATGAATGAGACAGCTGATCACATCATGACAGGCAGGAAGCAGAGACCCTGACAGGAAGGAGCCAGAAGCAAGGTGTCAAACATCTTCCCCCACTGACCTAATTCCTCTTGCCAGAGCCTCCTTCCTAAAGGTTATGTAGCTTTATAAAGAATGTATCAGCTGAGGGCCAGGTGCTACAACCAGCACGGCTTAGGCATCAACCTACTTGGGGATACAGGGAAGGTGGAACAGACAGACAGACTGACAGACAAACAGACAGTAAAGCTGGGATGGGATGGAATGTGTGCTCTGATGGAATCTCACTAACCCTCCAGGGTCTCAGTGTCTATTATATAAAGCAAGAGGAGGAGGTACGTTAGCAGGTCGCGGTAGGAGGTCTCTGTGGGGAGAGGTCTCTGTAGAGGACAGTCTCTGTAGGGAGAAGTCTCTGTAGGGAGGTATCTTTAGGGAGAGGTCTCTCTCTGTAGGGGGAGATCTTCGGCTGTCATCATCCAGGAGAAGGAAGCTGAGGTTGGTAGTTATGCACACACGTTGGTTTTAGCTGAAGGCCAACCATTTGTCAACATTAGGACCTGGACCAGGGGAGCTTTGTCATCCCTCTGACCTGACCTGGGGAGACCTTTCCATCATTGAAATGGTAACACTCATGTCCATAATACACATTCACTCAGGACTTATCCACTCCCCATATGTGAGCCTGCGGGAAACACGTTACACTGGGACTCTCACATGCTCTTGTTACTGGCTGATTGCTTCCTGCAGTGGGCAGGACGGTTTGCAGGTCTCTCTGAGGTTGGATGAAGAATACAGGGCTTCCAGAGATCATGAGCATTTGTGGCCAGAGCGATGAGAGTGTTTCCACCTGAGCTCCCCCTGCATGGCACTGTGCTGGGATCAAGGTTTGACCTCATCCAAAGCTGTTGTGATGGTTTGAACATGCTCAGCTCAGGGAATAGCACTATTAGAAGGTGTGGTCTTGTTGGAGTAGGTGTGTCACTGTGGGTGTGGGCTTTAAGACCTTCATCCTAGCTGCCTGGAAGCCAGTCTTCTCCTAGCAGCCTTCAGATGAAGATGTAGAACTCTCAGCTCCTCCTGCACCATGCCTGTCTGGCTCCCATCTTGATGATAATGAACTGAACCTCTGAACCTGTAAGTCAGCCCCAATTAAAACTTGTCCTTATGAGAGTTGCCTTGGTCATGGTGTCTGTTCCCAGCAGTAAAACCCTAAGACAGCCATGAATTTTGTGCTAGCCCCATCCTCTGAGGATAAGTGTCCAAATCTGCCTGCTCTGTTTCCTCCTTAGAGTCCTGGGTGGTTTGTTTGTCTTTAGCCAGAACTTAAAGCTGTTTCCTGTTGGAAGGGTTGGTCTGTTGAGATCTGACTGTACCATATGACCTCAATAAATGTTTAATTTTCTTGTGTAATTAATTTGTTAGCCTTTTCTTTAGCCCTTGGGAACTGGGGACACGTGCCTCTGATCCTGCCAGGATTGGAACAGGACCAAGAAGAGGCAGGGCTGTGGAGGGCAGTGTGGAGAAAATTCAGGTCAGTACCTGCTTCAAACAAAACATCTGAAGTTCTTTTACAGCCCCAATAAGAGTCTTACTGTGGTGTTTCCGTCGCCTAACGTGTTTGGAATGATTAGCGTGGCTATCGTTGCGAGGCTGGAAGATGGCTCCATTGGTAAGGAGCTAGCTGTGTTAACACGAGGAAGACACCATGGCAGGTGTCTGAAAGGTAACAAGGAAGCTCCTCCTGCTGAGTTGAACTCTCTCGTTCCAAGTCTCTCGTTCCAGGTCCAGACCTTTGTGGGGTTCCCCCCTCCCCCGGGAAGTACATTTCCATTCCCACCAAAGAGAAGGAAGAGCTCATTTGGGCATATGATTCCAAGGGGCTGTGACCCTCCTGGAAGTAAGCAGCAGGCATCGAAGCAGGGACAGGAAGGAGGTTGGGAGACCATACTCTCAACCACAAGCTCAGAACAGAGAGAGCAAGCTGGGAGTAGGGCAAGGCCATCCAATCAAAAGCCTGCACCTTTGGCACAAACTTCCTCCAGCAAGGCTGCACCAGGTAGACTGACTGGGAACCAAGGGTTCAAACATTGGAGCCTGTAGGAGACATTTCTCATTCACCCTACAGGGGGGCCCAGCCAACATCACTGAAAAGCCCACCTCAGCATCAATGACAGATGGGGGAAGAAATGTATTCTCGGTTTCCCCTGAACTTCTTTCAGGCAAAGACTCCACTGAAGACCCCTCTCACCAAAGGATTTCTGCTTACACCACCTGGGGGGTGGGGTTGGCGGCGGGGCTCAGGAACCTTGTGAATGTAAGTTTCTTGAGGACCCTGCCCTTCCAGGAGGGCGTCTGTTTATTTAGCTACTACACAGCACAGATTAGAGCTGGAAGATTATGCCTGGCTGAAGGACTGTCTAAAACCCCACAAGAACATTCCTCGGCTAAATGCTCATGCAGCTATAATGCTCCTGCAAGGATGGGTGCCCTCCAGTCATACCCCCAAGGACCAGACGCTGACTCCTGGAGCAGGCAGGCTCTGCGCAGGTCCTTGCTGTTGTCAAACAGTGAAATGAAGGCTGCCAGAGACCAGCCTTTGAAGAGACTTGCCTATGTGACTTCTATCCAGGCAGTACAAGAAAAAACAAAACAAACAAACAAAAAAAAAACCTTTCAGCCAGCTGACAAGCTTCTAACTCTGTAAGAAGGCTCACTAGAAAGCATCTCCCCTCTCTGCCCCTCCCCTCCCCTCCCTTTCCCTCCCTTCATCTCCCAACCTTTCCTCCCCTCCTCTCCCCTCTCTGCCCCTCCCCTCCCCTCCCTTTCCCTCCCTTCATCTCCCAGCCTTTCCTCCCCTCCTCTCCCCTCCCCTCCCCTCCCATCCTGTCCTCTCTCCTCCCTTCTCATTCCTTCTTTTCCTTTCTCCCTTCCCCTTCCTCCCCTCCCCTCCCAGATCTGCCCCTCCCCCCTCCAGAGGATTCTAGATCCTGTCAAACTGGCAATCAAAATGAACCATCACACAGGCCCAATTCAAAGAACACCTCCGGAAGGTTGTAAGCTGACATTTTCCCCATTGTGAGGGCCTGGGTATCTCTGGAAGTGGTGAGAGCCCTCTCTTGCCTTGACCCTCCTAAGAAAGAGAGATCTCTCCACTGGCTTGTCAGCTCCAGCTCTTGGCAAGGTCATCATTGACTGTGATTTTTCCCAGCGCCACCTCAGAGCTTCAGGCACAGCAGGACCGGAGATTATCGGAAATCAATACGAAAGTTGTGTTCTGTGTCAGGCGTTTTCTTGTCGTTCCCAGAGCAGAGGAGGTGGAACCTGGCAGAGCACAAGAAAAATGTTTAATTTCTGTTTAAGCTGTTATGTCTTTTGTAGCTTGGGGCCTCAGTTTCATTTGGATAGATGGTTTAACCTTTGTGTAGGCGAAGGCATGGAAAGGTTTGTTCGGGGCAGACAGAGGCTCAACTCTGCTCAGAAAGAAACAGCTGTGACCCCACAGCTGTCACAAACCACCTAACCTGTCCTTACCACTAGTGAAACGGGACAACGTGCTTAACTTCAGGTCTGAGTCAGCCGCCAGAGCCTGTTGACCAAGATGAGAGTTTCCTGCACAAGGAGAAGACATTCAGGATGCTTTTGCCTGTTTAACTGGGACCGGGGCACATTGCTCAAGACCAAGTGGGAGATTTGTTAACTAGTTAACTCAGCAAAGTCAGAGTTCTCTGCTGCTCTCCCAGAAACCCATACCTGCATGTGGTGTGTGTACATGTGTGCATATGTATGCATGTGTACATGTGTGTACATGTGTATATATGTGTGTGCCTGTGTGTATGTGCAGGTTCATGCATTCATATGTTTATGTGTGTCTTAGTTTCTGTTGCTGCAACAAAGCACCGTAACCAAAAACAAGCTGGGGAGGAAAGGGTTTATTCAGCTCACACTTCCAATTTGCTGTTCACCACTGGAGGAAGTCAGGACAGGAACTCACACAGGGCAGGAGCCTGGAGGCAGGAGTTGATTTCAGAGACCAGGGATGCTGTTTACTGGCTTGCTCAGCTTGCTCTCTTATAGAAGCCAGGATTACCAGCCCAGGGATGGCTCCACCCACCTTGGGCTGGGCCTCTCCTATTAAATCACTAATTAAGAAAATGTCTTACAGTTGGATCTCACGGAGTCATTTCCTCAAGTGAGGTTCCTTCCTCTCTGATGACTCTAGCTTGTGTCAAGTTGACACACAACCAGCCAGTACAATGAATATGTATGTATGTATGTATGTATGTATGTATGTATGTATATGTATTGTGTACATAGCAGGTGTGCATATGTGTACATGTATGTTTGTGTGCACGTATGTGTGTTCAGGGGTGTGTATGTACATGTGTATGTTCATGTATATATGTGTGTTCATTTGTGTATTGCACATGTACATATATCTGTGTGTATACATGCATAATACATGTGCATGCATGTGCTCATGTATGTATATTTGTGTTCGTGTGTGCATGTTTATGTGTGTGTTCGTGTGTGCATACATGTGAGTGCCCATGCTTATCTACTGAAAACTTCATGCCAAGGGTTGCTGTCTTCACATAAACTGATCGCCTTACCTACTAGATTTAGGGGCTGATAATAGATTGGAGCCTCAGGGAAGGAGATCCAGGCTCAGAAATCGGTAACATCCAGAGATGTCTACTCACACTGGGACAGTCAGAAGGACAAGCAGCCAGCAAGTGTTAGGTTGGAGCCTTTGCTGTGTTGCTTTCTAGGGAAGTTTGTTTCCAGGTACCCCAGGTAGGGCTATGACCGACAGGCGGTTCAGTTCAGGGTCATCCTAGTGAATGGATGAGTTCGTGGGAGTTACCTATGGAGCAGGGGCACTCAAGCAGCTATATACTAAAACAATGCGCAGACTGTGAAGATCTGTGAGAACCACATCGTGGGTGTCCCCGGTGGAACCTGCAGGAAGCCACGCCCCTGCAGAGCCTCCTCCTCCACGGACAAGTGAGTCTGTTTCCACGACCTCTGGAAGGAGCCTTGAGAGACTTCTGGGTTTCATTGGCTTCAGAGAGCTGTCCCTTTCTGTACATGGAAAGGTTTCAACTGGGAACCAGCTACACGATGACAGCCTTCTACCTGGCTAGCCTGACAGGAAGGACACAGTTTTCCAGTGGCTCACGGAGTCACTAGATCATAGGACACAGTGAGTGTTTGTCCATGAATGACTGAATGGACCAGCGAGACATGGGGCTCAGCTACAGTCTTGTTTATCCCCCCAGGCCCTGGCTCAGAACTGGCCACAGGGGCTTCTTGGTAACTGTGGAGGCAGTTACAGGGTGTCTTTAGGCTCGAGGAGAAGTCGGACACCTGCTGCCTCTGCCATTGCTTGTTTTGTGGCTTTGGTTTTCCTGGAGGAAGCAGGCCTGACAGAGCAGAGGAAGCAGGCCTGACAGCAGAGCTGTCAGAAGGACCTTATCCACGGTGATTTAGGGACTTGTAGGTCTCATTATAGATACTCGTGTGAACTCTGACCCATGCTTTCAGACCCCGCTGGGTGATGGAAGCCAAGCTGGTGTCACGGTGCTTAAGACGTGATTCAGTGTGTTAAAGCACAAGCATTGTTCTTCTGGAGTTCAGCGACATTTGCCAATCTTCAGGAGAGGTTTTGGGGTACGGAGAGAGTTCAGAGCATTCTGGGACACCATGAAATCACAGCACAGACTGCCACCTAAGGAGGCCTCCTCCCTCCAGCTAAGCCCTGCACCAGCCCCTGGGGGGCCTCTAGACAAGCACCCAGGGCTGCTCTGTCTTGGCTTCCAGCTGGGCCTGATGGGCGGACTCCTGAAGATATCCACCTGAGCAGATTTTCCTCCAGGCAACTTCATCAGAACAAAGTTTTATGTGGCAGATAATGAGAAAAGCAGCTGTGAAATTCATCCTAAAGGGATGAAAATAATTTCCAAAGAGATGCTAAATGCCTCTTAGAAGAGAATGTGGCATCGGCTCCTTCAATTACCAGGAAGAACATGCATTCCTCACACACATCTTAATAGGCATTGAAGACATTTTAATGAGCAAGCGATTTAAAAGTTGGTAAACATGTGTCTTTTGTCTAAGTACAGCCGTGATTTTTCGTGGAGGGAGGGAGGGACTGGGGCTCATTAGCACGAGGCCCCTTTATTAGGTGCTTCGTGGAGCTGCATATCTTAGCAGCCGGGCTTCAGACTAGGGTGCACACCGATTTGGGCGGGATTACAAGTGGCTTTGATGCTGATGAAGGACATGGGTCTGCTGTGCAGATGGACTGAATCTGTCAATAAGAAAATAAAATTAAAAAAAAAATCCCACGGTTCTCACCTCAAAGGGAATAAGAGATGTGCTCTGGAGCAACTGTGCGTGATCACGGCCAGGAATTTAGAGTCGGGTTTCCATAGATAGTGCACACCAATGATGGAGCAGATTCAGGAACTTTTTTTTTTTTTTTTAATAGTAATAGAACAAAGGCAATCACAAATCAAGGAACTTTGAAAATGCGTTTTGTGGGAACATCGGGTAGGTGGTTCAGTGGGGCGGGGAAACCTCCGTAGGCCTCCGATGCTTTCTAATGAGGTTCTTAGCTCTTGAGTTGGCGGAGCTTGGAGTCTATTTGTGAATTTACAGGACTCACAGTGGCATGCCCTCTAGGTCAGGCACAGAGGTAGGCAATGAATGCTTTCCAAGAACAGGTTCCAGATCTGTAATATTCCGCTCTCTATGGTCACTTAAGTCCCAATCTGTCAATCAGCCTGGTAGAATGTTTGACACAGGTGTGACGTTTTACCCTGGGAGCTTGAATTTACACTCTGAATTATGGTACATCTGTACCACAGCCAGAATCAAGGAAGCCACGCACTTGGCATTGTTCCTCAGGTTAGGTGGAATCAGAGAAAGTCGCCCTGTGGTCCACAGGTGCACAGTCAGAAGCACTCAGAGCTAAGTAGGCAAAGCAGCGAGGTGAGCCAGAGAGTGACCCCAAGCAGGCAGTTCTCAGGCTACCTACCCCGTGTGAACAGTGTCCGGAATCAACCCTAGTGATTTCTCTGGCTTTTATGGGGAGAAATAGTGACTGCTTTGGGGAGTTGGGTCCTCTTTTGTGCCTGTATTATGTGTGGGCTCCTCCATGGCTTTCTGTCCCAGTTCGCTTTCTGTTGCTATGATGAGCATCATGACCAAAAATCAACTTGAGGAGAAGAGGGTTTACTTCATCTTATGGTCCATCAAGGCTGGAACTGAACCAGAGAAGGTGGGGGAACACTGCTGACTGGCCTGCTTCCTCTGTGTTTCTCAGGCATCTGGGCCAGCCAGCCTAGGGAATGGCACTGCCCACCGTGGGCTGGATGACCCACGATCAAGGTGGACTTGCTGTGCACTTGTGGAGATAGCCATTCTGAGGATTTGTACCCTACTCACTGCCTGTGACAGTGGTTCCTGAGTCTTTGTAACTGTGTCCAGCACAGAGCTCAGCTGGCTCTCTCCCCCCCTCCCATCCCCTCATATTCAAACTTCAGCCTGCCTTCTCTATGAATCATGGATCATGGAGGTGGTTGTTGTGTTAGTTACACTCCTGTTGCTATGACAAAATATCACAAGAGAAACCCTAGTTAAGAAAGGGGTTTCTCTGGGTCATAGTTTCAGAGGGCATGCAGAAAGGAAGACTTAGCAGCTGGAACATGAGGCTAGCCCAGAAGTCACGCAGTACAGAGATCACATCTCATCCGTACACAGGAAGCAGAGAGGCAGAGGGAGGGGGCAGGGAGCTGGTCTGTGATGCTAGTTGAGATTCACCTTTTGATAGGGGCCGGGCTGGGCAACTTCTGCATCCCTCGGCCTCACAATTCAACATAGGTCTGGCTTGCTCCCAGCTAGCTGGATGAAGGCCTCCTGGACCACCACAGTGGACACTAAAGCCAGTTCCAGGCCAGGTTCAGTCTCAGATTTCCTCTCCCCGGCGAGGACTTGGCATTTTCTTTCCTTGTTTGCTAGAAATTAGGACCATAAATTACAGGAAACCGGGCTGTTCTGTCTAGTTCCCAGATCCTGCTGTGAGCCTTTGTGGCATCAGAGCTGGGGGTGGGGGGGAAGGCTCACAGAGGGATCTGAGAGGAGCAAGGAGGAAGAGGGTAGAGCCTCTTCAGAGGGGAAGCCAGGAACCCATCATGATGTGGTTCCCCTGTGAGATATGTGTAAGTAATAGAGAAAGATGCCTGAGAGTCTGGGGAGACGACTTGGCGGAGAAAGCACTTGCCGTTCAAATACAAGGACCTGAGGTCAGGAACCCATCACTCCACAGAAAATAAATGTTGTGCATACCTGTAACCTTGGTGCTGGGGACAGCAGACACAGGTGGGTTCTGGGATCTCACCGGGCAGCCAGTTTAGTCAAATTAGCTCCGCATTCATCAAGAGTCCCTGTCTCAGGGTTAGAGAGATGGCTCAACAGTTAAGAGCACTGATGGTTCTTCCAGAGGTCCTGAGTTCAACTCCCAGCAACCACATGGTGGTTCACAACCATCTGTAATAGGATCTGATGCCCTCTTCTGGTGTGTCTGAAGACAGCTACAGTACACACACACACACACACACACACACACACACACAATCTTAAAAAAAAAAAAAAAAGTCCCCGTCTCAAAAGTGCAGAGCAATCGAGGAAGACATTTGGCTTCTGCACGTATGTGGGCACATGACTATGTACACCACTGCCCCACCCACATAAGATGCCTGAACTAGGCATGAGGTCCACTCAGAATGTCTGTAAGCCGCAGTCTGTCCAGAGGGCTCTGATGGCCAATCCTGCTTCCAACACCTGGCTACCTGGGGCTGCTTGACACTGAGCTACTCACAGCATTTTATAACCAAGGTCACTGGCTGCACGTATGTCGTGTGTGCTTTTCTCAGAGCACAGTCGCCTCTGCTGCCTTTGTCTCAACTTTCTCCCACTCCCTCTTCTCCCGTGTGGACATTTTGTGTATTTGCACGAGGAGGCTAATGCTCATAGATTCCATGAGCTCCCTCCAGCCACAGCCCCCACACCTGCAGAGCCTTTGTGACCCCCGTATTTCCCTCTCATCCCTCCTTGGCTTTATCTCGGCTTGGGAATAGCAAGTGGCACCAGGAGGGCGGCAGAAATATGGTGTTTGATTTAAATCTGATTCCACTGAAACAGACGTTCAAAAGGAAGAGGTGCTGGATAAAATATCGTAATAGTTCACCTCTCTAATATGGGTGAGCCGCTGAGGCCGCCTGAGTACTGCCCAGGGATGCTTCTGTCTGTCTGTCACTGGAAGGTGACACGCACCCCACGATAGGTGTGGGTTGAGGATCTGGGAGAGGATGAAGTGGCCACGATGATGCTGACTCATTCGACGGCTCACACCCACTACGGAGGGACGCTGCTGCTGCTCTAGCCACAGAGCTTTTTTCAGGCACCAAATATGGATTTGTGTAAAATGGCGCAGGCCCACTGAGACCACAGCCTGCCTGGAGCTGCCTGAGACCGATAATGGACATTTGATCCCGTCTGATCCTGTTCTACCCAGTGAAATCGAAATGAAAGTTACCAGACAGACCAACCCTTCTGCCCAAGTGCAGACTTCTAGGGGAGAGACTTTGGCAGTCTGTTCTTTCTTTCTCTGCCCACTTCCACATGGGAGGTGAGGGCTGAAGGAAAGATCCGTGCAGGGCACTGAGCAGAGACCATGGCGACGACCTTGGAGCTGCAGAGGCTGAAGAGTCGGGGTATCAGACATCACCAATGGACCCCACCAGGGCAGGACTGCCCTAGCGATTCCCATGTCCCCGTTTCTGTAGCTCCTACCTGCCGAAGCACCATCTCGTTCTCCTGGCCCAGTGGCTGGGCACAATTAGTCATCTTTTATAAATAGGAAATGTCAAACTCAGAGACACAAACCGTGAGCTTAGGCACGCGTGTCTGAGCCCAGAACTTCCGCTTGGTTTTTTTTTTGGTTTTTTGTTTGTTTGTTTGTTTGTTTCTTTCTTTCTTTCCTTCTTTCTTTCTGAGTTTAACTGGTTTGTAGCAGGGGCCCATTGGCCTGGAGACTCTTTCCTGCCAGGCAGGCCACCCATCCCCAGCTCTGCCCACAGTGGCATTCTCACCGGCTTTCTGCAGGGGGAGGTGGCTTCCTCACACCATACCATGACCCCACTATGCATCTCTGGCTTTCTGTCTCCCGCAGTTGGAGTTGAGCGAAAGCGGTACCCATTGTGGGTTTGATCCTTGCTTACCAATCGGGGGACAGATCTCCTGTGCAGAGCTCTGGGGCTGCTTCTAGGGATTTGGGAAAGTATTTGACTCTGGGCTAGGACAAGAAAGTAAGCACAAGAAAATACAGTGGAGGAATGTGTTCCTTGCTTCTAACATCTTGATAGTCCCTAGAAACAGTGACCTCTGGACCTTTGTTTATGTTCTGTTTGTTCCTTGACTACTCTGTTTATGTCTTAGAACTGACTCTATTCTTTGCATGTTCCTAAAAGGGTATAAAAGCAGACTGGAAAAAAATTAAACCCACCCCAGCACTGGCTGGAGTCATGTTATGACATTGTCTGTCTTTTCTTTCTTTAATCTTCACCCCTCTCTCAAGACTCTGTTAATTGAGAGGGCTTGGTCAATCTCTCAACAGACAAATGTAGCCCAAGGCTTTTGGTGGAAAGTGGGTCGGGGGGGTTGGGGGGGGCGGCATCGTGGGATGCAGTTGCCAGGACAGCGATTTAGTCGATGAGAAGGATAATTCCGCTTATAGTGTCAACTGCAGCAAAATCTCCCAGCCTCCAGTTTTACACTGGGGTGCTATCACCATCATATCACCATCACCATCTGATGTGTCTGCCATGGCACTGGTATAAGATATTCTGGGAGGACAGTGAGAATGTAGTATGAGGTGACAGCTGTCGTGCAGGCAAGGCGCAGTTCAGGTCGCAGGGAATGAACTGGTCCTCCCTGTTGTCTCTCAGAGCAACGTCAGAGACACCACTGAAGACCAGAGTTTCCACTGAGCACTTATGGAGCACGTGGGAGCCGCCTGGGTGCGGAATCACTAGGAGGCGAGGGCTCCACCACAATGACTGGACAGGCCCCACCCACACCAGGGGAACCTGCCAGGGATGGCAGAAGGGCTATCCCCGTCTCGCTCTCGAGTTCATCCATTTCCACTACAGTCCTTCCCCAAGGAACAGAACTCAGTGGCGTCCAAGGCCATGGGCTTGTGAGGTTAGCCCCCGCTTTCTAAGGACACTCGAGGTTAGACCCCACTCTCTGATGCTCAGCTCTCCTCTGGGTCTGTGCAGTCCCAGGATGACTGCAATCAGCGCATCCCTGGAGGGCAAGGGTCACGTGTGAGCTGTTTACAGGACAGGCATAATGCGAGGAGAGGACAGGCAGGACTGAATCCGACAGGCTCCACTTAGATTAGGTGGACAGGCCCCGCCCACACTAACCTGACAGGCTCCGCCTACATTAACCCGACAGGCCCCGCCCACACACTGAGAGGATGGTCTAGAAGAGACACGGGAATGCACAGGGGTCTTTGGGAAATGTGTGAAATGCTCCTCTGTGTATTTCACTGTGCTGACTAAGAGTGGACAGGAGGAGGCGGCAGGACACTAATGGAGTGGGTGGATACTGTGAGGGTGGCAGTGATGGCAATGGTGATGGTGGTGATCATGATGCTCCTGATGGGATTGTGGAGTGCTGACGGTCATTTGGTAATAGTGGTAAAGATGATAGTGGATAATAATGGTGGCAAGAAGGTGATGATGGTGGCAATGATGTAATGGTGATAATTGTGGTGATGCTGACAGTGATGTAATGGTGACAATGGTGTGATGATGGTGACAATGATGTAATGGTAATAAATGGTGATGATGATGGTGGTAATGGCGATGATAACGGTGGACAGAATCACTACGAACATCTAACACTGACCCTGACACAAAGCCTTCCTCTTTTTCACAGTTTCTTCTGGATGTTTGTCATGGTGATGGAATACTCACCCACATGCCACCAACTTGCCTACCAGGCATGCCCAGAGCATGTCAAATCACATGTGACAAAGCCACCAAGACCTTCACCTGAGCAGTTCCAGTCAGGGCCAGCTTTTGATGGAGACTGCATAGGCTAACACTTTTGTGGGTAGTCTTTACTGTTTGCTTGTGTGTGTAGAACCGTCTAGAAGACAGGCTCTGGGCATGTCTTCAAGGTGTTCCCTAAGCGATTTCAACTTGCCCCACCTTGAGCTCTAGGACATGTGACATGTGATATGACATGAGCTCTTGAACATGTGACATAACATGTGCTCCAGGACATATGACATGTGACAGGTCATGAACTCCAGGATATGTGGCATGTGACATGGGACATAACATGTGCTTTAGGACATATGACAGAACATGAGCTCAGGACATGTGACATGACATGAGCTCCAGAACATGGGGACATGGGACATGTGATATGACATGAGCTCCAGGACATGTGACATGACATGAGCTCCAGGACATGTGACATGACATGAGCTCCAGGACATGGGACATGACATGAGCTCCAGGACATGGGACATGATATGAGCTCTGGGACATGTGACATGTGGCATGACATGAGCTCCAGGACACACAGCATCCATTGGGTGGGGTTAGTCTCTATCTCTGACTTCCCTCTTGTCTCTCTCCCTCCTCTCCTGAAGCGATGCAGGTCACTGACTTACAGCTGATGGCCTTTTCTCTCTAAGCAACAGGTGGTGCCAGCTAGGTATATATACAGAGCTTAAACATTCCTGTGGCTTTGGGCTCGCTATAAAGATGGGTGTTTTCTCAGTTGTCCCTTTATGAATGAGGCAACCTGCCAGAATTTACCAGAACCCATCAGAACTTTTCAAAACATACTGGGACCCACCAGAACTTATCAAAATCTACATGGCTTACATCTCTTTCCCCAAGACCCTCAGTGGCCATACTGGGCCTTCCTGCAGAACACAGAGGCAGTGGCCCCTTGATATCTGGTGATGTCAGCGATGGATCAAGTGGCCGTTCTGGAGTAAGGAGGAAATGACTGTGAGAACTGTCCCAGTGGAGGCCAGGTGCTGGCTGAGCATAGGACTCAGGGTCGTCTGCAAGAAGGGACAGCCTGGGTCAGGGAGCGTGTTGGCAGGGATGCAGCTTGGAGACATTCCTGCAGGGTTGGCCGTGGTGTGCACATTTCCAAACAAAGAGAGAAATCTGGCTGTCCCTTAGCTGTCACCAACACTGCCACCTGTCTCTCTGAGAAGGGCTCATAGCACCGTTTTCTTCCCCCAAGCGAGGCAGCAGGGTCCGTGGATTGGAATATCCATACCCGTCAGCACCTCCTCTTCCCTGGGTTATCACCCCATTATCTTGTGGTGATTCCAGGGATGGAGATGTTACCGAGGAAATGGCGGATGTATCTTGGTAGCTGTGTCTCCTCATGGCCAGGAGCCACCTTTGAAGCTGTCGTTATGTGTTTCCCACTGTAACAGAGACTAAGGCATCAGGGAATTTTCCTAATTGCCACACACAAGTACTAGACAAAGGGTCTGCATTCTTATAAGACATAAAAAATACAATTATCATTTGCATTGTGGTTTTCACACACACAAACACACACACACACACACACACACACACACACACACACTTTTTTTTTGAGGATTGGGGGAATAAATATCTAAAAAGGAGATAAGGTCCACCACGATTTTGATACAAAAGAAATACGCCAACCACCTCATAAATATTCATAAAAGCATCTTTTAAATCTACAACATAGAGCCCCTTGGGATGTTTTCCTGTTTGGGGCAGACCATGCCAGTCTCTTTGGAGTGCTTGCTTAACTTTGCAAAATAAACAGCTGAAGCTCTCTCTGTGTCTCTCAACTAACTTCTTTCCTTTCAGGAAACAAGAACTCAGAGACACCCTCCCCCGTCTTCCTGTACCAATGGCTTCTTTCCCATGGAATCAGCAAGCTCCCTGTGGGTAGATACTGGGCAGAACTTCCTCGGGCCCTGCCATACCTAGTAAGCCACGGGCACCTGCAGATGCTCGTAAACACTCACAATAGAGGTTTGCCAGGCTTTAATGAGATGCTGCCTGTCAGTCTTGTGAAACGGGGGAAGTCCCTCATAGGCGCAAAGCAACTGCTTGAAACTGAATGAAGAGCCATTCTCCTGAGTTGGAAGAAAAAGTCCACAGAGATAGAATAGTTCATTTCCAGCCTGTTCCAGTTCCCACCATGAAGCCAGAAAAGTAGATATCAGAGTCATCAAACTAAAGGACAAAATGAGAAGACAGTAGACAAAAGATGATAAATAAAATTTTAAAATTGTAAAATAAGGCAGTATTAGGACTGGTCCATCATCTACCTGTCTTCCCACCCATTCACCCATCCACCCACCCACCCATCCATCTATCCATCTATCTATCCATCCATCCATCCATCCATCCATCCATCCATCCACCCATCCATCCACCCATCTATCCATCCATCCATCCACCTATCTATCCATCCATCCATCCACCTACCCATCCACCCACCCACCCATTCATCTATCCATCCATCCATCCATCCATCCATCCATCCATCCATCCACCCATCTGTCCATCTGTCCATCTGTCCATGCGCATACCACTATCCATTCACCTATGCAGCCCATAGATCTTTCCTAAGCACCAACCACTCCTGTTATTCTTGGGACTGGGGATGAGTCTTGCTTTCACCAAAACTCTCAGCACGGACAAGAAGACCTAGGTAGGCAGTCCGCAAACACAGAGAGGAACCCGGCATGGAGAGGCTGTGTGGGACAGCTGATGTTCAGAGCCAGATGACTTAAAGTGAAGGTGCTGCGCAGAGGCCAGATGACTGTGAAGGTTTTATGGGGACAGGTGAAGGGCTGGGCCCAGCAGAGTGGAGTCATGCTGAACAAGGTGGGTGGAGGAACCCAAGAAGGTGCTTGGGAGACATGAGCAGAGCCTTTGGGACACCACATGATTCAATTGAGTTTTGGAAATGCCAGGACTCACTGAACAAATGAACGAACAACTGGCCAGTCCCCAAAGTGACTTTGTATCCTTTACCTCCCAGAAGGCAACTGGCTTCCCTCAGTGCCAACCTCTGTGCCCAGTACCGAGCTAAGGTGTAATGTAGTCTGTCAGAACCAGAGTTAAGCAGAGGGCAAATCAGGGTTCAGCCTTCCGGTAGGCATGGGCAAGGGAATGGTGGCTCCCCCGATGGAGTCCAGCCTTCGTGGCTACTGTGAGGTGAAGCTCACACTGTGGGGTTTCTGACATTCAAGCCTCCATCACCCATAAACTTGCCTGTTTATCCTTCTTATAAGCCTCAAGCTTACTCTTTCTCCTTTCTACACAAGGAAAGTCTTTTAAAGCCTCATGGCCTGGGGCTCCCTAGTGGGGTTCCCTTTCAGGAGCCTTGAGCCCCACCCTGAGCTCTGCTTGGGCTGGCTGACATGTTTTGGGGTGACATATCTTTGCCTGCTGATCTGTCCACTCTTTAGAGAGGAACTAAGCCTTTGTGTCACCAGCCTTTGCCTCCTGTTACAGTGGGCATGTTTCAGGACAGGGCTTAGGAGCAGGTCCTGAGAAGATATTTAATTCAATAGAGGAGGGTAAAACACCGCAGGGGAATGTACACTGTGGGACTGGAAGGAGGCCAGAAATCAGCCCAAAAGGGAGCTGTGGGGAGGTGTGAGCTAAGCTGCCCCAGCTCCTGGTTGTGGGGAAGGAGGGCATATTCCAAGGTGACCTGGAGACTCCAGAGCCACAGCCACCCACACTCAATGTGGATGTTCCCTACCTGACGGGGACGCAGGATTTCTTCTCCATTCTCCTCTCTTCATCTCCAGTGAGGTAGAATTGTTTTAATCTAATAAGGAAAGAAATATTATCCTTCACTGTGCTTGGTACCGGTCCTGTTAACAATTCTTTAAGCAAAGAACAAAGCAGAGAAAGGACTTAAAAATAGTTCCATCTCTATTTGGCCCACTTTCAATCAGCTAATTAGAGAAAGGCCAGTTTCTTATTTGTAAAAGGGTTTACTCCGGTGGTTGCCAGCAAGCGGGTGAAGATGAATTGAACAAACGCCGCATGTGGGCGAAGGGAGGGGGCGTGGTGAGGACCAATTACCAAGAACGGCCAAGGCCAAGTCCCGGGGACTCACCCAAAAGACATATGAGTGTCAATTAGGGGCAATCGATCATCCTGCAAGTGAGCAGATGGGTCACCGGGATGGTAACACTGTGTTAATTTGTTGCGTTTAGCAGGAACATTTTCTACAGGTATATACTGCCTCTTTTCCATTATTCGATGCTGCGTGGACCTTTTTCTCTCCACCTTTGCCTTCTCTGGAAGGGGGCTGATATGTACGGAGGAAGTGTGACTAGCTTTGTCATTCATGGAGGGAAAGCCGGTTGCTTGTGTGACTGTGAGCATCCCACTCACGGTTGGCCACCCTCCTCCCACATCTCCAAATCACCAACATCATTGAAGGAGATCCTCCCTCCACCATGCCACAGCCCACGGGTGTCAATCTCTTGGAAAGTACTGGCTGATGTAGCAGGTGCGGGCTGGGATACTTCTGTCCTCTCTGGGGTCCTTGCATGCTTGGTGGACCTGTGGAAGGCGAGAGGTCAGCTCTGCCACCCACAGAAGCTGTTGTCAGCTCTGCTCCAACTTCCGCTACTCAACACAATCTCACGCAGCACCCCGTTCAATGATTCAGCACTGTTCTGGAATGAGTCAGGCATAGGCCTGACCCTTGCAGAGCATGTCTCCTCACAGAGTGGGTGAGCGAAAATAAATTAGGAAGGAGCTAGCATGGTAATTGTCAGAGAAATAAGAACAGGACCATGTGTGGAAGCTTCACCTGGGAACGGCTATAAGGAAGGCCCCCAGGGTGGGGATGGGGGTAGGGGTGGGAACTGGGTGGGGGGAGGCGGAAAACAGAGCTTCTCGGACTCAGCCACTGAGGCAGAGTCCACCTCCTCCCAACCCCCACCCACACAAAGCTCCACAGCACACAGCCTTTTTCATTCCTTTGTTACACAGTTTGGAGCTGTTGCTCTCTACAGTCTTGAGCAAATCCCAACATCTATCAGAGCCTCGGTTTTTGCATCTATAAAATGAACTAGGATGTGGTTTGCTGAGTTCCCAGGTCTACCAGAAGGATCAGGTGTGAACAACACAAGAAGTCACCCTGTGATGGTGACGTCTCTCAAGAGAACCATCTCATCTGGGGCAAACCTTTGAGGATTTATGTCTTCTGGGGATAGCCAGGGAGGATGTGGGGTACAAACCCTGACAGAAGGAGGAGTGGAAGGTGCCACTCAGCCCACACTCCTGTTACAGCCTGCCTCTCACGCTGAGAGTGCTACATCAAGGGCCACACCCTTCCATTCTGACTGGAGTCCAGAGCCTCCTGCTTCTCCTCTCAGCCTGTACCTGGGCTCACTAAGGGGTAGCACAGGGCAAAGGAAGACCTGGAGGTTTCTAAACTTGGCCATTGATCTTGGCTGCCAACTTGATTGAGACACCTGGCTGTGCAGGTCTCTGCGAGCATCTGCAGGAAGGGTGAACTGGAGAAACAGTCCTTTCTCCACTGAGTCACATTCCCACAGCAGCCCGGAGCCCCCAGGGAAGAGCCTGCCTGCCTTCACTTCCGCTGCTGAGTGCATCAGTTCTGTTGTTGCTACTTTGTTGCCATCATACTTTGTTGCCAGCAGACTCCGGCTTCTTCGCCTTCCATCAAGGACCGAAGGCCCTCAGCTCTCCAGGAACCCTCCAGCTCTTCAGTCTGACTGGAACTGCCAAGGCATCCTGCCTCATTGAGCAGTGGCCAGGTTCTCAGCCTCTGCAGCATGCAGGCACTTTGAACTACCTAGCCGAAACGAGGGGCAATCTAATAAATTCCTTTTTATAATACATATTCATTCTCTAGCTCCATTTTAGTGTACCATGACCAATCCATTGGTCTTGGGTGCCACGGTAGAAGACCTGAATTCCCATCATGCATCACATTCATGCCTGAAGCTAGAAGGGCTGCAGAGTGAGCTCTATACCCTGTACTCCTAATGAGAATCTCCTGTACCCCATATCCTTCCTTAGAGGGAGTAGACACAGAGCCCACTTATCCCAGAATAGTTTCTGCTCCCTTAAATAAGCTACACACGTGTGCTCATAGGGACGGCCCCAGTTGTGATAAGCCCCACCTCTAAGCCACTGGCTGCTTTCCAATGCTTCTGAGAGGACTGCCACGGAGCCAGCTGCATGTGGCATGGTGATTCCTGTTCTGGACGGAGAGTCAGCAGGACAAACAACACAAGCTGTCCATCATATGACATGTCCAGTACTGGAGGTCCTGAGCTTGCCAACCTAATAGCTCTTAGATGGGCTGTGGGACCAAGCTCATGCATGTCCTGGAATGGGCAGTGGACATGAGTGCCGGCTCAAGCTGGACACCAGCAGGGCAGGATGCTGGTCACAGGGCTGTCACCCAACTGCTCTGGTCTCCTGAGCATAAGGCATGCTGGTTGTTAAGTGGAGCACTTCACATCTTGACACTGGATTCTGGTGTGTGCACCATCTTCCTGTCCTCCCCCCCCACACACACACACACACAAACAGTTACCAGTAATGCCAAGGGATAAGAAGGGCTCTGAGGGAAGCTTGTAGAACTTTCTGTGGGCCAGAGATAAAGAGGAGGCTAGTCCTCTCCAGCACTTTTGGGAATCAGTGAAGTGGAAAGGGACTGGAGGTGTGAACTGGCCCTGCTGCCACCGTGCTAGGGATATGAATTGGCCCTACTGTCACAGGGCTAGGGGCTGGAGGTGTGAGCTGGTCCTACTGTCACTGGGGTAGGGACTGGAGGTATGAACTGGTTCTGCTGTCACTGGGGTAGGGACTGAAGCTTGGACTGGCCCTGCTGTCACTGGGCTAGGGACTGTAGATGTGAACTGGCTCTGCTGTCACTGGGCTGACTACCTGGGTAGCCTGTGTGAGAGCCAGTTAGTGAGCACGGTGGTGTCAGTACTTTAGCCACCCTCTGTATGCCTGCTGTATGTTCTCTCAGCCACCAGAAGAATCAGGCAACCAGTGTGAGCCCCAAGGGGTAGACACACTGGGTACATGTCCCCCCATGACATCTAGTCATCTCTGACGGGGCCTCATCTTTCTGAGTCTAAAACTTTGTGTACGTGCCATGCAGTGGCCACCCCCACCCCAACAACTCTCATCCTATCTCAGGGGATCTGGGCCTACCTATATTAGCTCAGTGGCACAGACATTAACATGCCCCTGGGGGTCTCAGCTCTCTGCTGGGCACAGGGAGAACACTGGGGAGGATGGCCTGTCCAGCCCAGATTATATCACAGCCATGCAAGGGGACAAATGTGACTCCAGAATTACAGGTCACCAAGGCAGGGCATGCCACTTGCTCTAGCTGGGGTAGAAGGGGTCTGTGAGGGCCTAAGAGTCCAGGCTACCATCCCTGGGTTAGCAGGAGGCTCTGGTTTAGGTCCAGCAGATCAGAAAAGGGACCTGAAGAGGAGGTGGTGGTACCGGTGCTGGCAAGCAAATTGATGGGCTTCTCCAAGTGACTTTGGCTCCTATGGACTAGAGGGACCCTCTGTTCTTTTTTTCAGAGAGACTGCTTGATGAAATCAACCCCTGCAGCTCTGATGGCTGTCGGAAGGCTAGCCCCTTCCCCTTGCGTTTCTACGTACCTTCCTCACACGCCCTGCAGCAGGAGCATGTCTTGATGTGCGTACTACCTTCCTGATATAATCAGAAGACTGGAGGGCTGGAGACACCGTTTGCCTTCAAGAGATCTGGCTCAGTAGGGGCTAGGACTGAGGGGAAGGAATGGGTCAAAGGAAGAGTGAGGCTGGAGGAAGGGACAGGGTGGTGACCAGGAGGCTGAAGAAATCCAGGGGAGTGTGGTCTGCGGCACTCAGACCAAGGGTGTCTATGAAGTGGTCTGGGCTGGGTGTTGAGGAAGGGTAAGGTCTTGGGAAAGACGGGTCTCAGAGTTTGAGACAGGAGATGTGGCCCATTTGCAGGTGAGAGAGCCCAGAAGTGGGGTCTGAGGAGCTGCCTGGGACTCTAGAGAGCTTTGCACTCTGATCCGGACATCTGGGTGCTGCAGCTGCCAACCATGGAAGGCTACTGTGGACAAATGGGGTGCCCACTCCCCAGCAACCCTCCCTATATCCGGGTTGGTTGAAAACAGTTTTTTGTTTATTTGTTTGTTTTTTGTGTGTGTTTGTTTGTTTGTTTGTTTCCGAAGAACCTATCTTGCTTTCAACAAAGAAGCATAGACTATAGCTGGATTTTCTTTCAATGCAAGGGACCACGAGGCCTCCTTGGACCCCACCTGGGTGCAGGTCCCTCTCTGAGGCAGGAGGGAGCGAGCACTATCCTGCTGATTGGTAGGGTGGCTGTCAAGTGTGCGCCGCTCGGCTGCACGCAGGTCTCGTTTTTTTCTTTAGAACACGTGTGTCCCACTAACGGGCAGATTTAAATGGTAATTTTATTTCTCCAAGTACGAGTCGTGGCTGTGGTAAGACGCCAGGATCTGTGGGCATTTGTGATAGCTTTTACACTCCTCTAACAGCTCTGCTATATTGCTTTCTCAATTATTATTTTTGAAATGCTCAACAATAAAAGGCAGTGTTACAGCCTCTCGACTCCCCAGCCAGAACGCAGAGCTGGGTGGGACACGCATCTCTGAGGTGATTTAGGTTTCGGTGAGAGACAGACAGCATAGCACCTCTTCAAGGCAGCAGCCTAGCCTCATGGTAACTCCCTGCTGGGAATGGGAGTGGAGCAGCTGCCCACAGCGAGGGGAGCTGTCTCTGCAGTGGACTGCCACTCTGAATCGTGGAGTGGGGTGCACAGGACGGCGAGGGCTTTCTCAACGCAGATTGTGTTGAAGAGGATGGCTCCAGGCTGAAGAAGGAACTTGGAGCCTAGAAGGAAGAGGGGGTGGGGGGAGGGGAAAGCAGAGTCACCATGAGGGGGACAGACCACACTGGAGCATCTAAAGGGCGCCGGGAGGGGAAGCATAAGGGCTTGAACTTCAAACTGAGAGGGCATGGCAGGAAGACAGACTCTGAGAGAAGAGACACAGAACAGGTAAAGGTGACCGGAGACTGGGATTTTGTCACACAGCAGTCAGGCCTTCCCTTCATCACACACACACACACACACACACACACACACACACACACATTGAACACTTCTACATCAACTTAGTAGAATTCTTGTCCTCCCTTAAATAATGCAGACCAGCAGCCATCATGGCGCGTGTGTATGTGTGTGTTTGTGTGTATACACGCGTGCGCATGCGTGTGCACATGTCTGCATGTGTATGCGCGTGCTTCCCTGTGGGTTCTCTGAGGGTGGAGGGGCAGGTGGTGAGCACAGGTCCCAGGAGACTCGTCACTTTTAAGCCCTGGCTGTGAAGGAAGGACACAGGGGAAAGTGGGCAGCCTCACTCTTAGGGGAAGAACCTGCCTTAGCATTTATAAAGTAGGAAAAATAAAACAAAGTCGAGCTGAGATCAAGCTTCCAGATGAGAAAATTAGAGCAGATAAAATATTCATCCCTCCTGCTCTGCGGCAGCCAGTGGAGTGTGCTGGGCAGAGGGCTGGTTTCTGGCCAGGGCTGTAGTCCAGTCCTCCTTCCCTGAGAAGAACCAGGCCATACAGCAGACAGAGCAGAACGCAGCTCTGGTACCATGTCCCTTTAAGGCTTCAAATGTCCTTTTCAGCATAAGTTTAAAGAAAATGGGACCGACTCTCAGTTTTCATTCTCTACTAAGAGAAAAACAGAAATAGTTCTTGGTTGACCATGGGTGGAAGTGGCCGAATCCTGCCCTCCGGCCTCTCTCCTCTGCCCCTACAACCCTCTCAAGGCGCGCCAGGCACCATGCAGCACCACGGTCCCTGGCTGTGTGTGGCACAGAAGCTTGCCTCTGAAGGGTCCCATACTGGTTTGTTCATTAAAAGGCACGAGCAGGAGGCTGTGAAGAGGGCTGAGAAATGCTGTCTCTGGATGTGACAGGCACACTACAGTCATGAACTCACTATGGTTCAAGTCATGGAGATTATTCTAGAAGGCAGCACAGACAGGGAGGGGCAAGGGGTGAGGGGTGGGGAGGGGTAAGCGGTGGGGAAGGGAGAGGAAGGGCGAGGGGCGTTGGGGGAAGATTGGAAATTGTTGAAGGATAAGTAAAAGCCATTTTTAGAAAGCGACAGTCTAGATAAGCTGAGGTAGGGTATTTCAAGGCATTTCAGCATTCAGGCTAAGACATCTATAACCATCTGTGTTTAGCGTTGTTTCCAGTGAGGACAGGAAGCAGAGAGCAAGATGAACTGTTCAGAAACCTTGAGATTTGCCCCGGAAAGAAGCGTGTTTAAGTTTTTGATTAAGGAAAGTGTGCCTGCTGGAGTCACCGGTGACAGGGGTGGTGCCACGAAGACATGTGAGGAACCTGGAAGGCAAGCTAGGTGCAGGCTCAGGGATGAAAACGTAACAATACGTTTCAAAGACTAGCCTTTGCAGAGAGAGCTTCCCTGGGTTCTCTGGTCACACAGGGCAAAGCTGCAAAGGAGAATTCAGGATGGCAAGAATGTAGAACACACACCAAGAAAAGCCGCAGGCCATGAGCAGAGCAGACCCAGGGCAGAGGCCATGGAGAGAGGTTGCATGGGCTTCGAGCAGCAAGGACAGGGTGGGAAGCCCCAGGGTCCACACCACTCACAGTGTGCATCTGCTGCTGCACAGAGAGCTACGGGGTGGGTGCAGGGTTTGCTCTCTGTGTCTGGCCTCACTTTGGGCATAGACTTCACAGGGCACCTGTCTGTCCTGTCCCTCGTTTGGGGATGGGCAATGTTTATTTCTTGCCTTTGCATTGAACAGCCTGCTCTGAGATGTGTGAGTGCACACACCATTGTGTGTTTGCCTTGAGTCTCAGAGCAGACTTGGGCTGAGGATTGCTGGCTGACTTGGGGTTGTGACGATTTGGGGGCTGTTCAGAACCAAATTCACCCAGTGTCAGGGGCAGACAGGCAGTTGTGAAATCTGGGGCAGAAACTTGAACCTTGGATTCTAAATCCACGAGAGACAGCTTGGCCTACAGGTCAGTGTAACACTGGAGGGAGGGCTGTCTGCACCGAGTGGGCACTCCAGTTTGTCTCTTCTACATTTCTTTAGCTCTTCCTTCTCTCTATTTCTCTCTCTTCTCAGTCTCTGTCTCTCTCTTCTGTCTCTGTCTCTCTCTTCTGTCTCTGTCTCTCCTCTCTCTGTCTCTCCCTTCTGCCTCTCTGTCTCTGTCTCTCTGTCTCTCCTCTGTTTCTTCCCTCTGCCTTTCTCCCCTTTATCTCTGTCTCTCAGTCTCTCTCTATCTCTGTTTCTCACTGTCTCTCTCCTCTATTTCTGTCTCTCCCCTCTCTGTCTGTCTCTCTCTATGTCTCTGTCTATGTCTCTTCCCCTCCCCTTGTTCTCTCCTCTATCTCTTTCTACATCTCTGTCTCTCCCCCCCCACCCCGTTCTCTCCTCTAGCCTCTATAAGGTGAGCAGCTTTACCTTGACTGTCTCATGCTCAAAGCAAAAATCTGAGTAGGGAGGGGGTTGGCCTCTGACTCTGTGAGTCAAATAACTCCTTCCTTAACTCAGGCATCTGTAACAGTGACAGCAAGAGTGAGGCCCTGGTCACATGGTTTGTGTCTCCTGAGTGATGACATCAGAGACGTGTCAGAGCCCACGAGGAAAGACTGTGAGCGCACATGAGCACATGGGCCACTGCCCTGGTTAATTTCTGTTGTCAACTTGGCACAACCTACCTGTGGACGAGGGAAAGAACCTCGGGAGAAGAACGGGCCATTCAGGTGGGAGAAAGTGATTAATATGGGAGCTTGCAGCCCATTGTAGGCGTCACCATCCCTAGGCAGGTGAGTCTGGGTTAGCCCAGAAAGCCAGTTGAGAAATGAGCTTGTGGGAAAGTAGGTAAGCAGCATCCATGGTTTCTCCTCCAGTTCCTGCTGTGAACTGAAACTTAACCCTTCCCTCCCCGAGGGTGCTTCTGGACAAGTGTTCATTGCAGCAACAAAATGAAGCCAGAACTTCTACCAGCTCAGGAAACAACTTCCTCCATGGACTGACAGAGCAGTGAGCTTGAGCCTGGACTTGTAGCCTCCTCCAGAAGGCTGAGAGAAAAGTTGTCTGCTTTGGTAACACTTAGCCTCTGGGTTTTTTGTATAAGTCCAAAGTAACTCCTGCAGCGGGTTAGTCACATCCTCACCATTACATCACTATCATCACCAAAATCACCATCTCTAACACCACCACCATTATCATTGCCAATATTACCATTACCACCATCACTATCACCACCACCATGACCATTACCACCATCACCACCATTAGCATCAGCATTAGCATCAGCATCACCACCATCACCATCATCACCATCACCACCATTAGCATCAGCATTAGCATCAGCATCACCACCATCACTATCACCATCACCATCAGCATCATCACCCCCTAAGATCTACCCACTGAACTCAAGCTTGTGTGATGCCACCGTCCGTCCCCAGGCCCCTCTAACCACCCAGAATGAGGAACGTTGCTCATAGCAGAGGCCAAACATTCTGTTCCTGCCACTCAAATGGCCTGTCCCAGTGCAGGGAGTGTCCCTTCCCTTGGTGACTTTCTGCTTCTTCCTTCAGTCCGGCTCTCAGCCACTGATTTGAAGTCTCTGGGGCCGGGGATGATGCCAGTGTGGTGATTAGCGGCAGGCCGCGGACGCCAGGCTCCAGCTCTGAAACTTCGCAGTCAGGATGACACGGGAGCTGATTTGTTCCCTCCAAAATGAGCCATTATTGCTCGATTTCCCACCGGCCGGCTTTGGCAACACCGCTGCCATCTCCTTCTCCTGGAGGCCTCCCGAGCCTGTCTAGAGAAGGCCGCGGGTCTCTGGTGAGGTTGTAAGTGCCTCGTTATGACTCTCCTCTGCGTGCACACTCTTTTTTGCCCACTTGGGGTCACGTTTCATTTTGGTTTAAATAATGAAACCAGCAGACCGGAGATTAGAGCTGCTAAATGATTTTTGTTCCCAGGAAACAGTCGCCGGTCCAAGATGTAAGCTTGCCAGCAGCTCAGGGATCCTCCATGCCAGGACTGATCTGGGAAGCACGGGGCTTGGGGACACAGCATGTTAGACCTGCAGCCTGATGGTCAGGGGGACGGGTGGCAGCTGGCCTGAATGGGGACAGACTTGGGGGTGTGACCAGAGGAAGCTCCCAAGGCTGACTGGAGAGAGAGCCCAACAGGGGCACTTAGGTCTCAGTGTTAGTGACTCAGTCTAGTCCTGCTCTCCTCATGACGGCTCTCTGTAACTGATGGTCCCCAGGCTCTTGCTTGACTCGGGCTGGAGTTTCTGTGCCTGGCATCTCAACGCTGCTTGCTTCACACCTCCTGACCTCAGAGAAACTCTCGTCCTCCATTAGAGACGCCAGAGGTCCAGAGCAAGCTCCGGCTGGTTCAGTAGGAAGGGTTACTGCCCTGGTCCAAGAAAGACCTGCCTCCTGTCCTAGGGTCAGAGGGACCATCACTGTCACAGTAGCAAACCTCAGGGTCATTCTAAGCCCTGTGGACCTTGGTGTCTGTAAAATGGGGAGGAGTTAGCAAGCAGGATGTGTGCAAAGCAGCGTGGACTTGGCTACAGCGGGGGCTTCAGGTCACTTAGGGCCTCTTAGGCCGAGTAGCTTCCTGCCGTCTTCTTCCCTTCTGGGACAGGCCTCCTTGGAAGCTTCTCTGCTGACCACTCTGCTTTTCAGGACATATGCATTCTAACTCATTTGATCCTTGTTACAGTCCTGAGACTTAGGGCTGCTATGATACCATTACACAGATGCAGGAACTGAGGCCCATAGAGCTTCCTGCTCATAGTCACTTGACTCCCTCCTCCTCCTCCTCCTCCTCCTCCTCCTCCTCCTCCTCCTCCTCCTCCTCCTCCTCCTCCTCCTCCCCCTTCTTCTCTTCCTCCCTACTCCTGCATGCTCCAGCAGCCTGTGCAGGCGCTTCCTGGGCAGGCTGTCTCTCATATCCATGGCACTGTTGACTGGAACTCTCACAGAGGAAAGCAGAGGTCAGGAGAGCAGCAGCCAGCAACCAGCTGGATGCGTGGTCTAACCCTTGTGAGGAATCAGAAGAGGCCGGCTTGAGACTGGACGTACGTGGAGGACGGGGACGTGCTTGGCACATGACAGTGGTTTTGAACCCCACCTCACCCCCACCCTCAGAGCCAGCCTCGTCTTGCCAGTCCTCCCTCTGTGGATCTCGGGACACATGAATCTTGTTTGTATTTCTCCTCTCTGTCCTGTCCAGGAAAAGCTAATGTGAAACACATCAGCGTCCTGTCCTCTGGGGACACAAGGAATTCTGAGAAAGACAGCAAGGGACAATTTATTTTCCTTCCTTAAATGCCACGGGCAGCTCTCATGCCCCCTCCGACAAGGATGTGTCTAGTTAAGCATTGTAATGCTGAGAGACATGGAGATGCTGGTGGGGGAGGATGAGGCAGGAGAGGGGACGGGTGTGTTTTCTAGTGACTCGGGCGGAGCTTCGCTGTTATGATGGTTAAAGATCACCCGATGCCAGAGGGACGGCAAAACACTCCTTTAAAAATCATTTTAAACACGCTTAGAGAACACTCACGCGTCTAACTGCCGAGTCCTCACGGAGGCCCTGTGAGTGACATACAGACCTCGCTTTGCCTTATAAGAGAATGGGCTGATGGATGGGCCCACCGATGCTCTGCTGTGCTTGGGGTCTCTTGTACCCTGACGCTGTGGGGATGTGACTCTCAGCAGGAGCAGAGTGACCCTGGAGAAGATGCTGTGTTTTGTCACAGATGAAGGAGAGGGTTGGTACCCTAATCGATTCTTATGGCGTCTTAAGAACCAGGCATTGTGCCTGTCACACAGAGTGGAAATTCCTGGCTTCCCCACTCACTGTCTGGACAGCCTCTGCTAAGGGAAGTTCTAATCCCCATGTTCCTTTACCTCAGTCCATGTCTCTAAGGTGGGAAGACAGCATAACCCACTGGGTCATTTCAAGGGTTAAATGAACGAAGCTGACACAGTCCCTCGGATCTAATAAAGGCCACATTGCTGTCAACGCTGGCTCTCTACCCACTAATTGTCCTCATGCTGCTGCTGGCTCCTGGCCTTCCAGCCTCAAACCTTCAAAGCTCTGTCTGTTGGGTTCATTTGTGCAGGGCCTAGGGCAGAGAGGCAACGCATGCTGCTTCAGCCTCTGGCAGAGGATGTCACTCAGAACATAGAACCTTTACCCCTCAGGATGCTTGGTAAAGACTGGAGAGGGAAGGAAAGGGCGAGAGAGAGAGAGAGAGAGAGAGAGAGAGAGAGAGAGAGAGAGAGAGAGAGACCCCTGTTCACAGACTTGGGGGAAGAAAGGAGAAGGTGGAGACACCATCTATGAAGACCTTTGACAAGAGCACACATCTTTCCCTTGGTGGCAGGGCCTGTATTTAATAACACGACCTGCAAATAGAAGAGACGTGTGCAGTTTGGACAGCTCTGTCTACAGAGAGCTGACTAATCCTGATAAATGGAGTCCGTCTTCTCCTCCGTGCAGAGCCCCGGCCTCAGATTAAACATATCAATCCTTGTTTGTTACCAAGCCACCAGCTAGCATCCGCCAGCCCCTGGGGATTTGTCCTTACTGTCCCTAGGTAAGAGGTGACAGAGTTCAGAGTCAGAGATCAGAGAATTGCTTTGCCCAAGGTGTTCATCTCGGGGAAGCGGGCATAGAGGGTGCTGTGCTGTCACCAAGACAAGGCCAGGCAATGCCCTGGTGGGGGAGTGCAGTTCTCCAGGGGGCCCATGATGCTTCACCAGGAAATCTGTTTCTGTAGTAGCTGCTGCTCAGGCCCCTCAGCCTGGTGTCAGTTTCCAGATGCCCCCTGCTTATCCTCATCAGCCTGGTACCTGCTTCCAAGCTGCCTGGTGCTCAGGAGAACAGTTCTCTGTAGATGGAGTCACCTTATGTGACAGCAAGCCACTCTCGGCCATCAGCACACCCATCACGGGATCACCTGTCCATTGGTGACTAATGTGGGGAATGCACAGGTCAAATGGCCAGTCCTTTGTGCAGTACAGAGTATTTTTCCTTTCTTTTCAAGTTTTATTTGTTTGTGTATACTGTGTGCGTGCACGTGTGTGAGCGTGTGCGTGTGTGTGTGTGTGTGTGTGTGTGTGTGTGTAGTTCTCACCTTCTGCCCTCAGAGTCCTGCATTTGAACTTGGGTCATCAGACTTGGTGGCTAGAAATTTTTTGCACAGAGCTTGCTCTCCCCTTCCTCTTAGGAGGCATCCCACAGCAGACTTGGATCCACCCCCGTGGAAACTCTGACAAGTTTCTCTCTATGTTACGTATCCATGGGGTCCCCATCAGTTTGGGGCATGCAGTGGTTTGAACATAGGGATGAAAGAGTTGCACAAACATTGAGACAATTGCCACCATCACCATTAACAATCAGGATGACAAGTTCTCATAAATGCAACCTCAGGTACTGCGAGGGGGCAGCCTGCAGGAAATCGAGTTGTCAGAAAGACCATGCTGCACAGACCAGCACTCGCTCCTTGAATCGTAGCTTGCAAACATAGTGTTATCCTTGACTGGACCTGCAGGCCACTGTGCTAGAAGGCCGCCGCCCCCAGCACAAAGTTTCTTACCAATTTCTGTGAGTTTTGCCTGGCTCCTCCTTATCTCCATGTGAGCACAAAGGCACAGCCTGAATTTCCAGGCAGTGGGGTAAAATCGTCTTATCCGTGAGACCCTGCTGGGCACAGGTGCCTGGTACCAATGAAGCAGATTTCCTGAGAATAAAGCAGAGGTCCATAGTAGAAGGGTGCTGTGGGTCAGAGCTTGTAGCTTTGTGGCAGCCATGAAGCAGAGAGGGCAAGAAGGTTCTGGAAGCAAGACAAACCTATTAATGGCACTCCCCCAAGGACCTACCCCCTCCAGCTGGCCCACCCCTCTCAATCCTTCATTCAGTTCTGAGCTCATCCATAGCTAATTCATTGATTAGGTCAGAGGCTTTGTGACCCACCCACTTCTTAACAGCTCTGTCAGGGGGCCAAGGTTTCGGTGCAGGACTCTCAGAGATGTCTCAGACGGAAGCTGTAAGCACTCAGGGCCTGGGTCAGTGTAATTTCACAGCGGGCAGTAAGCAGTTCAAGGTCTTGTCTCATGGCTGTGGACTTCATCAACCTCTCCCTTCCCATAGTCTAAGGGGAGTGGGCAAGGCCAATGAGATATCATGGGGGAGCCAGTTTGGGCCCACCCCTAAAGCATCTTTGAAAAGTCCCATGCATGGGAAGAAGAGGTGCGTGGAATGAGGGACAGAGCTGTGAGGGCAGATGCCAGACACGGCAGTTTCAGCACCACAAGGCAGAAAGGCTCAGAGGTACAGAGATGCAGGGGAAGCCAGGACACCCCCTAAAATCAAGGACTGGACATGGGATCTCTGACCACTAGAGCAGGGGCACAGGTGTCAGTCCCACTTGGACTTGGGGAACAGCATCCTACAGTCTGTGAACGCACACTAGATGCTGCTGGGTTTGACCCAAGCCCAGAGTCAGCTTGCTCCTGCATCTAGTTGCCCATACCACAAGCCAAGAGCCCCTGTGGGGTCTCCTGGAGTCTGAAGCCTGGAAAACAAGGTCCTTGCCATAATTCCCATAGGGTTGTGCTCTGGGCAGCACCTCTCTGCAGATCTGGCCTTTCTCCTGTGACACACAGGAGGCTCGTGGGTGCACCTTGTTCATGTGGGATAAGACTAAGTGCGGCTGCTCCTAATTCCTCCCTTTGTCATAAGATAATCACTTAAGCATCTTGTCTCCATTGAACAACTGAAAGGGCGTGTCTGTCTATTCAATTTGGTTCAGACTCTCCCTTCTCACCCCCACCTAAACCCATAAGCAGCCCCTCCTGAAGACAGGGGCCTTGGGAGGGGGTCATACACTGACGTAAAACCCTGTGTTTTTGTTTGTTGTTTATTTGATCAAGTTAACACAAGCTGAGTCATCTGGGGAGAAATGACTTCATTTGAGGGATTGCCTCCGTTGGATTGGCCCATAGGCATGTCCGTGGGGCATTTTCTTGTCTGATGGTTGATGTGGGAAGGCCTAGCCGACTGTAGAAAAAGCCACCCGTGTGGAGGTGGTCCTGGGTTGTATAAGAAAGGTAGCTGAGCAAGCCATGGGGAGAAAGACAGTGAGCAGCGTTCCTCCGTGGCCCGTGTTCCCATTCCTGCCTGCAGCGATGAAACACCATGACCAAAGGAGCGAACTGGGGAGGAAAGGGTTAATTTGGCTTACGCTTTCCTATCACTGTTCATCATCAAAGGAAGTCAGGGCAGGAACCTGGAGGCAGAAGCTGGTGCAGAGGCCAAGGAGGAGTGCTGCTTACTGGCTTGCTCCCCATGGCTTGCTCAGCCTGCTTTATTAGAGGTCCCACTAGGGATGGCACCACCCACAATGGGGTAGGTCCTTCCTCATCAATCACTAATTAAGAAAATGCCCTACAGGCTTGCCTACAGACCCGTCTTATGGAGGCATTTTCTCAGTTGAAGTTCTGTCACTTTCAGATGACTCTAGCTTGTGTCAAGTTGACACAAAACTATCCAGCACACCCTCACTGCAACATCACCCCAATACTCCCTCCTCTCAGAACAGTCCTCACTGAACGAATTTCTCTTGCTGCCTTTCTCAGACTGCAGATGAGGGCCACAGGACACTCTATGCCGATGGACTTTTCTGAGAGTCGGGAATATCCTCCAACCTTCCGAATGTCAGGTTTTATTAACTCAGTGCCTTTTTCTGGCCAGACACTGAGCCATATGAGAGTCTGCACTAGAGATTCTCTCCTGGTGCTGGGACTCTCCAAGGAAGTGGGCAGGGTACAATACCCAGGGATGGTAAGCATGTAGCTGAACCTTGGAGCCTCTTCTGCCCTAACCTGGACCTGTTGTTTGCTCAGGGTTGGCAACCCTGATCACAGTCTTGAAGTATTGTATGGGGTCAGCCACTCTATGTGTGCGCCCAGAGTCTTGGTGGAGGCATGCTAGGGAACTTCACGGCTTCCATTCACCTGTCCTCTCGACCCCCACTTTCCAATGTTCCCTGATTTATCTTGAATCACTCTCCTGCTGACTTCGGGCTGAATCCAGTCTGTGGACTCCATGAGGAGTTCATGAAGAGTGACATCCTTGTCCCTGGCTGCTTACATGATCCCTGCTAGTCAAGAGGGGATATCCTCTGAAGACGAAGGCTTGAGGGGAGATACAAAGGCAGCCCAGGGATGCTGCATAAGACCACCTGCTCTCTGCTTATCTGTAGGGTAGCTTTTGCCACCTCTAAATCTGCCTGGAGCCTTGGGTATTTTAAAAATCATTGCCAGCTGTGAGCCACGACACCAGAGGATGGTCCTCTGCTCCTTGGAAGTATATGAGACTTCCAACTGGTCCTTTTGAACTTGGGGGCACAAGACAAGCCTCTAGGAAGAAGGAAAGGTACCCATGCTTGTCCCCCTGTCCATCTGAGTGAATCATGAAGTTTGCAGACCCCTGGATGCTCCCAGGATAGTGTGGCCCTCACAGGCACACTTTCTTCTCAGCGCAGAGGAACCACAAAGAACGCAGACTCGTGTGGCCCCTGAGCACCCACAAGACCCTGGTTTGGTCTCTCTGTTGAGCAGACACTAAAATGGTTCATTTTCTCCCATTTACACAAGCACTCTACCCACCATGTCTGCAAGCTGCTGCTGCCTGGGCTTGTCCCAAGCCTGGACAGTTCACATCAGTGAGCCCATTCGAGTATTTTCAGAGCTGAATGTATGAAGCTCAGATCTTTGGCTGACTGCTGATACCAGGTCCACCCCACATGGTCTGCATGGGGCCCATCTTCCTCCTCGGGCCCTTTGCTCTTCGAGGAGCTGTGACCATCAGGGAACAGCTTTCCTTATTTTTTATTATTATCATTTCCGTAGATGGACTGGACTCTTCATAAATGTTAACAATGACAAAGTGCCAGCCCAGCGACAGAGCGATCACATAATGACAGTCATTATCTTCTGGTGGTGGTTGAACATCAGGAGCTGCTGTGCGGAGTGACAGGCAGAAAGGCCACCTGAGCACCAGCCTCTGTGAGGAGGACGGCTGGGGACCAGCAATGCCATATGAGGAGGGAGGCCATGATGGAAAGACAGACCCAGACTCAGGTGGTGGAATGGCTACCCAGGGTCCTCGTGTGAGATCATGAGGTCATAACATCATATGTCACATGTCTGCACCCACAGTTTTTGACACAGGGAATCTGAGCTGGAGTTACGGGCTGGGCTGTCTCTTAGAGCCGTACTGGGGAACCCACCTAAGCTGTTCTGTTCTTTGGTGGCTGCTGGTGTCCTTGGCACTTGCCCATGGCTAATGACCTCAGCTTAACTGAATGATTCCCATGTGGACCCTAGTTCCAAATAAGGTCACATTACAGGATCTGGAGGACATGAACGGGGGGGTGCCATCATGGAATCAGGTGTGTGTGTGTGGGGTGGGTACTGTCCTGCCCACTGCCACAGTGGAATCAGATTTAGTCCTGAGGCTGCGATTCTCAATCTCCTCCACCCCTAGGAGACCACCCTGCATCCTGGAGGTCACTTCCCACTTAGGCATCTTTGTAGCCAGATGAGCCAAACAGCTCACCCTGTTTCCAGCACAGCACTGAAACCTTGGCTGAAGAGGGGCCCAGCCAGCACTTGGCCTTTTTGCTCGACTGCAGAAGTTCCCCTGAAGCGTTTAAGAAAGGCAAGTGCTCTCTCACCTGGCTGGTTCTGAGAAGCTGGCAGCAGGCCAACTCTGGAATCTTGAGTTGCTGGAACAAGTACTTAAGTCAGAAAAAGGGTGTCTAGCAGGAAGAAAGTACTAGAACACCTCCCACAATGGCAACTGGCCTGTAGCACAGCTTTTCTATACTGGATCATGCAAGGCTCCATCTACATCACACTTAACTCATTTCTCTGTCTACACTGGCCCATGCATCTCTGTCTACACTGGCCCATGCATGTATACCCAGGTACATATCTGTGACTGGCACATGGTCATATACCTATATGTGTGTATCTGTGTTCACTGGATGCTGCCTGTATATATTTACATAGATGTCTGTCTACACGCACACCTAGCTGTCCTCATGTGCAACTATCTATATCTATACATGTGTTTTTATCTTGTTCAGTTACTTCAGATACTGATTTAAGGTATCAATGCTGCTGTGAGGTACGTGTGTGTGATATAGGCTGGCGTCTTGGTGTTTCTCTGAGAGCGTGTTTCTCAGGGGAAACTGAGGCACAGATTAGCTTAACACAGACCAA
Source organism: Mus musculus (assembly GCF_000001635.26). Classification (NCBI taxonomy): domain Eukaryota; kingdom Metazoa; phylum Chordata; class Mammalia; order Rodentia; family Muridae; genus Mus; species Mus musculus. The sequence goes on along the minus strand of NC_000070.6, from coordinate 153,700,096 downwards.
ATCAACCCACATGATTTGGGGACAGATCTGGGCGACTTGTCTCTAAGTTTGGTCTGTTTGTGATGGTTATGCAGAAGACCTGGTGTCTCCCAAGTGCTGGCCACACACAACAGGCATCCGGTAGGCAGACACAGAAACACGGACAGAAGCAGGCAGTTGATGGAAGTGTTAAGTTGTTACAACCTTTAAGAGAGCAACCCAATGCTGAGTTAAATCAAAATTACTCATATCCTGCAGCCTCGGAGACACTCTTAGATAAACACCAAGACACCTGCTTATATCACACATGCACCTCAGTACACGGAGTACACGGGAAATGGAGACAGCCACATCAACCTAGGAAGGGCATGGGTTTAGGGAATGGGAGGGGGTCATCTCACCATTGAAGTGGAAATTTCTAGTTCTTTTGGAAAGTTACTTATGCCAAATGATGTTTTGCTGGGGCACACTGGTGAAAGGATGTCTTGCTAAAGCAAACAGATTAAAAGCTGTTTTCCTAAATCAGACACAAGTGAAAAGATGCTTAGATATAGCAGGCTCATGAAAGGACCCAAGATGAAGGGGTATCAGTATGACCCCACAGATAGTGGGAGACAAGCATTGAGCTTTGGTTTGATTTGCTCCACCTCAGTGTTCTTCTCTAATAACCCACATGTATTGGTTCACCTTACCTAGTGTCGTTGAGCTCAACTTGTGATAATGCCACCATTGAGAGAAACTACCAAGAATGTCCCATGAGATTCCTGTAGCACCTTGTCACTTCTGTGGCCTCTCCTCAGGCCAGTTGTCGAGCCTGGCAGTTTCTTCAGGATTGAACTAGAGCTGCCTGGTGTCTGCCAGCTAAGAGACTGGATTGTAGCTGCTGGTTCGTGTGTGCTGTCTGCCTGACGAGAAGACTGGTCTGCAGCTGCTGAGACATATTTGGTGTCTGCTATGGGACTAAACTGCTGCTCAAGAAGATGGGGCTAGCCCCCAACGAACTATTGCTGAACAGGTCCACTTCCCCCATATCCTAATAACTTTTCTCTTCCACTGCCTCTGCTGGGTGGTGGGCTAGAGGAGAGGTTGAGCCTTTATTAAAAGTAGGTTGCAAAAAGTTTGTGCCTACACACAATGGAGTAGCATGCCACAGTTAAAAAGATGGAGTAATTCAGTGTTTGTCAAAATGAATGGAACTCACACTGGCACAGTCAAGGCACTTACACGACGCTGCACTATTTGTGGAAGCTTATCAAGTACTGTGTGTAGAGATGTGTATGTGCACATACATGCACACACATTCATGGGAGGTACTGGGAGGAAATGCAAGCATGGTGTGGATGAGGGGGAATAGAGGCAGGATACTGAGTTAGATGTAGGATTTCTAACTCTTTCCTGTGATGTATTAGTTTAAAAAATACCAAAGTTCTGCCTAGGGGTTGTAGGTCATGCACATAGTGTGCCTTTAATTAAACACTCAATTTGGGAGACAAAGGGAAGACAGAGAGATCCTCTGTGAGTTCGAGGCCAGGTTGCTCCACATACTGTTCTAAGTCACCCACCTGGGGCTACATACTGAGACCCTGGCTCAAATTCTCTGTCTATGCCTATGCCTGCTTGTGTCTGTGTCTGTCTGTCTGTCTGTCTGCCATTCTCTCTTTCTCTAATATGTATATACACACATATATATTATATACACACATATATTATACACACACACACACGTGTAGTTTATTTCTATATCTGTCATCTAATAATTAAGGTATGCCAAATGAGGAAGGGATTCCACACAGGATATGAGTAATATATGAATATATAATATATTAGACTTTTTTATGATTTTTAAGACTCATGACTGAAAATGTTGTACACACATACATATATATATGCACACACACATATATGTATATATATTGTATACACACATACATATATATGAACAGAGAGAGAGAGAGAAGGAGGAGGAGGAGCAAGAGGAAGAGGAGGAGGAGGAAGAAGAAGAGGAGGAGGAGGAGCAAGAGGAGGAGGAGGAGGAGGAGGAGGAAGAAGAATTGGAGTTTGCTGGGCTGAGAGCAGATGGGAAAGTTCCCAGCAGTGAGACAGCCCTGGCATTGCCTCTGTGGTTGGTCAGGCACCTGGTCATGTAGAACCCTGGAGACCTATGAAGTAGGATTTTATTTTAAAGAAAATGAAGTGTGAAAGAGCTAAAGGAGGGTTTATGTGTTTCATGTATTTTTTAGCATGTGATGGGCAGCTTACAGACTATGTTAGCTTTCTGTGGGTACCGTATACATTATGTGTGTGGATGTATGTGTGTGCATGTGTATATGTGTGTGTGGTGTGTCATGTATGTATATATGTGTGTGTGTGGTGTATGCTGTATCTCTGTGTGTGTCTGTGTGTGTATGGTGTGTATGTGTGTATTTGTGGTGTGTGTGTTTGTGTATGTGTGTGTCTGGATGTATGTATATATATGTATATGTGTGTGTGTGTGTATTTGCCTATGTGGTGTGTGTATTTACTGGGGGGGGGGTTGTCATGTGACCTCCATTCTGTAAGTAGCAGTAATTCTAAGGACCCATTCTCATTCATGCTGTGGCCTAAGAGATCCAAGTCCTTGCAGGGCCTGGGACTGCGGTGCCTTTGGAAGCAGGTTGTTAGAGAGGGGGAGTTTCAGGGAGGTTGGTGTATTCTTGACCAAGGAGGGTCCCTGTACATCACAGAGAGAAGACACAGAGGTAAGGCACAGCGACAAACAGTAAAGATTTCAGTGATCCAGGTGTAGGGTAAGGGACGCCAAGATGGCTGATGTGTGTGTGTTTGGGTGGGGGGGCACTAGACCGGCAGGAAGATAAGTCAGAGGCACTGCCTGCCAAATCTCCGACTACTGACTCCCACAACAGGCCTGCTGTTCTGTTGTTTTGCAACCCTCTTCTTTTGGCTTTCTTGCTATGATATCAAAGCTAACAAAGAGAATTTGACATTCACAGCACTAGTAAGATCTGCTTCCCATGTTCTGTGTCCAGTTGGATAAATGTTGGATTCTTTCTGCAGGGTCTGGTCGGGGCTTTTCATCTGAAAATGAGACCAGTGAGTCTCAGCGAGCTCTCACGGTTGGCCTCAGGCCACATTGAGATACTTAGCTCTTTCCTCCCATCCCCGACATAATGGGGGCCTCACAGCTGGTGAGCTTCCTTGTCCGAGGGTACCAATAGGGCAGAACTCACCATGCACAACTGTGTTTAAAACAGAATTCTTCACGGTGCTGAAGCATCCCCTAAGCCTCAATCCCTTAACATTGCATGACGTTTCTGTTCACCCCAAGGTTTGCCAAGGGGGATGGGGCAGCGATTCCCCCCCCCCCCCGCAGTGTTTAAAGGGTACCGGCGCATGAAATGAAGGCTGCTACATCCCAGGAAGCCTGTAATTATCATTAAAATGCATTGTGCCTGTGATTAGACAAGCCCCTTGCTCTGATGGGGTCGCTGTAAGGGAGGATGGAGTTGGTTAAGTGGGCAGGGAGCTTCCTGCCTGGGGGATCTAGGAGGCACAGCTTAGGACATCTGTGTTGCTAGAACGGGGAGAAGCTAAGTCTGGGCGAGTCCAGGATCTGTCCTCAAGCCAGTGTGTCCTGCGCACTGAAGGGACAGTTTGCTGTTCAGGAAGCAGGACTCTCAGACTCTAGACTGATCTGTGGGGTGAGCTGAGGAGTGAGAGGGCCTGAGGGGCTGGCTCTTCTTGCTCTGCACCCCTGTCTGGTGCTTAGGCTGGGTGATAGCAGCAGATGAGAAAGGTGGTGGAGACTCTCCAAATAATGTCTAGCTTCATCTGTCTCATCCAGAGGTCTGCATCTCTAGCTGGCATTGAACCTTCCCTTTGGAAAAAGGGTAGGAAGCTACTCAGCTGACCACATCCTCTTACCTGTCCATGACACACCCATCTTCCCCCCTGAAGCAGCCCAGGAGGACCCCAAAGCACTTTCCCTAAGACCCAGAGGCTGAGCACTGACCACAGAGCTTATCACCAGTGCTGGGACCAGTGTGCCATTGCTCCCCAGTGGATGGTAAACACAGGTCCTCCAGCTTACTCATATTCAGACATTTGAATACCTGGTCCCCAGTCGGTGGCACTATTTGGGAGGTTTATGTAGCCTTGTTGGAGGAAGTATGTCACCAGAGGCAGGGTTTTTGAATGTAAAGGCTCGTTTAAAGTTTCTAGTTTGCTCTCTCTTCTTTGTGCTTCTGGTTTAGGATGTGAGTTCTCGGCTGCTGCCCCAGCCACCACGTCTACTACCTGCTGCCTCTACTCTGCCATCACCGACGCTAACCCTCTGGACCCTTAAGTGCAAGTAAGCTCTTTTATAAGTTGCCCTGTTGTGGTGATCATCACAGCAGCAGAGAAGCATCGAATGCAGCCACCAAACCAGAACCATGCGTTCCAGATTCCTCCGCATTGGTTCACAGCTGAAAGCCCTCACTCCCTCCTGCCAGGCTGACCCACACTCGCCACCAAGCCAGAGGGTTTGGGAGTCTGAATGAAAACGTCCATAAATGATGGTCGATGACAGAATGACATTGCACAAACACTCGAAGCTGGGAGTGTGATGAGTCCAGTCCCCTCCCGCCACAAGTCACTGGAAATACCATGATGGTCAGAGTGACATATCAACCTTGGGTTACCGGGGTGAGCTGCTGAGGTTGGTAGGCCTGGGCCCTCCCTGGCCTGGTCCACAGCTGTAGGGCTACACTGAGCATTGTAGACATGGGCCACACCCTTCTTCCTGCTCAGCCTCGAGTTAGTTACTTCTTCCTTTAGTGTGAAAAGAAGCACCTTAGAGCGTAGCCCAGGTTAGCCATGCTTGCTTGCTTTATAGGGTGGAGTGCAGCATCAATCCAGAGTAGGTTTCCTTCCCAGGTTTGTTTCTTGTGTGATTTCATTCTGTGCGATTTCTTCGCTGGATAGCAAGGTCCACAACACAGCATGTTAGATATTAAACACTAAACACATATTTCCACTGGGCTCCACATCACCTCACTTGGTGTCAGAATGTTCCAGAATGAGCTCTGCAGCTCCAGCTCTTATGCACTTCCTGTTTTTTTATACCTTAGACATCACCTTAAAGCTGATCGCAGCCATGCTGGGGAATGGAACCCTAACTCTTGACATGAAGACAGCCTACACAGCCCAGACGGCTCTAACCCAAATGGCTGGTGTCCTTATAAGAAACAAGAGGGGAGAGGATCCAGCAAGACACCAGGATAAAGGCTTTGTGGAGATGGAGGTGAAAGCTGAACTTATTCAGAATCCAGACAAGTTGGGAGAGAGCCATGGAGAGCTGGAAGAGGCAGGAGGAAGCTCCTGAGGGTGGGAAGGGCACAGGCTCCAACTTCCAAACCACAGGGTCATAGAACCCTGTCTGTCATTCCTGATGGGAGTTTTGTTACAGACTGCTCTGGAAGACAACAGGGTCTTCTGACAGCCCTGGACTCCACTCTGTCTGGGTATGATGACAGGATGGAGGTCCCCAGGCATGGAGGTGATGTCTGGGTGGGTAGCTCCAAGAAGAATGAGGAGAAAGCAGGGCTATTCTCCACAAGTCACTTCTGACATCACAGGACTGCACAGGACAGAAGGCCACCTACCTGACAGTAAACGGACTGAGTTCCTCTCTTCATGTTTCCATTCTGTAATGACCTCCTTCGTCTCATCTCAGGCCTAGTAACAGTTCAGGAAGAGACAGAATTGCAGGGCCGCAGTGTGTGCAGATGCAGCCTGTGCACACTTCCTGTCATGGAGAGCAGTTACTGCTCCCTGTGAGAGCTAGCTTGGACCCGTGGGACACGAATTTGGTTCGAGGTGGCTCTGATGCCCTGGTAATAATGCCAAGGCTTGTCATCTCTTTCCCGATTTCGAGAAAACACGAGAGTCTGGACTCTGCTCAACGGAGCTAGCAATTGGGCTAATCCAGGCTCAGCCTGCCCTTTGAGTCAGTATTGATTTTGCTCAGGCTTCTGGTCCAGGGCCGTGCTGGGTGACATCCTCAGGCTGTTTGCTGGAAGCTCTTGGAAGCCTTTTAAGCCCTCGTTCTGCGGGCTTAACCCGGGCTCTCTCTGCAAAACCATTCTCCTCTCGAAGAGCCAGGAGGTGGAGGCCACGGAGGGGTGTTGCTCTCTGAGCATTTCTTTTCAAGGGTGATATCACAGGGCTTAATCAGTCCAAGGGTCATAGTGGGGTGATAATAAGTTAGTACAGCTAAGCTCTGATGCAGCCTCTGTCTGTGAAGGGTTTCCAGCAAGGTGTCCCTACCAGCTCCTCAGGGGGCTGACTCAGGGGGACCAGGCAGCCTGGCCCCACATCTGGCAGAACTCCCTGTTCATAGGTAGGTAGGAGATGCCAGTAGGGGAGGGAATCTGGATGCCATACCCTGCTCTCCCTTGCCTAGGTCAGAACTACACCCTGGATCCGTGGCCCCTTCAATCACTGTGCATGAATTTCTTCTTAAGTACCTGGGAATGGGTGGGGTGGGGGGAAACAGGTTGTCTGAGCTCGGCTTCCCTGTGGCTCTGGGCCTATCCTATTTTTCCAGCCTGGGTTCTACACTGCAAACCTGGAATGAATCTAAACAAATAGCTCTGATGCTAACTGAGCAGATATGGGGGAGGGGTGGGGTTGTAAGGGCTGACATTAACCTGTAAGCACAGATAGTATTCTGGAATGCAGGGGTGTGTGTGTGTGTGTGTGTGTGTGTGTGTGTGTGTGTGTGTGTGTGTGTGTGTGTGTGTGTGTGTGTGTGTTGTGTGTGTGTGTGTGTGTGTGTGTGTGTGTGTGTGTGTGTATCTGCTGTTCATATAAGATAGCAAGCCACGTGTTTTCACTTCGGTAAATAAGGTTGATTGCCCCAACTGCACAGATGTGCTTGATCACGCAGAGGTGGGGGTCCGTAGGCAGGAAGTACGTCAGAATGCATGCTTGCCACTGAATGGATGGCAGCAGGAAGCATCCACCATAGCCTTGTGGGGTTTGCCTTTATGAGCCCCTGACTAACTTAATTCAGTGCTATTCTCTGAGTATCCTGGGTATGGAACTGGCCAGTGTCCATCTTCCTAGCTAGTATTTAATAAAGCTTGCTCTAATTGGATTATAGTGGATTTAGTCTCTTTCTTACAATTTTCAGGTTTAATGGGATGGGGTTGGGGGGTGGTGCCTGTGGAGAATCAACCCTGAGCATGCTCAGTGGGGACTCTGGTCTCTCTGGATCTAGGTCAAATAACAGGAACCGTGTCCTTAGAAGATGACAGCCAAACTTTCTTTCTCCACATGGGCCCAGAGCAGGGATCTGTCCTCTGACGTTCAGGAGCAACCTCTCCTTCACAACCCTATCAACCCTGCAGCACGTTAACTGTGTGGGCTTCTAGCTTCCTTTAGCTACTTTGTTGCAGGAACTCTGCAGACTAAGAACGAAGGAGAGACTCCCAGGCAGCCGACCCAGTCATCGTGAAGGCCCCCCAGGCAGTGGCTGACAGGAGGGGTTGGTGGAAGGAAACCAAGGGAGGAGCGGATAGTAGTGTGAACAGGACTTAGCTTATGAAGATCACGCAGGCCCCTGTGGCGTGTGTGGAGAGGAACTTTATTGTGTCCCACTCGACCGGCAAGAAAGACGCAACAAACCGGAATCTTCCGGGCAAAAGCTTTATTGCTTACTTCTTCAGGAAGACCCCGAACTGGGAAAATGGCGCCACTTTTATAGCCCACAGTGTGACGTTTCAGCTCCTGATATGGCGTGACAGCTCCTGATTCGTTGCTCGCCCATCACCCCACTATTACACCCCGAGAATGGGAGTGACTAGGAGTGAGTTCACTCTCGCACCTGCGTACAAGGCTTGTTTACTAGTTAGGCACAGCGGAGGCCAGCGCCATCTTATAATGGCGATTGCTCGCGGCACGGCTCTCCACAGCGATTACTGGCAGCACGCACGCGATTGCTTGCAGCAAGGCTCTCCACAGAACTTCACCGGAGCACTGTGAGGGCTGGGAGCTGCACTGCATAGCTGCGCCCCTCTTTGTCAGGGGTTGGGCTGTGTGTGAGCTGGCTTTGTCTTTGTGACCATGTACTTGAGCTAACTTAAAGGAGGGAAAATTCATCTTGGCTTTGGCTATTGGGCCTGTGGTGAGGCAGGGTCATATTGCAGGGAACTTGTGGAATACAATTGCTTGTTATGTGGCATCCAGGAAGTAGAGAGGGAGGAAGGTAGAGAATGACCACTCCCTCTTCAAGGCCACCCCAATGACCTAACTTCCTCCCCTCCCCAGGTCCCACCTCCTAAGGCTCCTCCGTCTTCCAGTCAGGGACAGTCCTTTAGCATGTGAACTTTGGGAGACATTCAATACCCAAACTCTTGATGGGCATGGTGGCATATATCTTTAATTCCAGGAAGACAGATATCTTTGAGTTCAAGGCTGGATCTCTCTATGAGTTTGAGGCTAGCTTGGTCTGCAGGTCTGCATACTAAGTTCCAGTCAGGGCTATATTGAGAGTTCCTGTCTCAAAAAAAAAAAAAAAAAAAAAAAAAATCAACCAAACAAAATGACACAAACTCTCATAAATAGTGTCCCTTCCCTGCCTCCCCCCACCATTGGGGGGAAGGACTTTATTCCTTATATATTGGGGAATCCATATTTGAAGTCCTGATGTCCAGTGCCTGACCTCTGTAGGTGACTCCTTAGGGCTTAGTTAAGGGCTCACCAAAGCAAACCCTAATCCCACACAAGTGATGTCCCAATGGGAAGTAGGACAGAGTCTACTGGGTGATGTGAGAGCCAGGGCTCAGGACAGTGTTTCTACAGAGAGAGCAGGGATCTGAGGATATAGCCTCGACCAGGAGCTAGGAGTGGCCACAGCTGATTCTTCTGTGGTTTCTCGGAAGACTCAGGTCTGCAAACCTTGCCTCTGGCCAGCAGATTGTGAGAAGAGGACTTCCTTGGTTATGCCCTCAGCTGTGGCATCTGATTATGGTAGCCTAGGAAACCCACACAGGCAGCTTGGTGCTTCTTTTCTGCAGTGGGTCTGGAACTTGCAGTCTGATAGCACAGTCTCAGATGGCAACCCACAGCATTAGGGGCTTGGGCTTGGCTCTGTTTGAGACAATGGCACTCTGTGGTAGGATTGTGTAGGAAGCTTGTCTTAGGCAGGAATCACTCTGGGAAGCAGGTGTCCCTGTCCCTACCTAAGTGGGCTGCTGTGCCATCTTTAGGGTCTCTGAGCTGAGGGCTATGTCCATGGGACACTCTGTCTACATTGCCTTTCTCCACACACAAGAGCCACCTGCCAGACACAAGGCACGCCTCCCTTTCTTTCCTTCCAGTGCACAGCATCTTGTCTGGATGCCATCAGGTCTGGACAGACATCACGTCTCCCTCCCTCTATGGGGCTTTCCTTAGACCAGGGAGGCCTCTGGCTGCAGAGTTCAAGTTCACAGGGGAGATCTGAGCCCTCTGGGAATGTCTGAGCTTATAGGTGAGACTTGTGTGGAACCGTGAGGTTTGCCTTGGCAGGCGAGGCTTAGGTTCTGAGCAAGGTTTCAGAGAGCCTCTGGCTACTGGTTGCTGACCACACAGGCAGATTCAGTGAGAACTGGTGGATCAGGCTCTGTCTCTCCACAGGTGGTAGTGGGTGGACTGCCCTCAACTGCGTGGCTTTTTAGAAGCTCCAAGACATCACAGCAAACTAAATAGCCCTCCTCACTGAGGGCCGTATGACTTGGCAGTGCCCAGGGAGGAGAGCCTCACTCTCGGAGAACACCGTATTTGGTGTGGCTTTCCAAGAAGCCCCTCTAGCTTTACCTCATGAATGAAGGATTTAAGAAGACTGAAACCTGAGTCCAGGTGGCCATGACAGGCGTCTGGGAGGAGGGCCCATTACCCTATGGAGACAGGAGAGATGCTAAATGAATCTAGTAGGTCCCAGAAACGGGAGCGAGAATCTAGCGGGTGGTGAGGTCTGTATCCGGAGAAAAGTAGAAGCAAGGGTGGCCCGATTTTCTTTTGAAATTTTTGATTGTCAAATTCTTTCTTCCATCTGGGATCTGCTAAAATGGATGTGACCTTCACATGACCTCCCAAAGAGCTAGGGGGTTTCTGCATCTCCCCAGCTTTGTGTTGTCAGGAACGGGGAGGGGCTCAGCAAAGACATTTTCCTGCCTCACTGAGTATTATTCAGTGGGCATTGTGGGAATGCAGATGCTGAGAGTCACTCCCTAGAGGAAACTAGTTAGTGCTTATCAGTGGAACCCAGGTTAAGCCCTTGCGAGGGCAATGGATACAATGTATAATGGCAGAGCAGCTGCATGGCTTGCGGACAGGATACCCTAGCTGCATGTACCTGGGTGTGTAGGGTAGGAATGGAACAGGGGGCAGTCTTTGTCATCAGAGCACAGTGAGCAAGTAGTGCATGCATTTTGGGGGAGGAGGATGGCTCTGCTTATAGCTCTTAGAGATCCATACTAGAAAGGTTTCTGAGCTGCTGGGCTCATGTGTCCATCCTCTGTGGGCTTCTGCAGGTCTCGATAATCTCTCCTTTTCTTTCCCCCACCTGCTGAGGGCCTCTACTCATATTGGTTTCTACACTGTAATCAAATATGAACTTCAAGCAACTTTTTAAAAAAAAACCGTGGTAGTTCACCAGTCTTGCCAACGAGCCCGTTTACAAAGGAGCAAATGTCGTACACACATCAGGGCCTTCTTGTAGCTCCTGGAATAGCTAGTCTCAGGGCCAGTGAAGTGAAGAGCAGGTGTGTGGAGGTCAGTATGTGATAAAAGGGGTGATTGGAAAGCTGTCTGGGAGAACCAGTAGAGGGAGGAGGATTTCACGGTGTTCTGAGAAGGCTCTCGTTTCCTATGAAGCCAGCTGAGACAGGGAGTGAAGAGACGCCTGAAAGGTTCAAGATGTAGAAATAATTAAAGGCTAATTCTGGGCTTTTGTGTTTCTGGTGTGTTTATGGAAATCAGACGGGGAAGTCCCCTGCCTCTTGAGATCTCTGGGACATAAGGAATTGGGTGTCAGGTGCTGGTGCCCTGTCCCTTACTCATTCAATTAAGGAGCTGAATGGCAGGTCCACATGTGCTCTAGGTTGGGGTTGTGAGTTAGGACCAAGTAGTTGTAGGATCAGGGTGTGTCTTGGATGTGAAGTCAAGAGACGGAAGTAGACAGACTTTTCAACCTCAGCACTATCAATATTTGGGAATGGGTCATTCCCTATGGTGTGAGCTGCCCAGCACACTGTATGTGTGGTGTTTAACAAAATCTCCAGCCTCTTCGCATTAGATTCCCTCCACAACAACAACACAGTCTGTAAACTCTGTGCCTTGTTTCCTGGGGAACAAAAGGCTCCTTAACTGAGAACCACTGGTGTATGAGAGAAAGTGAGGGGGTTTCCCAGGCTGCCGGCCTGACGAAACAGGTGCTGGAAGGAATGTTTACGCCACTCATAGACAGTGTCCCCAGCAGCTGCAGCAGTGCCCAGCCCATGGTGGGTATTCAGCGGACATTGCTAACTGAGGGAGTAGATGTTTCTCCCGTAAATGGAAAGAATGTGGAAATCAGTGTGAAAGGAACCAGTGGGGTGCCTTTGCTATAGCTCAGATAGATTATCAGACATGCTGATGACGGCATCGAGTGCTCTACAGGATATGTGAGCCTGAGTTCCTGGGAGGGACTGGAGTGAGTCTGGGGACCCCGAGGAGGTCTGTGGAATTTAGAAGCATAGGGCTGCTTCAGGTATCCTGGGACAAGTGTGTATTTGAACAGAGAGGCTAAGGAGATGCTGCTCTAGGGAGACTGGGTCAAATGCTAGCAAGGGACGCAGAGAAGAAGGGGAGGGAAGGAGATGTCACAGCAACGGAGAGAACAGTGTGACCAGTGAAGTGGCCTTTGGATCTGGTGATACTTACAGAGTCAGAGAGATAAAACTTGGTGTACTGGCTGGTTTTGTCTGTCAACTTGACACAGGCTGGAGTTATCACAGAGAAAGGAGCTTCAGTTGAGGAAATGCCTCCATGAGATCCAGCTGTAAGGCATTTTCTCAATTAGTGATCAAGGCAGGAGGGCTCTTTATGGGTGGTGCCATCCCTGGGCTGGTAGTCCTGGGTTCTATAAGAAAGCAAGCTGAGCAAGCCAGGGAAAGCAAGGCAGTAAGTAACATCCCTCCATGGCCTCTGCATCAGCTCCTGCTTCCTGACCTGCTTGAGTTCCAGTCCTGACTTCCTTTGGTGATGAACAGCAATGTGGAAGTATAAACTGAATAAACCTTTTCCTCCCCAACTTGGCTGTTGGTCATGATGCTTTGTGCAAGAATAGAAGCCCTGACTAAGCCACTTGGTTTGGCAATAAAGGCCACTGGGGAGGCGTGAGGCACCAGAGGCTGCTGAACAGTGGGTAGCAAAAGCAGGGAGGGAATTATGCAAAGTTGACTCTTATTAACATGGGAAGAGGGGTTTTATTCAAGACTGCCACCAAGGGGGAGAGAAGCTGAATTCAACCTGGATGAGTGGGGATTCATGTCACCAGTGAGTAGGAAGAGGTCAGCAGACTGAAGATACCAAGAGGCGGGATGGGGGAATGGGTGGGGAGGGAAGGGTGCTGATGCTCTCACTGAGGGAAAGGTGGGGGGGGGGGAAGGGCTGGTGTTCTCATGGAGGGAAAGTCATTGATTGACAGTCAGTGTGGGAAGGAGAACTTTGATACGTTATCAGCGGCGAAGTGGGAAGAGGTTCCTGCTCAACTGGCCTTGCAAGAAGAGTCTTGCTCAAGTCAGGCCAAGGTCAGTGCTTGGGGTGAATCAGGCTCAGAAGAATCTGACGAAGGTTTGGTAAGGCATGAGTACCCTTGTCGGGGCTAAGGGCAGATTTTACAAAATGGAGGTGCTGGGGTGTGCAGGTAATCTGTAGGATGGTTTGTGTGGAGAGAGACTGCACTGGGCTGATTCTGGGTGGGCAGGGCATCAAAGCAGATGTCCACAGGTCAGGTTTTGGAGGGTTGTGTTGGCTGTCTTAGAGGCTGCCAGGTTCCCAACCACATGCAAGGGAAGCTGCAGATGAGCCTTTCTCTCTGGTAATCGTCTAATCAACACGGCTTTGAGAGCACACTGAGCTAATTCCACGCCATTGAGCTTTGGATTCTCCGAGCCTCTGGACAGGCTGCTGTGGCTTTGTGTTCACTGAGCCAGGAGCTGGACACAGACTGGAAGACAGGGCCAGTCCCTTGTTGAAACAATCCCCGTGCACCTTCTGCCACTTCCAGCAAGGCAGCTTCTCTAGGGTGACCAATGGTCCCAGCCTAAAGAAGAACTTCTAGTCTCTTTCAGGTGAAAAGAGAAACGGCTTTGGGTGACCTTGCTTCCGGTCAGTCTGAAACCTGCAGAATCTAGAGACCACGTGACTGTAGAAGCCAAAGGTTGAGCTGTCCCCTTGGCAGAGCCTCCAGTGAAGATGTGTGCCTGGGAGGGTGCGTCTGGGGTAAGTGTGACCCTCAGAGAAGTATCTGATGTGAACAACATCACAGCACAATTCCTCCTCCTCCTGCTGCTGCTATTTTTGTTTTTGTTGTTTATGTACATTTATCACCTGATTCCAGCGCACAAGGTAGGTGATTTGTCAGCATGGTTTCCAGCTCTCTGTGCCAGGAGCCTCGGTTCCTAGCCATCACTTCCTGGGATGCGGAGGTCACGGTCAAGAGCAGAAATGATCAGAGAGAGGAAGCATGTGGGGAACCTAGTCTGATGGTGGAGGTCAGTTAGGACCTAGGAGTTAAACGTAAGGCTCATTTCCCTGTCCTGTTCAGGCTACTAAACGTTATCAAATAATGCTTAGATGAGACATTTTTACCTGACTGAGCAGTCCCACCACAGAGAGGATGGTGACAACGGTGGGTATGAGAAAAGATACATATACTATTCTCAGTATCCATCTTCCCATCCACTCACCCATGTATCCACTCCTATCCCTCCCTCCACCCATCCATCCAACATCCATCCATCCACCCCCCATATACTCAACCATCCACTCAACAATCCATCAATCCATCTACCCATCCATCTAACATCAATCCATCCATCCACCCATCCATTCATCCATCCACCCACCCATCCATCCAACATCCATCCATCCATCCATCTACCCATCACTCCATCCATCCATCCACCCCCCATCCATCCAACATCCATCCATACATCCATCCATCACTCCATCCATCCATCACTCCATCCATCTATCTATCTATCTATCTATCTATCTATCCAATATCCATCCATCCATCCATCCATCATCCATACATCATCCATCCATCCATCATCCATCCATCCACCCACCCATCCATCCAACATTCATCCCTCCATCCATCACTCCATCCATCTATCTATCCATCCAACATCATCCATCCATCCATCACTCCATCCCTCCATCACTCACTCCATCCATCTATCTATCCATCCATCCATCCATCCATCCATCATCCATCCATCCACCCATCCATCCAACATCCATCCCTCCATCCATCACTCCATCCATCTATCTATCCATCCAACATCATCCATCCATCCATCACTCCATCCCTCCATCACTCACTCCATCCATCTATCTATCCATCCATCCATCCATTCATCAATCCATCATCTATCCTTCCATCATCCATCCATCTATCCATCCACCCACCCACTCATCCATTATCCATCCATCCATCCATCCATCCATCCACGTCATTAACCTACATATTGTCTGTATAACAGCTTGGCAGTATGTTGAGCCTATTTTGCAGGTCAGGCAGACACAGATTCACTAAGCCATTTTCCTTCTCAGGATACACTCACTTTCCACTCAAAACATCCAGCAAAATTTAAAGAGAAACTGGAGTACAGACAGCATGCACTGTTGTTACTGAGAAGGAAGTCACTGTACCTGGGAGAGCCAGAAAGTGCCTCTTGAGGGAGGTTTAACCTTGAAGAGAGTATAGTCTTTGGGCAGGCTGACACAGAGAAGAAATCACAGGGTAAGTCCAGAGTGTCCAGAGTTTATGGGGAAGGGAGGGGCTCAGTTCTTGCTGCCTGGCTACACCTGAGGCTTGGTGGGCATTCAGGACATTGAACTGGAAATGCAGCATCTGTCAGATCCTACAGGGAATCCCCGTGTCACTGTGTTAGAATTAATCCTGAAGACTGTGGGAGACCCAAGGAAGGGGTGTCATGACCAGTCTATGCTAGAAAAGATCACTCCTTACGTCTGCAGCCTCCCTGTTATCAGAACTTGGCTGGAAGTGGGAAGCCAGGTGTGGGCTGTCATGTAGACGGGAGGTACAAGCACCTGGGCTCATTGTTGACACCGCCCCTGCCATCTTCAGCATTACCAGTCTCAGCATGCTATTATGGTCTGACCCTGCATGCAGGGGGCATGTCCCGGGCTTGTGTTCCCTTTGGGTACTTCTCAATGCTCACAAGATATGATCTTTAACATCTGTAGGCTATGGACAAGAAAATGGAGGTACACAGAGATTAAATAATCTCCCCCAAATCACTGAACTTGGAAGGCACATCCATTTCAACTGACATTGGAGTTTCATTATCTTCGCTGAGTTGGGCTCCAGGGGGCTGGCAGAGGAGACAGGAGGAGGACACACCTGAGAACTCAGCTCCTGAGTTGGACATTTGCTCCTAAGGCTCAGGATTTCGTCTTGACTAAAAAATGGGCTGGGTCTTAATGGGAGACAGAGGGATAGGGACTGGCCCTTCTTAGTCCTGTTAGTGGGCACCTGGGAATACAATGGCCTATCAACCACCTGTCTGCCAGTTATCCACTGTTTCAGCCCTCTAAACCAACAGGGTGCTGCTCAGAACCTCCCTCTCAGCAAACACATGCATTTCTTCAGAGAGATGGTTTTCTGGGGTTTGTCATTACTAGGCATGGACTCTCTGGGACTCAGGTTGGCAAAATAGCATGAACCACATACATAGGCACAGTAGAGAGAGGCAGCACCACCCAGGAAAACTCATTTCAGGTTTACAGAGTTGTGTCTAGCTTTCCCGTCCACCCAAAAAACTCGTTCCCAGCAATTTGCCCAAGAGAATGATAAATCACCCAGAAACCCAACATGATCTTTCTAGCACTTTCTCTCAGAGCTGTCTTTAATGGAGCAACAGGCACATAAGGGTCTGATCCCCAATTGAAGGTAGATGGGGCAGCCAAGCCCCACCAAGGGGTTCCTAGGCAACAAAGGTTCAAACAAGGGTCACAGAGCTGGAATGAAGTACACAAGTGGTTTCCTGCAGTGCCACACACATGAAGTTCTAGAAAAGGGATCTGTGGTGGCAGGGAACAGGGCAGCGTTTCCTGGTTTCCTGGAAGAGGATATTTTGAGGGTGCTGAAATGCCGTGTCTCAATGGGAGTGGAGCTGACACGGTGCACGATGGGAGTGGAGCTGACACAGTGCACGATGGGAGTGGAGCTGACACGGTGCATGATGGGAGTGGAGCTGACACGGTGCATGATGGAAGTGGAGCTGACACAGTATATGATGGGAGTGGAGCTGACACGGTGCATGATGGGAGTGGAGCTGACGCGGTGCATGATGGGAGTGGAGCTGACGCGGTGCACGATGGGAGTGGAGCTGACACGGTGCACGATGGGAGTGGAGCTGACACGGTGCATGATGGGAGTGGAGCTGACACGGTGCATGATGGGAGTGGAGCTGACTAGACCTGATGAGAATCACTGCAGTCTCAAGATCAGTGACTGCTATGGTCACATCATAGTGAGCTGGAGGGCTGGATGTGAGCCTAGTTCTCAGGTCTGCTTAGATTCTTGATTTCAACCTGCTCCTGGATGTGGGTGTGAAGAACTGTGTGGGCTGACAGAATCTTGGGAGCCCTTAGCAGGACCTCTGGGGACCAGCCCAACAGTCCATCTGCTTGCATGAGCAACACATGTCTTCTCTTTGAATGACAAATAGCCACTTAGAGAGAATGTGCCCTTGTGGAAATCATGCCCCCCTCTGGAAAGTTCTGGACCTCTGTGTGCCCAGCATTTCTGGGATCCACCAATCACTGCCTGCTCACCCCAGCAAGTGGGCGTCTTTCTGGGGGAGCAGGCAGGAGGGAGAATGCCTGCCCCCAACACCTGGAAAAACAAAGGAACATGCCCAGAACATTCTGCCAGACCAGCTGCTGCACTGGCAGAGGACACTTTCGACCCAGATGCCAGCATATCCCCAAACACCTGAATTCACTCAGGAGCCAAATGCATTTGCCTACAAACAGAAATAAATCAAGTTTCTGGTAAAAAAAAAAAAAGAGAGAAAATGAGCAAATTCAAAGAGAAAACAAACGTTCTCATTACCCAGGGAACCATGGGATGAGGCTGGACAGCTTAAAGAGCTGAGGATCTCTGAAGATCAGCAGGCTGAGGGGCTTGTACACAGGAGGCACACAGATCCCTGCACAGGACGTTCCCAGACTCCTGACCAGGCTGGGGGAATCTGGACAGTAACTGTTCCTGGATGCTGACAGACGCTTCATTAGCTGTTATGATGTACTTGGGTCAGAGCCCACCCCATTTTACAAATGACCCAGGTCTCCCCCGTGTCTGCGTGCTGGCTGCAGTGTGGATCCTGCAGCTTTTGTGTGATGTGTTGTTTTATGTGCGGAGTCCTGTGGTGAATGCCGCTCACTCGGTGTCCCTCCTGGGAGATCTGCTCCATGAGAGAGGGTCAGAGAGGTGAGCAGACATGTGAATGGGGCGTCATTTAAAATAAGCCACTGGAGACACCAAAACAGAGGAGACAGCAACCCCAGCTTTGTCTTGGTGTGTGGTTGTAGGAGTGACCATCTGAATGGCATTTTAAAGTCATAAGAGGGAAGCACCTCCAAGCAGGTACTCAGGAAGAACTTAGACGAATGATCCAGCCGGTGTTGTGCCAGACTGCACACAGGCCGGATGGCGTCTTCATGGCCTTTGCCTAAATCTCTGTAATAATTGTGCTATTTTTTTATTATTATTATCAGAAGCACAAGGTGTGTGAAACAGTTTAGGCCTGTGACACTCAGTTTCCAAACCCCTCTTGGTTACTTTCTTTCTCAGTTGTCCTCTTCCTAACATCCATTTAACAGGGCTGGAAATGGTCTTTGGGGGCGGCTATGTCCTGGAATCTCTTCCTGAATCTCCCTCCTCGGGTCTCCAAACAGCTGACAGTTCATATCTCTCTCCTTTCTTCTGAGACACCGATGTCTTTGAGGTTCTTTTGGATCTTGGATGATGTGGGTGGCCCACGATCACCTCTATAGATATTCATCAAAGCGCTAAGCTTAGGCACTCTACAAAAATGTTATGTTCCCCAAACAAAAGGGTGAAAGAGAAGGGCATGTGGACGGGTGCCCAGATCACAGGAGGATGCTTCTATGCTCCACTTTCTACCTGTGCTCTGTGGCACCACAGCCAGCAACCTCTTCCTGGTTCTGGCAGCATGTGCCTTCCTAGTGACTCCCCTCCCTTGGAAGCCAGTTCTCCCTGCATGAGTTTGTTAGACTTCAATAACAGCGTGGCCCAAGCAATAACAGAGGCTGGTGTCTGAGGTCAGGGTGTGGGCAGGGTCCCTCCCCTGCGGGCCTTCTTCCCCCATGGGCCTCCCTCCCCCACAGACAACCCCCTCCTCAGCATCCCTCCCCCACAGGCACCCCCTCCTCAGCATCCCTCCCCCACAGGCACCCCCCTCCTCCAGCATCCCTCCCCCACAGGCACCCCCCCTCCTCTGAAGGCTTCCCTTCTCAGTTTGTTGGTGCCATCTTCTCCCTGTGCCCCAAGAGCCTGTCCACTTGTACTTCTCTGTCTGCAGCTCTTCTTACACAGACACTGGTTCTTTGGGATTAGGGATCTTCCTGTCCGCCATGCCTACATCTAAAGGACCCTGGACTAAATAAGGCCACGTTCTGAGGCATTGGAGGTCGGGACTTCAACATAATAGTTGGGGTGTAGGAGCAGGGCTGCACACATTCGACTCCCAACACACCTGTTGATGCTCTGTTTCTCTTTATCAAACTAGTTCTCCAGGCAGCTGACCTTTGGTAGATGAAGACTTTTACTTCAGGGTTTAAAATTGAGCCGCTGGGCAGATGATCTGGCTCAGCAGGTACAGGGGCTTGCGGCCAAGCCTGACCACCCAAGTCTGTGCCTTACTTACTCTGAGGTCATTTTTTATTGGTTCACATATGAAATATCTCACATTTCACTCGTTAGGACTTACACTTAGCTTCATAAAACTGAAACCTTTAAAGTACAGAGTATTAAAAGACACTTAATTCCCAGGTCTGTTTCATTGCTATCTACCCATGACTGAGCTTAACATTTACTCAGACACCACCCATGTCAGGGACACTGGTGAGCACTGTCCAGGCCAATGGCACGAAACCCTGTCCAGCCCTGAGGTGTAAGGACAAGCGTCTGTCAGTCTGTCTGGAACTCCCTGTCACCTAAACACACATTATGGTGTGTTCTTCTGGGACCTATGATTTCACCCACCTACCATATGGGCCTTCTACATCCTGATGTTGCACACAGATGGACAGAGGACCCTTGTTTCCCTCAGTCTAGGGACTCTCTCTTTTGCCATTTTGAATGTGCTGAGTGGTTGAGGGTATCATAGTGGACTAAGTGGAACTAAGCCATGAGGTTCTGGCCAGGGTGAATATAGAGAAGGCTTCTGCCATCTTTGCATCAGCTACCCACACAGTTCAGCACATCCCCCCCCCATGGTGTGCTCTGTTTCCTGGAGGAGCTGGGGGCACATTTAATTTGGTAGACCCATTTTGACACTCCAAGTCACATGCTCCCATCTGGCTACACTGCCAGTCAACAGTTTGCCTTCTTTCTTGGCCTGTGACCTTTTTGGTCATGGTGCCCATTTGTTTCTAACATAGAGGTGTCCTGGGTCAGGTAGTGTCCTGGTGCAAAGGCAGCTGTCTAACCTCCCCTGGAGTTTTTGTAGAGGCAATCAAGTTAGAGTAAGATCATTGAGGTGGGTTATGATCTGACAGGACTGGTGTCCTTGGCACAGAAGTGGAGAAGAACCAGTGGACATGAAGTCATGGAGGACAAGACCACCAGAAATTGTCCTGGATAGACTCACATTTCCAGCCTCACAAGGAACCTCCCTGAGCCCCCACTGATCTTGATCCTGGGCTCCTGGCCTCCAGGGATACAAAAGAATAAGGTTTTGTTGTTTAAGACTCTAACAGGGAGAGTCAAGGAAGGTAGACAATGTTGGTATGTAATAGTCTCCAGGGTCTCTGCGCACAATTGCCAGGCTGGCTTTGTTGGAGAGCTGAGCTCTTCCACAGCACTGTGTTGGGCAGAGGCTGTGTCTCCTTCCTTCACCCCATCACATCCCTCAGAGCAGAGAAGTCATTGGATGCACCATGCAACCTCCATATACCTCATCGTGGAGAAGCTCTGTGGCTTTCAGTGTAGCCTTGATGTGTTTGAGAAGGAGAGGGCACTGTAAATAACTTTCCTGTGTGGTGGGGGTTCTATCCATTCTGAGGTGAATACAAACTAAGGACTTGTTTGTCTCTAGATCTGAGCTCTCTGTTCAACAGTCGTTATGAATGAGCCTTGGAATCAGACACTGCGAAACAGGACCTCAGAGGATAAGTGAGGTTTCTCCTCACTCAATTCCCTAGGGGCTTCTGCTGAGCCCTCCTAGACGCCAGTAAAGCCAGCACCATGGACAGCAGCCGCGCGGCCCATTGCCTCCGGATCTCTGTCTTTTGTGAATTTGAGCCGTGAAGCCAAGATTTGTGTTCTATGAAGTTGAGCTTGTGAAAAATGACACTTCTGATTCCAAACTACAGACGGTCCCCTGAAAAGCGCATTAAATATGCACTTAAAGCCAGAAGTACACGGTCTGAGGTTTTGGTGTTGGGTCGGTATCCTGATACAGCTCCTACTAGCTGTACACCAGGTACCCTGTACATATGGGAGACATCTTTGGTCTACAACTGCAGACATGAGTCCCCATGCTCAGAACTTCTCCTATTTCATGGGGGGGGGGGGAAGAAATTCTTGCTCTGAGCCCAGAGTAAACATCCTTCAATGTCACTGGCCATCTTGGATCACACATCGGCACTGGGGGGTTGGGGGGAGGGATGGTCTCTTCACCCTGATCATCCAGCTGCAGTGACTTTGCTGAAGGGAAAAGGGAGACAACTATCTCGAAGGAGACCTAAGTGTCCTCTCAGAAAGAAGACGTGGCTTCTGCTGGGGACTGGAATCATTGAAAGCACAGGAGGATGGACAGGCACAGAAAAAGCCCTCATGGCTTAGCTTCTCCTCACGGCCCAGCCTCTCCCCAGGGCCCAGCTTCTCCTCATGGCCCAGCTTCTCCTCATAGCCCAGCTTCTCCTCACGGCCCAGCTTCTCCTCACAGCCCAGCTTCTCCTCACGGCCCAGCTTCTCCTCACGGCCCAGCTTCTCCTTCAGGGTTAGAAATGGGATTGTGGCTTTGCCCATGAAGGGTTTGACTGCCAAATCATCAGCCTTCACAGAAGCATCAGATGTGGTAGCTTTCTGCGCTCAGTCTGCAATATAATGGGGATATGCTTCTCTTGGAAGGACAGGGCAGAGTCCAGAAAGGAGTGTGACCCTGGAGCAGGATGTAACCTCTGTTATGCCTCTCCTTGCCTTCATCTCAGCATCATTCTGACTTGGTCCCTCCAGTGTGAGATGACAATTCTGGTGCTCAGAACACTGTGCCAGGGAGATCCTGCATCCTGCTGTGGCCCAGGCAACAGGAGAGTGTCCCTGCATTCTGTCCCACAGATGGTGGCTCATACAGTAGAAGTGTGTCACAACAGAGTGTGAAGGCTAAGCTGGCAGTGTCCGGAGTGCTTGTTCTGTTAAGGCTGGGAGAAGAGTTTGTTCCAGGCTTCTCTCTCACACTGGCAATTTGCTGGCCATCTTTGAATTCCTGGGTTTGTGGAAACTGTCGCTCATCTCTCTTTCTCCTTCCTATGGCACTCAACTCTATGCATAGGTTTTTCTCTTTGTAAAGACTGCAGCCATGCTGAATGAGGCTTCACCTGACTCTACTCTGGTTAACCAGTTAGTTACTCCTGGGAGGGCCCCACGACAACGACACCTTTGAAAATCCGAAGATTAGAGTTTGGCGTGTGGACTTGGGGTAGACAGGCCATCATTGGACAGCAGGCAAATTCCTGAGGCGATCTTTCACAGACTGCACATAATACCAGGGCTGTCACCTAGGACCCAGAGGAGGAGACAACCTGGACAGTTGGGTGTGCACGGGAAAACTACAGTCCCATGAAAGAAAATACTTGCCATGTGAGGATAGCTGCAGGCTCCCATGTATCACCAAGACCTTCTCATGCTGACCTACAGAGGCTCCTCTGAGGCTATACTTCATGCTGTCTCTGAATGACACTTTGGCTTTGGACTGAGAAGGTATCTCCTCCCCCATTCCCCATGATGGCAGGCGCGGAACAGTGGAACTCGCAAGGGACTCAGGAGGTGATCTCCCAATAGAAAAACAGAACCTCAGTGCTCACCCCCTCTGCTTTATCATTGTGAACCCAGAAAAAGGGACCACCCTCTTGGACCAGGCAATGACCATGGTAGTATGAGAGCTTCCTGAACCCTCTTACTCTGTAGCTGCTGGCCCATAGTGTCAAGGTTCCACCAAAACCCTGCCAGGGATGGTCTCTAGAGACTTCTACATGGAACCCTGGTGCTCATGTCTTGAAGCTGCTGCCCCTGCAGAGTAAGCAAGGGTTTGGGGACATTGAAGACCAACCCTTAGGCTCTCTGGCTCTGGGTGATCACACAAGACTTTTATTTTAGTCTAATTTTTTTTTCCCAAGGGTCTCAAACACAAGCAGGCCAGGGTGTCTTCTCTATCACTGGGGGCGTGGGTATGTGCCAGTGTTGGTACAGAGGGAGGCCTAAATGAAGTGGGTTATGGAAATAGTTTGCAGTGATGGAAACTGATTCAGAGCTTAGCCAACCTGCCCTGATCATTTGGCTTGGAATGTTGGTGTTGGAGCCTGGTTCCTCTCCACCAGAGCTTGGCTGTCATATCCCATGCTCCCCTAAATCTTCAGGGCCTCTGTGTCCTGGTCTATGAATGGAGTGGCTATGATGACCCTATGGAGTCTAGAGGAGGCAAGCTGCACACGTGTTCCCACTCACTGTGGTTATATCTTACACCTTTGCCTCCGAGAACGCCAGTGTGGGGTTGTTTTCCTTAATCCACAGTTGGCACCATGTCCTGCTGGTCACCAGGCAGTCCACGTGTAGCCCTTGTATTCCCCACCCGCTAGGCCTTCTTCTGCACTGGGGGCAAGCTGTGTATCCAGCACTTCTTGGATCTAGGGATGACTGGCAAGGCATGCTGGCCAGCAGGCCATGTGGTGCAGGTGGCGGGGCTCTCAGGACAGGTGTGGTGGGCTCTGCAGCTCCAAGCAGGGAGAGGCTCGTGGGAGGACACCCAGGTTAAATTTAGTGGGTTACAAAAACAAAACAAAACAAAACAAAACATAAAATGAAAGAAAACAACAATAACAACAACAACAACAACAAAACCCTAAAGAAAAAGGAACATGGGGAAGGGAGCTGTAGAGAAGAGAGGGAGACTGACAACTGTCAGGTTAGGGAGTGAGAATAATCAAAATTTATATATATATATATATATATATATATATATATATATATATATATATATATATCAGAGTAGGGTGTGAGAATAATCAGAATTCTTATATGAAATTGTCAAAGAACAAATTTAATTAATAAGAAATAAAGAAGATGATAAGGAAAATCTAATTTTTAAAACGAGCTAAAGACCCAGAGAGACTCTTCACCAGAGACAAAGGATATACAGAAGGGAGGCCAACATACAGAAAGAACACTCACTCACCTTGCAAGTCGTTAAGGAGCTGTAGATTTAACAAGAAGTCCTACTTGACACTGCTAGATCAGACAAAGCCAGAACATGAATGGCGCCAAATGCTGAAGAGGAGTCAGAGTATTGGGACCTCAGCTCACTGCGAGGCGAGGGGGGGGGGGGATGATGGAGGATGAATAGCCTATGTTAGTCACTTTTCTGTTGTTGTGATAAAACACCAAGACCCAAAGCAACTCGAGGAAGCAATTTATTTTGGTTCATGATTCCAGAGAGATAAGACTCCATCATGGCTGTAATCTGCAACATGGTGGCAGGAGCAGGAACCTGAGGGCTCACATCCTCAACTATGAACAAGAGGCAGGAAGAGAACTCAAAGTGGGCAAGGCCTAGTGGCACACTTCTGCCAACAAGGCTGCACCTCCTCCCACAGCCTCCCCAACTACATGACAGTCATCACCACAAGCTCCTCCCCTTTAGTTGTTACTCAAAGGAGCTCAAGCTCCTTCCCTTTAGATGACACTCAACCACCACAAGCTCCTCCCCTTTGGGTGGTACTCAAACCTCAAACCACCACAAGCTCCTCCCTTTTGGGTGGTACTCAAATCTCAAACCAGCACAAGCTCCTCCCCTTCGGACGACAGTTTGATGTTTTCTTACTAAACATGCTTTTACCATTCTAGGCAGCAATCAGTCTTTACAAGGGAGTCAAAACTTGCATCCACACAAAACTCTGTGTTAGTTGTCATTTCCACAGCACACTGGAGGAGCCATCAGTGGAAGAATGAACATATAACCTGCGGAGCGTCCAGTCAATGATGTGATGAGAATGAAACAAAATTTCAAGATGTGAGAAGAAATGAAGAATAGTGAGCTAGCATTGCTAGAGCAAAGAAGCTGATAGGCTTGTGAGTCTCCTACATGGGGTCAATTGTATAACACTCTGAAAAAGTTGCAACTGTGGAGACACAAAAATCAGAGGTTGCCTGCAGCTGGGACAGACAGACAGATGGACAGATATAGCCCAGAAGATATTTAGGGAAGGACGCTATTCTGTGTGGTTCTAGAACTCAGCGCGTGTTCTCAGGCATCGTCTGCAACCTTGGAATGCATGCCAAGTGAACTCTGGTGTGACCGTGGACTCCAGAGTGCTCCTGGTGTGTCACTGTCGGGCCATTGATTGTACCAATGGGGCTTGTTCCTTATGAGGGAGGCTGTGTACAGAGGGCAAAGGTATAGATAAAGGCTTGATTTTTCCTTGAGCCTATAAATGCTCTGGAAGATGGTTTCTTTACTAAAATTTCAGGCTTTTTCGAGTGACGAATTATTGTGTCTCTTGGTTGTGGTGGCGAATGTACTTGTCAGAGCTCATCTGAATGGATTTTTATTTTATATAAATTAAATCTCAAGAAACATTGATTAATAAATAGAATTGTCCTTTTTGTCTGCTTCCCTGCCAAGATCTGGTCTGAGCTTATTCTGCAAAACAATGAGAGTATTGCCAGAGCACTGCCATTCATGCAGCCGCTCTGGGGCAGTTGATACTTTATTGCATCTGCAGTCAGAATTTGAAGCCTTCTGCTAGAGAGCCTTCTGTGTGGGTGTGCGCCAACCACTGCACTGCTTATGCTCCAGAGGACAGAGCAAAGGACCCAAAGGTACCAAAGACTCAAACCTAGGGATGGTCTGAATGCTCATGCCCCAGTCTGTACCCCCTCGTCCCCTAGGGTGGTGGTATTTGGGAGGGGAGGCAATGGAGTCCCGAGTGTAAAGACCCATTAATGGGATCAGAATCCTTACACACGAGATCAGCAAGAAGCCTCACTCTTTCCAGTAACTAAGGACACTGTGAAATGGTGACACCTATGAGCCAAGAAATGGGCCTCAACTGGATGATGAGCTGTTTGGTTGGTTATATTTTTATTAAAGAAGAAGAAGAAGAAGAAGAAGAAGAAGAAGAAGAAGAAGAAGAAGAAGAAGAAGAAGAAGAAGAAGAAGAAGAAGACGAGGAGGAGGAGGAGGAGGAGGAGGAGGAGGGAGGGAGGGAGGGAGGAGGAGGAGGAGGAGGAGGAGGAGGGGAAGGGGAAGAGGAAGAAACAGAATTTAGATATCAATTTTCAGTCCCATTTTTTATTACATAAAATGAAGAAAGACATATGTTTTAAGATCCATTCTTAAAAACATCCAGGAAGAAGAAGAAGAAGAAGAAGAAGAAGAAGAAGAAGAAGAAGAAGAAGAAGAAGAGGAAGAGGAAGAGGAAGAGGAAGAGGAAGAGGAAGAGGAAGAGGAAGAGGAAGAGGAAGAGGAAGAGGAGGAGGAGGAAGAAGAGGAAGAAGAGGAAGAAGAGGAAGAAGAGGAAGAAGAGGAAGAAGAGGAAGAAGAGGAAGAAGAGGAAGAAGAGGAAGAAGAGGAAGGAGAGGAAGAAGAGGAAGAAGAAGAAGAACAAGAACAAGAAGAACAAGAACAAGAACAAGAAGAACAAGAAGAAGAAGAAACTAGATCACCCTGTATAGCCTAAGATGACCTCCAACTCAGTGTCGTCCTGCCTCAGGGAGGATTGCAAGAGTGTCCCATCATGCCCAGATCTTTAGGAAGTTGATCTTAGATTTATTTCCACATCTAGAACAGTGTGGGAATCATTCTTGTTTGTTTTTGTTTTTGTTCTTTTTGATGATCCACAAAAGTGTTGGTATATTATACAGCAATCTACATGCACCAATGGGCTGTGACATTCATGGCCACTGTCAAATTGACTGTGTTTGGAATCACCCAGAACACACACCTCTGGAAGCTTCTATGAGGATATTTCCAGAGGGGTTTGGTGGAAGAGGGAAGACCCGCCCAGAATGTGGGGAGCACCACGGAGTTCCAGATTTAATAAAAATATCACCGAGGAGGAAGCCAGCTGAGGGCCAGCATCCATTCCTCTGTTTCCTGATCCTCTCAGATGCGAGCAAGCTCCTGCCACCACAGTTGTGAGCCTCCCCTACAGAGAGCAGGGCGGAAGCAGAGGTATGAGGTCCTCTGCAGACAGGGCCGGTGGACCAGGGATGCAGGCATGGTGGACCAGGGATGCAGGCACAGTGGACCAGGGATGCAGGCACAGTGGACCAGGGATGCTCCCTAGTGGAGGTGCAGGAAAGAGGCTTGGAGGCAGGCACCAGGGAGAGCTCAGGGTGTGCATGTTACCTTGGTTTTTATAAATCACATTTTATTTCTTCTTTTCTCTTTTTCCTCCAATCAATCTCCCCAATTTACTCCAATAAATCACAGCGTCGATAGAAACATCACTGACAAAGGCTCAACACAAAAACCTGGATTCTTTTTCTTTTAAGTATAAAGCAAACTGAGCCAAGATTTGATATTTGATGTCTAAATCCCCATCCGCCATGGCATTCAGAAAGAAGATCCCAGTAGACGCTGTAGTTTGGAGCTAAGCTGAGGGCAGGAGCGCAGTTTAACTGAGGTCAGCTTAGACACATGGGCCACCTGTGGAGACGATTCTCAGAGCCTAGGTACAAAGATCTAGCCAGAAATCCCTCAGTATGAATAGTAGTAAGAAGTATAGAAACATTTGGCCTCGTTTGGCCAAGCTGTACTCATAGCAATCACCTTGAAACAGCTTTCAACCTCTGTGTGTAAAGACCTCCAATACCTGATAGGAGAGCGGCTCACATGGAAATACCCCTATGCGGACTTAAGTCACTGAAATCTGTAGGCCAGAATAAGTATACTAGGTGTGAAAATGAGTATTCCTGCCAAGTGTGAAATAAATGTTCAATAAATGTATCCCCTTGGTCTCTTTAAAAAAAAAAAACACCCTCTTCAATGCAAAAACAGAATTTACATATCAATTTTCAGTCCCATTTTTTATTACATAAAATGAAGAAAGACATATGTTTTAAGATCCATTCTTAAAAACATCCAGGAATAAGTGTCAGTATTCTTGGAAGAGCACATTTCAGTGCCACAGTACAGAAGGAAACTCTGATGTCCACTAAAGTCCATACCATTTGATTTCACCCAGCTTGTTTTTAGTGTTTTTAAAGAGAAAAAGAGATTGTCTACAAATCCTCCAGCAAAATCTTTTGTATTCCTTTGACAGTTTTATTTTTCTGCTAGAAAAATAAGGAGCTTTCTTCTGTCCCTAGAAACACACACACACACACACACAGAGAGAGAGAGAGAGAGAGAGAGAGAGAGAGCTAAGAGTGACTCAGCCTTGAAACTTCAATTCAGACATAAATTGCCCAGGTTTGATGTAGATTAACACGTGGTCCCAGTTTAGGTGGTTTGTAAATCTGTTTTCTTATTATTCTTTCTTATACATTTCCTACATCGGTCACACATCAAAATATTTTGATTTTCCTTTTATTTTTATTTTTTCCTTTTTACTCTGTGCTGCCTGGTTCCCTTAGCTTGTCCATCACTGTTTTCCCAGGTTTTACCACTTCTCTGGTAAATAAGACAAACAGTAAATACCATTTAAATGAATTACTGAATATAAACAAAGAAAGTTTCCTTAATCCTTACCTGCTTTCTTTTCTTTTCTTTTCTTTTCTTTTCCTTTCCTTTTCTTTCTTTTTTTTTTTTTTTTTTTTTTTAAAGATAGGGTTTCTCTGTGTATCCCTGGCTGTCCTGGAACTCACTGTGTAGACCAGGCTGGCCTTGAACTCAGAAATCCACCTGCTTCTGCCTCCCAAGTGCTGGGATTAGAGGCGTGCACCACCACTGCCCAGCAGTGCTTTCTTCTTTCAAATCATTGATTCAACTAACAATTATGCTTGGCTTTTTACTGAAATCTGGAACAACTTTATTTTATTTATAATTTAAAAATCAACTGATAAATAAACTTTTCCCTTGTATCACAAAGCAAGGAAGACAGACAGACAGGCAATCTAGAGAGTGCCCAGGGCATCTGATGGGCAGGAACAGCCAGAATTAGGCATGCTTTCAGCACGCTGTACCACTTCCCAAGGCAGAACCAGTCTGTGGACAGTGTGCTTGGGGCTCTTCTGTGCCTTTGAATAATTAACATAAGAAATGAATATGTAAATTGTGGCACTATAAATTCTGAAGAACTTCAGGTGAGTCTAGGCAAGGTCTGGAGAATAAGAAGCAGAGGAGGGAAGTAACTGACAGCTGACTCCCTGCCTGTCACTTGGTGACACAGGGTTCTTTTTTATTTAATATGTATAAATGTTTTGCCTGCACGTATGTATGTGCACCTCAGCCATGACTGGTGCTCTTGGGGGTTAGAAGAAAGCATCCATCCCCTGGAACTGGAGTTACAAGTGGAGGTAAGCCACCATGTGTGGGCTGGGACCCAGACATGGATCCTCTGCAAGAGCACCAAGTACTCTCAAGTGCTGAGCCATCTCTGCAGCCCCATGACCTGGGTTTCCAGCTTCTCTAGGGAGCTAGGCTATGCCCACCCTGAGGTTCCAAAGCCATTACGAAGAAAGTTCCCTGGCAAGCACATTCTACAAAGCTCTGGGAGCTCCCTACACATCCACTGTTACACTTGGCTTTAACTCTCACATTGACACAGCCTGGAATCACCAGAACAGAGAGTCTCAGTTCAGGGCTGTCCCAAATCAGATTGGCCTGTGGGCATGTCTGTGGAGGACTGTGGGCGTGTCTGTAGAGTACTGTGGGCGTGTCTGTGGAGGACGGTGGGCGTGTCTGTGGAGGACGGTGGGCGTGTCTGTGGAGGACTGTGGGCGTGTCTGTAGAGGACTGTGGGAGTGTCTGTGGAAGACAGTGGGCATGTCTGTGGAGGACTGTGGGCATGTCTGTGGAGGACTATGGGCGTATCTGTGGAGGACTGTGGGCGTGTCTGTGGAGGACAGTGGGCGTGTCTGTGGAGGACTGTGGGCATGTCTGTGGAGGACAGTGGGCGTGTCTGTGGAGGACTGTGGGCGTGTCTGTGGAGGACTGTGGGCGTGTCTGTGGAGGACTGTCTTGATTGCTGATCAATGTATGAAGACTCAGCTGAGCCTGGGCAGGTAGTTCTGGTTTATACAAGAAAGTGAGTTTAAAGACTCAACTATGAGCAAGCCAGTAAGAAGTGTTCTACCATGGCTTCTGCTTCAGGTTCCTGCCTTGGCATCCCACAACAATGGCCTGTAACCTGGAAGTCATGCCATCCCTCTCTTCCCCTAAGTTGCTTTAGGCAGGAATGTTTTACCGCAACAGCAGAGATGATCCTACGGCTTTGCTTTTTATTCTGAGATTAGTGAAGCCCCAGGCTCTGTTACAAGAATCCCAAAGCCAGGGCCAGGCTGGGACAGCTGAATTGTCCTCATGGTGGTTCTGAGCTTCCAGGATACTCTTATTTCTGTGCTGTTTGACCAGTGGCCAAACATCCTATTTTAATTGCTTGAGCCCACCTGCCTGGGCTGTGGCAACAGCCATCTTCATTTCACACCAATGGAGGCAGATAATGATCGGCTATGGATATTTCTGGTTGCCTCAAAATTATGTTTTATCTCTAAATATTTTTTTCCTATCGTTTAAAGTACAGCAAGGCTTGAATAGGGGAGCCTAAAGTCCCTGGAAGGGGATGAGGGATGCCCTGGCTCTAAGGCCTCCCCTCACACCCCTCCGTCCACACTGACTGCCCACATGGCTGGTTTTTGGTGCCACTGTTCCCAGTGTGTCAAAGTCTGGTCGTGTAAGTGACATTGACTCACACACGAAATCAATCACAATTATTAGGAGATGCCCAGGCTCCGGCTCCCGCACAGAGTGTTAGGCAGTGTTGGATTAATTAATGAGTTCTGAGGCTCTAGGGCCTGGACCAGCCTACAGGGAGGCCTCAGGGAAGAACAAGTAAGTCACCATGCCCCTTATCATTTACAATTTAAACACCCCGCCCCTGCCCTTACCACAACCAGGCTAACAACTCATAGCTTATCACTAAGGTCCCAGGTTCCTGGAGACTGGGGTGACCTCTCACTGTTTCTTCCTCCCTGACTTAAAATCTTCTCAGCCATATGTATATCTATATCACTTGACCACAGGAAGGGGAGGAAGGGAAGAGAAGGAATTGGGTGTCTGGGAGACGGGCTGATCAGAAGGATGGCAATTGGACTTTTGGGGTATGTAGCCCCGAACCCCCGAACCCAATAGCTCTCAGACCAGAATCATTATCAATCTTGGCATGTTAAAAGTGTACATCTGGACATGCTCACGACAGACCCTACAATGACCATACCACTCGGTGTGTTTGGGAGACACTGTGGGCAAAGTCTTGTGAGTTGTATTTTATATGGCGGATTTTTTTTTTTAAATATACCTCACTTAACCTGACACATATTGTAGGATGACTTTGAACTTATGATCTTCCTGCCTCTTTCTGCCTCCCGAGTGCTGGGAGGTGTGCTGCTGTGGCTGGTATTATACATTGCTGGGCTCCAGCCTGGGCTCCATGCCTGGGAAGCAAGCAAGCTATGACTGAGTGACATCCTCAGACTCAGGTATCTGTAAAGAGCCATAGCTGCACGGGTGGTAGAAGAGGCAGGAGCTGGACCCTGCTGATGGGCCCAGCTTGCCAGTTCCTGCGTTAACTTCTCCCATCCTCCCTCCCCCCTCCCCAAGGGCTGTGGGACCTGATAGGTTGGCAAGAAAATGCTTTGTTCTCCTAGGACCTGAGTGATTGGTCGCTCCTTGTTGACCACCTTGTCAGGAATCCAACCTCTTTATCTGGAACAAGACTTTCCCAAAGATGTAGGCTCCCTCTCCAGGGTCAAAGAAGACAGCGCAAAAGCTAGAAAGGATCAGGTCCACACTGCTGTGCCCTGGTCATGGGCTGAGTATGTGGCCTGCTTGAGAGCTTTCAGAATTCCTTTGAGGAGACAGAGGCATCTCTGACTCTCCTGAGGGTGACCCACAAAGTCACACATACTCCTGTAGCCAAAGGCAAAGGAGCCCTTGGATGATCTGAGGCAAAGCTACCCTGTGGGACTTTCTGTGATGACCGGAGCCTTCTGTGTGGTCACAGAATTGGTCCTCCATCATGAACACCGACTGTGCGTCTGAGAAGCCGCCTCCTGACCTTATTCAGTGTTGACTAAAATGTTTAACCCACACAGGTGACTGTCAGGGGACACCTCTGTAAGGACAGCTCTGGGGAAGGGCCTCTGGATCTAGTGGGTCCTGGGGTCTTCAGTGACCCACACGCTGAGAGCACGGGAATAGGTAGGCTCTGCAGGGGAGCTGGGAAGGGAGAGCCAAAGAGAACCAGAATTGTTTGTTCAGCGTCTCCATCATCACCTGCAGCTGGCCATCACAGTCAGTAACGAAGCAGATGGGCAGATGGACAGAGATCTGCAGACCTCTGCATTAGAAGGTGTACAGGAAACAGGAACACCAACAGATATTCTTTTTATTATCATTAATCATTTTATTCATTTACATTTCAAATGATATCTCCCTTCCTGGTTACCCCTTCACAAACCTCCCATCCCATTCCCCCTCTCCTCCTTCTGCTTTGCCTCTATGAGGATGCTCCTCCACCCACTCACCCACTCCTGCCTCACTGCTCTAGCATCCCCCTATGCTGGGGCATCAAGTCTCCACAGGACCAAGGGGCTCTCCTCCCATTGATGTCAGATAAGGCCATCCTCTGCTACATATGTATCTGGAGCTATGGTTCCCCCCATGTGTACTCTTTGGTTGGCAGTTTAGCTCCTGGAAGCTCTGGGCGTCCAGTTAGTTGATATTGTTGTTGTTCCTGTGAGGCTGCAAAATCTCTTCAGCTCCTTCTCTTAACTCCTCCTCTGGGGTCCGTCCCCAGGCTCAGTCCAATGGTTGAGGCCTCCTCTGATGATCGTGATGAACTTAACCCACCGTGTCTTGCTTCATTGCTCATCTTCAACCATCCCAACTTCCCCAAAAAATGCCCTTTCTTAGGACTTTGGAGGAAGGAAGCTGTCCCTCTTGTGAGCTCTCCTGGCTGGTATGGACATCTTTGAAGAAAAAGTTATATTTTAAAGTAAAGTGTTTCCTGAAGTTGACGTGCATAGGCAGCTGTGATGGTTTATATATGTTCAGCCTAGGGAGTGGCACTTATTAGAAGGTGTGGCCCTATTTGGAGTAGGTGTGACCTTGTTGGAGTAGGCATGGCCTTGTTGAAGTAGGCGTGGCCTTGGAAGAGGAGGTGAGGCCTTGTTGGGAAGGTGTGGCCCTGTTGGAGTAGGTGTGGCCTTGGAGGGGGAGGTGTGGCCTTGTTGGGAAGGTGTGGCCCTGTTGGAGTAGGTGTGGCCTTGGAGGGGGAGGTGTGGCCTTGTTGGGAAGGTGTGGCCCTGTTGGAGAAGGTGTGGCCCTGTTTGACTAGGCACGTCACTGTGGGCGTGGGCTTTAAGATCCTCATCCTAGCTGCCTGG
The DNA here is from genome assembly GCF_000001635.26 of Mus musculus. NCBI lineage: Eukaryota > Metazoa > Chordata > Mammalia > Rodentia > Muridae > Mus > Mus musculus. Next base: position 153,666,780 of record NC_000070.6, on the reverse strand, counting down.
AAGTCAGTATTGCGCTAGCAGCCTTCAGATGTAGATGGGGAACTCTCAGTTCTGCCTGCACCGTGTTTGCCTGGATGCTTTCACCTTGATGATAATGGACTGAACCTCTGAACTTTTAAGCCAGCCCCAATTAAATGTTGTCCTTTATAAGACTTGCCTTGGTCATGGTGTCTGCTCACAGCAGTAAAACTCTAACTAAGACACCCACATAGGCAGCTTATAAACAATCGCCTAGAGGAAGACGCGCTTGATCCAGAGTGAGCATCCTAGTGTCTGGAATGGCAGGATAGGGCTGGCTGGGGCCACGGCTGAGAGGTACCATCTCCCATGGGAGCCCATCTCCTTGTTATATATCTGTCCCTAGAAAACAAACCTTCAAGGCAAACAGTCATTACACAGGTTTGTTTCCCCCAGCACGGCGCCCATCCCTCTTGACAAGCCCTTGGGGGCAGGGTTGAGAGCCAATTACAGATGCACACTCTGCTGTGACCATCCCCAGGCCGTGCCTGCTGCCCACAGCCTCCCTACCCACCACAGCCTCAAATCTTTAATATCAGTGTGGTGGCTAGTTTTTTTTTTTTGTCAACTTGGCACAAACTAGAGTCATCTGGGGAAATGGAACTTTAATTGAGACTATTCGTTCGTCAGACTGAGCCATAGGCAAGCCTACGGGACATTTTATTAATGAATAATTGATGTGGAAGGACCCAGCTTACTGTGGAGGGTGGTGGCCCTGGGTGCCATAAGAAAGCAGGGTGAGCAAGCCATTGTGAGGAAGCCAATAAGCAGCATTCCTCCATGGCCCTGCGTCATTCAGCTCTTACTTCCAGGTCCTACCTTCGTGGTCTGTGAGAGGGAAGTGTAAATGAACCCTTTGCTTCCCTAAGTTACTTTTGGTCATGATGTTTACCAAACAAATTAGGAGCATCAGCTCAAGGATTTTTACCTCTGCCCCCTCCCTCTGGACTTGAATCTGGTGCTGCCAAGATGCCCAGGCCTCTTACTGTGGCCAGGATGTTTTTGCACAAACTAGTCTTCCTTCGTGGTAGAACTCCCCTGAGGGTCCTCAGTGCTCATTTCTATTAGAAGCCCCAAGTAGCTGTTGCCCTACACTAGGCACTGGGCTGTGAGTCTCTTCAAAATATACAGCTGTCTCTGTCCTGTCTTGTGTCTCTGACTGAGTTGCCCTTCAAATTGTGTGGGATTGCTGGAGACAGGGCGGAGGCTGATAGCTACCAAGTAAGGATGGTTTTAGGTAAGGGTTTGGGAAGGAAGAAGGGGCCTAGAGAGACCTGAGAGACCTGATGCAGAGGTGTTCTGGGTCGACCAGCAAGCCTTTTCTCTCAAACTAGGAGAAGTTAATTGTGGAAGGATGAGGGACTAATCCATCAAAGCTGCCTCCAGGCTGTGTGTGGGAAAGACACCGACCGGGTCCTTGCTGTCTTCTTCATCTTGTATTTCTGGACGATTCCTCAGAAATAAACATCCACCCACCATTGAGAATAAGACTCCTTCCCCAGATCAGAGAGAACCCTATGTCCTAGCCCCACTCAGGGCTGGGCACATGAGACTCAGCTGGCCTCCTGGAGAGAAGTGGACCAGATCAAATGACCAAAGTGGGTGTGATTTAATCAGACCTCAGTTTGAGTTTCTGGAGATTTCTGTTGGGATAATTCAGACTAGCAAAAGGCAGTCAGGCCACTGCCAGCAGGTGTGTGCTGACTTCCACAGCTGTGGTCAGCACTCTGCCAAAGCTTCGAGATGCTGGACACTCTGTTCTGCTCCTGCGGACATCAGGGCGGCAGCTACCCCCTTCCTGCCTGCTAAGACAGTGTGGTTTGGTCAGCAGCCAAGGATCAGAAAGCAAGTGACTGCAGAGCTGCAGGACGGCCAGCCAGGGGCCCGAGTGCCAGGCTCCTTTCCAGAGATTGGTGTGCACACCACCGTTGGGAAACCCAGGCTGGCTGGGGCATAGCCTGAGCATATCAGTCTGCATGATTCAGGGAATGAAGCTCTTTGGGAAGCTGAAGCCAGCAATTGCTTACCTCTGGTCCCCACACCAAGACCCACTTAATGGGGTTGCTCTTGGTATCCTGTGCATCTTCTTGATCCTGGGTCCCTGACCATCAATTTCTTTTCTTTTTCTTTTTTTCCAACAAGTTCTTTTTGCCTTTGACATTTCAGCATTTGCACTGTGTAAAAGACACAAATTGAGGCTCTGTCAGAATCCCCACAGTGCTGGGTGTGGATTGTGACTCCTTCCAAAGACAGAATGGAGGCACCTGACTAACTGTCTCAGCTTGTGCTCAAAGACAGCTTCAGCAGTCAGGAGTCCTGCGGAGGTGGGACCCTGGGTGGAGTGGAGACAGCGCTTCACCTCGTGGTCTTCCTTCCCAACCCACGACCCCAGTCTACTCATGAGAAAACTGTCGGCCTGGTGCAGGAGAGGACTTTCCACAGAAACCCAGCATCTTGCTTCAAAACTATCAAGGTCATGAGGACAAAGGGAAGAATCTGTGAAGCTCAGAAGAGCCAAGGTGACAAGATGGTTAAGTATTTTGTGGCATTCTGCACAGGAGAGAGACAGGGGATAAAAGCCAATGAGGCCACAAGTTTTAGTTAACACCAGTGTGTCTGTTCTTGTGGACACATGCAGGTCCCCTACAGTAAGAGCCCAGTGACAGAGTGCTGTTAATTTGGGGGTCGATCTATATGACAGTCCTGCAACCTTAGGACTCTTTTTATATATATAAATATTTTATATATATTTCTACTTGGGGAGCCAAGATCATAGGGATGAAGCAGAAGAGAGGTTGCCATGGACTGGGGAGGAGAGTGATAGGGAATTTAAAAAAGTGTGTGTGTGTGTGTGTGTGTGTGTGTGTGTATAGTGTGATGCCCATGGACACACATGCACATGGAAGCCATGGGAAAGCTTGCTGTGTCATCCTCACATGCACCACACTGCCCACCTTCTTGAAGGCAGGGTCTCTCCCTGGTTTGAAGCTCACTGGGTAGGCTACACAGGCTGGTAAGCAAGTCCCAGGGATCCCCCAATCTCCACCTCCCCAGTGCTCGGGTCACAGGCATGTGCTACCGCTACTGGCTTTTGTCCCATGGGCGATATAATTCAGACTTTGCGAATGGAGTATCTCCTCACTCCCAGAGTTTCAGTTTTGCAAGATAACAAAGTTATGAGGATGCTGACACCCAGCCAGTAGAGTTCACCAGCTGTTGTAGATCCACTCAATTATACATTTGCGGAGGGATCAGAGATATGGGCAGGCCCTGGGACAATATGAGCGCTTCACACCACTGGACTCCATGTTGTAAGCTCACCACAGTTATTGTGACACTTCACTGCTGCCCTTCAGGTACCCAGTGCTGCACACTCTTCCTGCCCATGCTGTGTGTTAGGAGATCTGTGTCCTACCTTCTCTGGAGTCCTTCGGGTGCCCCAGCTCAGGAGCAAGTCTGCCCTCATATGGTGCTGACCAGAGCCTGACACTGGACTGCTCTTGGCTGCATCTTTGCTACTACAGGCACCTCACAGGTCGCTGTGTGCCAGAGACAGTTGACTGGGCATCTTCACTTAATTCCGTAGAGGGCAGCTCGTCTGCAGAGCCCGCCAGTATTTCTGGTTCCTCCTTAAATGTGCAGCTGGGTAGACACGGGACACACGGTGAGCGTGTGGGGGTCATGCCATGTGGCTTTCCATGCAGCCGCCTGTCTGTTCTTCCGCAGTGACTTTCAGTGACTTTCTGGCCCAACTGCTCTTCCTCAAGCTGTCTTCCCCTCTAGTGACAGTTCCAGCATGTTCTGTGGCAGACTTCCTCTCTGCATGATAAACAGTCCTTATTTTGTTTCCAGCAGTCCCCCAGCCAATAAAAAGCAATAAAAAGTGAAATGACGCACAAATTGTGTCCCCAAAGAGCCATAAAGACCTCAGACACTGCCACGTGTGATGATCCAGTGAGAGACTTTGCCTTTAAACAGATAATCCTCATTGACAGAGCAGAGCTTTGGACCAGGGAAGAGGTGGGCAGGACACGCTGAGGACAAAGACTGGTACTGACCTGATGCTCCTGCAGGAGCTGCCCTGGGGTAGATGCGCCTTGCTTCTAGGGCACTACACAGGATCAGGGCTCACTGCCAAATCCACGTTGCTCAGTCAAAGATGACATTTCTGAAGTATGCCTAGACGCCATGAGAAGCTGCAGTCTGGTCCCCGTGCTCCTGTGACTATCAGCTGTGATTGTTCTTAGGAGTCTCGGAGGGGTAGGACCTCGAGCAGATGCCTGCATCTCAGGCTCAGCGACTCTGACTCTGTGGCTTGGGGAGTCATTGCCAGTGTCTGCAGTTCAGAACTGGCATTTCTGCTGTGCTGATGGACCGGCAGCTCAAGAGCCCTGGGCTCAGAGGAACAATGCAGTCATTGTACCTTCTCCAGTAAAAGATTCCAGCTTTCACGGGCGCTGCAGGAATTGCTTCCCTCCCTTGTGGTCTCAGTCTCCGTGTTGCTTGTCATGGGAGCTAGTAGCCCTGGCCAGGCAAGAAAGGAGGGATCAATGAATTTCACCCAGTGCCTGCAGGGGCAGCCTCTACTCCCTGTGCCAGGTACCATCTCTACCCACCCCCAGTCTGCTGCTCAACATAGACAAGGGTGGGCACCATTCGCTCCCATCCAGACACTTTAGTGACATTTCTGAAGCATGCTAGACGCCATGAGACTGGCTTGGGACTTAGAACAAAATGGTAGAGGAAAGGTGAGTTTCTTACCTCCTAGAGCTGGGACGAATCTCAGACCTGAGGAGCTGTAGGTGTCATTGGCTATGTATAGGCACAGTGGCCATCAGGAATACATCATCAGAGGTGATACCACCTGGAGCCCATGGCTCACAATCAGTGTACACATGGCTACATCTCATGTATCCATGGCTCTGCTCAGGGAGAGTCTAGCATCCCAAGTCATTATCAGTTGATGTTAAGAGTCAAGCGGCTAGCAGGTATAGTTACTATGTAGCCGTCTCAAAGTATACACAGAGGGTTCGAAGCTGCTGTTAGCCGCATGACAACACTCCAGCTGGCTGCTTGGCTAATAGCCCTTTACCCACTGCAGCTGTGGTATTCGAGAAGGTTCCAACAGCTGCTAATCATAGAGCCAAGTTATTCTGCCCACCTGTGCTGGCTAAAGCTGGACATAGGCTAGGGTCATGTGGGAAGAGTAACTCTTTTTTTTTTTTTTTTTTTTTTTTTGTCCAGACAGGGTTTCTCTGTATAGCCCTGGCTGTCCTTGAACTCACTTTTTAGACCAGGCTGGCCTCGAACTCAGAAATCCACTTGCCTCTCTCTGCCTCCCGAATGCTGGGATTAAAGGCATGCGCCACCACGCCCAGCTCGGAAGAGTAACTCTTAATTGAGAAAAAAATGCCTTCATAAGATTAGCCTGTAGGCAAGTTAATAGTACATTTTCTTAATTAGTGACTGGTGTGGGAGGGCCCCAATCATTGTAGGCACCATTGTGGGTGGGGCTATCCCTGGGCTGGTGCCCTGGGTTCCATAAGAAAGCAGGCTGAGCAAGCCAGTAAGCAGCACTACTCCATGGCCTCTGCTTCAGTTCCTGCCTTAAGGTTCCTGTCCTGATCAAGCCCTTTCATCCTCAAGTTGCCAAGCTGCTTTTTACTCATGACCTTGTATCAAATCAGTAGAAACCCTAACTAAGACACCCTAATCTGATCCATCTTAGCTTACTTAAAGGGAGATGAAACATTTAAATGAGCGCCTATGATAAGAATTAGTTAGGAACATTAACAGAGACTTAACGGTCCTGGTGGAGCTTGGACAAAGCTTGGCTGCTGCTTCAGGTCCCTGTCGTCTGTGTGGATATCAGCATCTGGCTGTACTCTCCTTTCAGATGGCTAGACGGTCGCTCCTTAGTTTAGTGACTGGTCTCACTGATTGCCAATGTTCCCAGTCTATGGTGGGAAACCCTAATCCCCCAGGAGAGATGTCTGGAACAGGTGTCTCATGTGAGAGCCTGGATAGCTCCCCCACCCCTGGCCAGCCATGCCCCTGAAACCCCTAGGGTACAACCTTAACCGTCAAAGTCCAGAATGAAGCCCCACCATCCACTGAGGATCCCAGCAGCATGAGGGAGAGAGAACAGAGGGCAAATCATGCAACCCCAAAGCCACTGCTGGCATCTCTGCTTTGTTCTTTGCCTAGACAAGAGTGTTGGGAATTCTGCACAACCAGGAACTTACACAAATCCTAGGTGTTCTAAAGACAGGGTGACCAGATGTTGAAGTGACACCCAATAACCTTTTCTATACCAGGGTACCTTTGGCTGGAGTCGAGCATCAGCTATACGTGCTTCTGGGGTTCTCGGTTGTTTTTTTTTTTTTTTTTTTTTTTCCAAGACAGGGTTTCTTTGTGTAGTCCTAGCTGTCCTGGAACTCACTCTGTAGACCAGGCTGGCCTCAAACTCAGAAATCTGCCTGCCTCTGCCTCCCAAGTGCTGGGATTAAAGGCGTGTGCCACCACTGCCCGGCTCTGGGGTTCTCATTTCGTTCTATACAAATGCATAAATGCTTCATTGTCGGGTGTGTGTGTGTGTGTGTGTGTGTGTCTGTCTCTCTCTCTCTCTCTCTCTCTCTCTCTCTCTCTCTCTCTCTCTGTGTGTGTGTGTGTGTGTGTGTCTGTCTCTGTGTGTGCATGTCCACACGCACATGTGTGTTTAGGTACACATGTGTGTGCCTGTCCGTGGAGGTCAGAGGATCACCTCAGGTGTTGCTTCTCAGGTGCGGTTCACTTTCCTTTTTGAAGAACGCTCACTGCTTTTGGAGCTCCCCAGGTTAACCAGAGTAGCTGGCCATCGAGCCCCAGGAATCCTCCTGTCTCCACCTCCTCAGTGCTGGGATTATAAGCATACCATCACACATGCCCTTTTTTTGTGGGTTAGAGGGTCAGGGTTAGGGGTAGGCTTAGGGTCAGCATTAGAGGGTTAGGCTTAAGGTCAGGATCAGGGTCAGGGTTAGAGGGTCAGGGCCAGAGTTCAGGTCCTTGTGTTTGTTTCATGGTGAGCACCTCCAACCACCCCACCCCACCCCACCCGTACCTTGCCACCCACTCACTCCATCTTAGCACCAGGCTTGTGTCATTTTCTTCTCCTGGCTTCAGCTTAGCTCTTTCCCGACTTTTATTCTCCCATATAAATTTTAGCAAGAGCCGGTGTTTCAAGCAGGGCAACCCTCCTGATTGTGAACTTTACTGAAATGAGAATAAATCTGAGGCCAGCCTGACCGCTCTGTGGGGTTGGTCCTCCACGCCTGGGCACAGCACATCACTCTGTTTAGCCCGTCCTTCTTTATGGCCTGCAGTAAGGTTTTATAACTAGCTTTTCTAGCTCATCACCCCTCAGATTTATCCCTGAATATCTATTAGTTTTCATGATTTTGGCAAATCTTTTCTTTTTATATACTACTTGTGGATGGGTTTTTTTCTAACATAGAGGACTTTTGGTTTTCTTGTCTCTTGAGTGTGTGTATAGAGGCATGTGTGCACAGGTGGAGTCTGGAGGAAACTAAGTTGTAGTAGTTCTGTGTACCTTGTTCTATGAGTCAGGATCTCTCCCTGACTTACATCTCTCCAAGTAGGCAGCCAGCCTCAGAGGTGCACTGGCCTCTGTTCCCCCTGAGCTGGGATTACAAACGCTATCACCACAACCAGCTTTTACACATGGGTTTTGGGGATTGAACTTAGGTCTCTCTGCGAGCCGTTTCCCACTCTCGAGTTGGCGTTTTAATCTAGGAAACACTCACTAGTCCTACATTACTGTTCAGTTTTAAAATGCAGCCGGTGAAACCTCTTGAAGTGTCCCTGTACACGGTCCATGTATCTGCAACCACGAGCCACTTTCATCTTCTTGATCCTTATAGGTCCAGGCTAAGCCCTCCTGCCCCAGCACCTGCAGCGAGGAAGGAGGGGTGTAGGGGAGCCCAGGGAGCCCCCAGCCCACCTTGCCCTGCTTAGCCCCCCTCCTCCCCTTCTTCTTCCCCTTCTCCCTTTCTCTCTCCCTGCTCCTCTTTGCCTCTCTCCCTTCCATTTCTTTTTACCTCTCTCTTCCCCATCTCCATTTCCTCCTCCTCCTCCTCCTCCTCCTCCTCCTCCTCACCTCTCTCCTCCCTCTGTCCCCTCCTCCTCCCCCCTCCCCTTTTCCTTCCTTCCTTGTTGGTGTTGCCCTTTCTAGGATAATGCTCTGTTTTTTCTTCTGAGTTTGTCTGGGGCTTTTGCTTGCTGCTCTCTATTCTGCTTGCATTGTCCATATCTGATGCTCAATCTTTTCAGGGGTGATCCTGACCTGCCCCATCCCTGCTCCATGTGGCGGCAGATCTGTCCCACCATGATGGCTGAGCTTCGGTTCCAGTCCCAAGATAAATAAACCTGTTTGACTGTGGTGCCCTTATCGCTATAACATTGTGAGGGGCAATTTTCAAATATTTTGCCCATCAGTTTTACATCTGTGTTCTGTGCTGCGAGATTGGCCTGCAATTTTCTTTTCTCGTAATGTTCTTGTCCAGTTTTGATATCAAATGATGTGAGCATCAGAAATGAGTCAGGCATTTTATTTGCTTCATCTATTCTCTGGAACAATTTGTATAAGAAAGTAATTTTCTGTTGCTTGAAGCTTTTGTAAAATTCTCTTTTAAAACGATCCACCCCAACCTGGTGTCTGAATGTTTTGTAAATTTTGTTTTGCCCAAAATGTTATTTTTTCCAGGTTTTCAAATTTATTGGAAAAGCAACTGTTTCATTTGTTTGTTTCAAAATATTTTTGAACCATTCCGGTTGTATCTGTGGCTACAGATTTCTTTAATACTTGGGGCTGACCTTTGCCCTCCTCCCCTCTCCTTTTTAGTTAGTTAACTTTTTCCCTCAAAAAACAAAACAAAAACAAAGTTTTGCCCTGTTGATAATTTTAGTTATTTTGTAGTTACTGTGACAAAAGCAACTCAGAAAGGAGCAGTTATTTTGGCTCCCGGTCTTAGGGCACATTTGATGGGAAAGACACAGCAGCCAGCAGCTGCCACACTGTATCCTCAGCAGTATCTGTTACTTTGTTTCTTCTGTCTGTAGAACCTCAACTGTTACCTGGCTTTTTAATTCAACATTCTTAAGTAAAAATGCCTAATGGGTTAAATAGATCTTCTAAAATATGTTTCTTATTTTATTTGCTCTGTATTGGCCCAGGCAAGGAGCGTCTACCCCTTTGGCTCCATTTTCTTTCTGCTGAAGTACATCCCACAGGAGGAGTGTTCTCTGCCCTGCTCAGAGGAGGCAGACTTCTCCAGTGTATAATCTGCAAGTCTCTGCCTTTGCTTGCTCAAGCACTTTCTCTTGCTCCCTGTTTCATACAGAAACCTGTGTGGAGTTTCCTAGTGTGTGTGTGAGTGTGTGTGTGTGTGTGTGTGTGTGTGTGTGTGTGTCTTCTTTTCAGGTAGACTCTCATCCTATAGTGACTATGGTTTAGTTTCTCTGTCCTCCCACTAGATTCTTCTTTGCATGGCTCAGTGACAGGTTAGGTTTCTTTTCTTCTTGGGCACTGACAGATATATACAATGAATTGACATTTGCTATATTAGAGTCATCTGAACTGAGATGAAAACTTGCTTGGGAGTTCAGCCCCACATCCCTCCAGGCCTCCTCATGGCAGTCATTCTGGTATGGGTGATTGATGAAGCAGACTTTGTTTCTTCATCCATGCACTCTGGAGGGCTGTGAGTGTCTTCCCACTGAAGGTGGACAGAGGGAGACTTCAAGTGCAGGAGAGCCAGAGCACTCACAATGCATATCTGATCCTCATGCCACAGAAGCACATAGCTGGGCTCACGATCTGGGTCCAGAGAGCTGGCACTGGGCTGTGTGCAGCATCCTAAGGAAAGCAGAGACACCCACCTCACCCCAGCTCAGCAGGGCAAGAGCAAATGCTTCAGAAGCAGGAGATGTGGTTGACTCTAGACAGGTTGGTGGTGCCATCTTTCCTAGTGGGGCACTATGAGAAACCAGATCAGACACTGGCACCACTGACTTGAGGACAGTGGTATATGACTTCCTGTCTTCAAGCCTGAGCATCAGCTGCCGCCGAGGTGAGAAACACAGGGGAACTTGGAGACAGTGGTAGTGGTTCTGGCTTCCTGTGCCCCAGTTTGCCCAGATGGCCCTGTACCTGTGCGTCACGAGGTGGAGGGAATGTGAACACTTGCACCCATGCAGCCATGTGTGTGTACATCTCCTGAAACCAAAATTCACCAATTTCACAGACAAGCAGGTCCACAGTGGAGTGGACCTCAGCTGGTGTTAATGACCTCTGCCCCCACCTGTCCAGTTCCCCTGTGAGGTTGTGGGGCACAGCTGAGCTTGGAGCTGGACTGACTTTCCTGGCATACGGCCAACACATTGTCGGAGAGAAAGAGATTGAATTGTTGAGGGTGTTGCGTTGTACCAGGAAGAGAGAGCCGAAATCCCCACAGCCTGGGAGATGCAGGCAATTACTGAAGCATGTCGTTTATACATCAGCTCTCCCATCGACTCGAATCCAAACAGTCTAGATCTCAGCAGCACGGAATCTCTAAAAATGTTTGTGTTTTGAGCCCCCTGGAAAATGCTCCCCGTGGGGCTTTTAGAACAAGAGGCAATAAAAGATGTTTTCTCTCAGTGCATGCCTCCCATGAGTTAGGAAGGAAGTGGGAGAGGCTCGCACTGATGAGATACATACCCACACAGTATGCAGCCACCAGGGAATGTCCAAGCCACATAGTAGGAGGCAACGGGGTCTGGTGTGAGATGAAATTCAGAATCCCCACCTTCATCCACTTGGCCGTGGATTTCGAACCTGCATGAGGTGTTTTGAACTCTGTTGGAAGTAAGAGGTTTGTAGAGAAAATTCTAGAAGAGTTATTTGTCCTGACTTAATTTACATTCCTTTGAGAGGGTAGTGACTTCCGAGAAGCTAGTCCAAGAAGATGATTTTATGTGGTGGTTGTCTGGAAATGTAAAGGGTAACGGGAGGTCGGGCTGTAGAATGTGGGAGGGGCTTCCCCCATTTGGACCCCTCCCCCTGCACCACTCCTCTTCATCCTTAAAACTTCTTATACTTTTTTTTTTCAAAATTAACTATTTTAAAATTTATTTATTATCTAGTTCCTTATGTTGAGAAAGGGTATCAGGTAGAGCAGGTTGACCATAAACTCACTCTACAGCCATGGATGACCTTGAACCTCTGACTCTCCTGTGTCCATCTCCTGAGTGCAGGGATGACAGGCGTGTACCACCTGGGGATTGAACCCAGGGCCTCATGCACTCTACCCACCGAGCCACATCCAGAGCCACATTTCTGTTCCCTCTTGTCCACCTCCTCAGTGTGCTCATCTGACTGTAAGCCTGGCTGTGGGGTTCATGTTTGCAATGGAAGGGCTTTTTACTTTTTCGGGAAACACCTGCGTCCAGCCCTGTTTCCCTTATCCACTTACCCACTGATGGGTACCCTGGCTGCTTCTGTGTCTACCGTGGAGAGGGCCGAGGAACACGAATATCTCTCTCTCTGTAGAGTAGGCTGACTTGAATCTTTTGCTTCAGTGTGTTGGTTCCTGCTTTAGTTTTTATGAGGAGACTCCATACTTATTTCAATAGTGGCTGCAAGAATTCCCATCCCTGTGGGAAGGTCACAGTCCGTTCCTCACCTCCATTCCTCGCCTCCTCGGGCCATCCCTTGCTGTCAACTCCTGACCACCTCACTCAGTTCCTTTGAATATACATTTCCTGTTTCCCTCTCTTCAAGGTGAGGTTGTAACTAACCTCCCCAGGGGTTTGTAAGAGACCCCTCTCCTGCAGAGTGGAAGCTCCCCCACAATGCTCCCCCTCCCCAGAGAGAGAGAGAGAGAGAGAGAGAGAGAGAGAGAGAGAGAGAGAAGGCAACCATGCGATTTTGCTTCATTTTGATTTGTTTTGCAGAATGACGGACCCCAAACATACCCAGATCCATGTGGTTAGAACACGTGAATGAATGCCCCACATGACGTAGGAAAGGGAGAATCAAGGTTGGTGGCCAGCAGCCTTTACAGGGAAAGCTGAGCCTGTGTTCTCAGGCAGGTCCAGGGTAATATTAGGTGAGGTGGAAGAGAGGGTCAGCAGAGACTTGCTGGCAGTGCTTTTAAAGACAAAGGGCACCAGTCAACACTTGGAGAAGCCCCTCTGAGAGGCAAGGAGCTGAGGTTTTCCTTGGAGTCCACAGAAGGTACTAACCAGGGCTGTGAAAGACCCAGGTGTTGGCTTTTATATGCTGAAACCAGCCCCAAGTTTAGCCGACGCCTTTCCGTTCTATCATCATTTACTTGGCCACTGAATAAGAACCAGATATGGATGAGGAAGGGAATGCAAACAGAGAGGGTCCTAGCTGCCCTTGGGAGACAGCACCCTTCACAGGCTGTGTCCTCAGGGCAAGGTGAGGCTAGACAGCAGGCCCTGCTCAGGACTTCTGCTATCCCAACAACTAGGCAGCCACTCAGAGTCCAACTGCTGGTCCCACACCCAGCCATTCCCTCCTCGGGGTTAGAGCGAGGCAGGGTGGGAGCTGGAGGCTGAAGCCACCTGGTTCCTGGGGAGCTGGGAGCAGAGTGAGAGCTTCCTCAAACTGAAGGGCTCCACTAGGCATCTCAGACCTGATACTTCTGACTGCTTTGAGGCTGACAGGTCAGTAGGATGTCTCCCCCTGTCAATCAATCAGTAATAAAGGCACGAGAGACATTTCCCAGGCACAACTAATCAGGTAGGGGTTCAATTAATGAAGCAATCATTTTGTGTGTATGTGTGTGTGTGCGCGCGCGCGTGTGCTTAATTTTCATTACAGTGGGTTTATTTTAGTTGCTTGTGTGGGAAAAAAAGCAGGTGTTCACATTTAGCCTCATCAGCTTCCTGTTGCTGTTTGGTTCACATATTATTTTTAAAATAGGTCTATTTTGGGGAGAAATGTGACCTGAAAAAATCCCACTCCTATTTACTCCCGGTGTTGCTGTTTTCGTTGTAATGGCGGTGATGTGTTTTCCTCCCCGCAACACGGGGGAGGTTTACAAAAAAGTAAATGAATCTACATCCCTCACACCCACCCCTCCTCGCACAAGCGCTCTCGGTCCTTCTCACCGGAAACTGGCCTACATTTAAACCTACGAGGCATCTGTGGGCAGGGGAAGCAACAGCGGTGCCAGGGGCCAAAGTGTCCTAGTGGGTGACCGTAGGCTTGCCTTAGGGCAGGAAGGGTTTGGCTGGCTTACAGTCAATTCCAAATTAGTCTATCACTGTGGGGAAGTCAAGATTGGGACTTAAGAGAACCTGGTAGTCCTTCTCCTAAGGCTCAGCAGGGACCTAGAGCTGGGGCGTTAAGACAAGAAGAACTTGGGTGACATTGGCATCTAGAGGCCTGAGAAAGCTCGCCCGTGGCCATCTCTGCTTACAGGACCGAAGTCCTCTGGCAGACCCCAGAAGGAAAGCATGGTGGTGGACTGGGGTAAGGCTGACCGTACAAAATATTCCCGTGCCCTTCACCCAACGCCCTACTCTAAAAGAACTCAAACCCGGCAGGCCTCGTCTCTCTGTGGGCGTGTCTTGGCGCCTTCTCCTCCAATCAGAAACCACTTGTGCCGTCCTGCGCCATAGGCAAGGGCTGTTGAGCTACCCACTCTCCACCCACCTCCCTGTTTTTCTTTGTTTGTGATATGCACAGTTAATACAAAAATACACACTCCCAAGGCGGCAAGGAGCTTCTCCTCAGGTTCCCATGGAAACCAGGCATGGCAAACATGTGAAGCATATTTTTAAGATAGCCCCAAGTTCTCTCCTCCCCAGATTTCCACAGAGTAGGGTCATCGTCCCTCATAGTTCACAAACAAACAAACAAACAAACAAAAATCCCCACACTTTTGTTTTATTGTTATGTTCGAGACAGGGTCTCATGCAAGCCCAGGCTGGCCTCAAACTTGGTGCTGTAGCCCAGGCTGGCTTTGCACTTCTGATTTGCTTACTGCTATCTCCCCCGGAGCAAGGATTGTAGGTGTGCATTGACAAGCTTGATTGGAATAACGCTTTTGAAAAAGAACCCAGAGAATCTTTATCCTCCTCCTCCACCACCCCAGCCACATTCACAGACTTTTATTGTGTGTGTGTGTGTGTGTGTGTGTGTGTGTGTTAACAAACGATTGCTATACTGGCCTTTCCAGCGCAGTCCCCCAAGGGCTTTTACAGGAAAGTCCTTTAGAATCAAACTTCTTCCTCCCCTGACTCAAAGGCAGAAACAGAGAGATATTTCTCTCCTCCAATTTAAAGCAATTTGGAGTCGCTCCTGGGGTTAGATTATGGGGAAATTGTCCACCAGAGAAACAAGCTTGGTCTGTACCCTCAGTCACAGCAATGGCATCCCTGGGGACCTCGGAAGACAGGTAAACACTGGGAGCCTCTGCTCCCAGCCTGTGAGTGGCTGAGGCACTTTCTAGTTCAGATAAATTGCCCTTGGGCAATAGAAACTTCTTAAGGGTAGCACTGCTGCTGGGCTATCAAGAAGACAAGGAATCGGGGCTTTGTCACTGGCCCTTGCTTCCATTAAAGGACATCCGTTGTGGACAATGAGCAGGGGGTGGTTCTCAGACGTGTGGAGAGTGCTGCAGCTTCCTGTTCAGCAGGGAGACCAGCTTAGCCAGGCCCGCCTTCCCTCAGCCTGGGTCATGACCTCACCCTGAGGGCCAGCCCCCAGTACTGCTCATACCCCTGGCAGCCTCGGCCACACCTCCAGGAGGGCTTCTCTGGGCTGCAAAGTGCCCCCTGAAGGGAATGGGGCAGGTTGTGCCCCTAGAATGGACAGACACCAGATAGGAAAGGCTGCCTGTGCAGCCAGGAAGGACCATCTTGGGGCTGCATCTGTTCAATCTCTGCCTGGCTTCACCCCTTGCCTTATCCCAGGGCCAGCTGCCTCTGTCTTCACTCACTGGAGAGCAGCCCTCCCTGGGGCTAGCGCTGTGTCTGCTCCTCAGGAGCCTAACTTGAGCATGGTCTTGACTAGTTGCATTTTGTAAAGCTGCCCAGTGTTAGGGGGTTGAACTGCACACTCCAAAGATGTTGAAATGGTAAGTGACCCCTGGTCCTTGTGTGATGCTTTCCTTGGGCTGTGAGGCTGATGGAACCACAGAGGGGCTCCTATCTCATGACCTGTGTGTCTTTCAGAGGCAGAGAAGGACACTGGACATGTGTTAAAGATGGACAGAACCTGCTAAGTCCTCAGTGTTAAGGGTGAGTTCTCTCGGACTTCGCTGTCAGCGTCCTTCCTAAGGACCCTCTTCTCTACATACAAAGACACTGGCAAGGGGCAATTCTGATCGCTAGTCAACAGCTGTCAATTATCCTTGCGGCCCTGGCTGTGGTGAATCAAAGACTGTCAGCCACACCGCCAACTGCTGTACCTCAATGCCAACACTGGCCGTTCTGAACACGACAGAGGCTGGAGGAGACCACACCATTGCATCTGCTTTGGCTCCGAAGGCCTGGCTCCTCTCAGCCAGGGCTCTTTTTAAATAGTTTGACCCAATGCTTTGCTACCGCAAGCCCTGGAGAACTGAGATGATGGGTAACCTTTTTGTACATAAACCAGAGGAGCACTTGGGGTAAGCTAGAAAGGGGGCTGCTGTGATTGGTGCACACACAATGCTTCATTTGCATGAGAGGTGGGCCAAGAGGTCTAAGCAGCATTTCCCTGGCTATATTGACTTGCTGTTCAGGGTCATTCAGCACCCTGAGACGTGGTTTTTTGTTCTTGATCTCTTGCTGTGTTGATATTAGGCCTATGAAAGGCTTTTCTTGTTTTTATTTTTATTTTTATTTTTCTGGACTCAAGCAGGATGGAGAGTGACAGTGGCAACGGAGACAGGGGAGGAGCAGCAATGGCAGCCACATCTGAGCAGGCAGTGGTCTGAACTACAAACATGGCAATGCAGCCAGCCACTTGACAGCTGAGGAGAGGCAGCTGAGAGGGTGGCACAAGTGGAGAGAAGGAAGGAGTGTTGAGAGAGCCAAGGCAGAGGCATAGCAGGCTGTGGGAGCCAGGAAAGAAGATTTTCAGGCTGGTTAGAATCCGTTTTTTTAGAGAGCTGTCGAGGTTTAAGGGTCCCAGACTCAGGACCATAACATTGGGTGTTGCCAGGGACCCCCAATTTTATCAGCCTACATAAGATCTATGACACATATAGAGTTGAAACTTCTGGCCTGTAGGAAAATTGTGACACCAGAGTGCCAGCTTCTGGTGCTCCTGCAAGCCTGATGCTGGTGCTCCCTCATGCCCAAATGCCACCACCTACCGATGTCAAATGCCAATGTCAAATGACAAAAGCTCCCAAAGACTGCCACTCAAAATACTTCTTACATATTCACAGTTGTTGACCTGTAGAACAAAGAGCCCCTGACTGATCGATAACACGTGGACCAGGACTCTGACCTTGGCTTCCTTTAGTAGCTCTGAATCACCCATGAGGTCTCAATGATGCTCAATCTTCAACTTGCTCAGCTGTAGGGAGAACCTACTATGTCTGTGTAGGGGAAAGTCCTGAAACTTGGTGCTTCTTCTGAGTCTCCTGCTCCCTCGGCTGGTTCAGAAAGTGTGATGAAAGATACATTGTTGCCGTCGCTCGTGCTCCCCCCTTCTCTCTGTGTGTGTCTCTCTCTCTGTTTCTGTCTCTCTCTCTTTCTCTATCATGTCTTCCTACCACGTAGCATTTCTAAATACTTCCTCCATGATTTAATGAAGTTCAGAATGTTTTCTTTAAAGTCTTATGAAAAGTAGATATTTGAACACACAGACAAATGTTTACAGAGAAGAAGAGAGACACTGACACACCCGGGAAGAGGCTGTGTGTAGATGGAAGCCATGATGGGTCATCCTATGACCCCTCCTATGAACATGGTTACCTCAAAAAACCTAGGGGGAAATTGAGACAGGTTCATCCTTCTGCCACCTCAGAGGTAGACATTTGTGATACTTGACTTCGGGTGTTTGCCTTGGCACTATGGATTGGCCAAGCCCCTCAAGTCTAGAATACTTTCCACGAAGAACAAGGTCTTGCTGCCAGACACAGATAAGCCAGTCCTAAGGATAAGGCTTTATTGCAAAAATTAGTTTCCAGATGGGGAACAGCTAAAGTTTTCTGATTGCTGAAGGAATTTCAGCAGCCATGATAAAGGAAAATAGCAGGCTCACAGTTGCGATGGCTGAGGACTCTTGGCTGAACAGTCAGTGCCAGGGTTTGCTGCTCTGGGTAAAGCCTGTGGATTACTTCAGTGGGTCCTGCAGCTGTGACCATCACCCTCACCTCTGCTCCAGCCAAAAGGCGGCTTCATATTCCTCAGGTTTGCAGGCATGGCTGCTCCCAACACCACAGGTCATCTAGGGGCAGATCTTAGGTGTCTGCACCTGCATCCTGGAAACGGATTTGAACAACAAGGAATTGCCACTTAATGGCTCAGTCTGCCTTTACTTGGAAATCTAGAAGCACCTGTGTTTAGATTGTGCCTTTGCATCCTGGGGTTGACTCTTGGACTCTGGCTTAGTTAGGGTTTTGCTGCTGTGAACAGACACCATGACCAAGGCAAGTCTTGTAAAGGACAACATATATATGGGGCTGGCTTACAGGTTCAGAGATTCAGTCCGTTATCATCAAGGTGGGAGCATGGCAGCATCCAGGCAGGCATGGTGCAGGAGGAGCTGAGAGTTCTACATCTTTATCTGAAGACTGGTTCCAGGCAGCTAGGATGAAGATCTTAAAGCCCACGCCCACAGTGACACACCTACTCCAACAAGGCCACACCTTCAAATAGTGCCACTCCTTGGGCTAAGCATATTTAAAGCATGACAGACCCTTCCCCCAGAACCTCACTTTTGTTGATTAATCCTACACACTTTCAAAATACCACGTCCCAGGAGCTGAGTCCCTAGCAGATAAGAATAGGATGTCAACATGAGGCTTGGGAGGTACAGGGGCATATGGTTGGATGAGGCTGGCTGGGCAGGAGGAAACACTGGCAACCCACAGTGGGGAGTCCTCATGAACTTGGGGTTTTCTCTGTATTGGAGATATCACATTGGAGACTGGTCGCTCTTAGCACAATGAGACAGTTTACAGCCCAAGTAGGTCAAGGCAGCCAGTAAGGGGTAGGGACATCCCACTAGCCTGGCCCACCAGGCCTTCACATACTCCCCTGCCTTTGGGAAATGTGATTATGACACCTTCAGAATGCACTTCCCCAGGTCAGCGACATTCAGTCAGATGTCAGTCATCAGGACATAATTGGCTGGAAGAAGTGTTACATTGTAACTTATGTGATCTGATGAGATATCAACTTCACTACTACATACACCTTTGGATGATTCCTATTTGTGCAGATGGGTTACAAAAGAGGTCTTGAAGGCGTCCATTTGGAACTGCAGTCATTTTAATAAACCTGCCTTTCCTTTCTCTTTGCCTTTGATCTGTGTGTGGGGAACTGTTTTCGTGCTGCTGATCCACGGTTGGTGGGCCAGGAGCAGTGAACAGGTGCCGTCCTTAGACCTGCGCAGTGTTGCATCTTGCGCTCAAGGTGTTCCTGTCCCTGTCTGGGCAGCAGCGAAGGGAACAGCTTTAGAGTGTTAAGAGAGAGGCAGGGAAGATGAATAGGTGGTACCCAGATATCAGTATTGGAAGGGGGGATGGGGAAGAGGTGGAGGGGATAGGTAGATGGCACCCAGACCACAGTGGGACTTAAGTCTCCTCTATCCCCAGTATCACCTTCCTAGAATGTGTCCTAATGTGGGAGAATATTTCAACTCTTGCCTCCAATCCTGTTTCCATTGTGTTACATTCAGGACCCCACACAAAGTCTGTGGAGTCCGTTTCCTGTTTGAAGTAACACCAGACTTAAGCCCATACCTATCACCTTTTCACTCTAAAGTGTCTGTGGGGGTGTGGGTGTGGGTGTGAGTGAGAGAGAGAGAGAGAGAGACAGACTGACAGACAGAGAGACAGAGACAGAGAAACACAGAGACAGACAGAGAAAGAGATAGGGAGGCACAGAGACAGAGAAAGAGACAGAGACAGAGAGACACAGATGAAAAGAGACAGAGACAGAGTGACAGAGATAGAGAGACAGACAGAGAGACAGAGAGAGCAAGAGAGAGACAGAGAAGGGATGTAAGCACTATGGGAAGGACTGTGGGAAGGCAAGAGTGTGGTTGAGTATGTGAAATACCTGTGGCTATTTGTGGGTGTGAGTGAGCAACTAGAGAGCCATGGAGCACCTGTGGTGTGTGTGGGCGGGCGAGGCTGGAGTGTGGCGTGGCTGGAGTGGGTGTAGCTCTGTCCATGAGAACCGAAGGGACTCGTCCATTTTTCTGCATGAGAAAAAGACTGAAAGGCTGTGAGTGTGCACTTATGTGTGTGGGGTAGCCGTGTACAAGTGTATAGGATGCGTGTGAGTGGGGAGTAGGTGTGGTGCTGGGTGAGCTGCAGTCTAAATGTGTACAGGTGAGTTTGACTGAGAGTAAGATTGTACACGAGATGGGTGTGTGTGAGGTGATGTGTATGTGTGAGGTGATGAGGTCCAGGTGTTCTGTGACACTGTTCCTGGGGACATGTGAACAAATGTCTACTCACCCAGACATGGAACTGACAACAGACTTAAGTAGTGACACTATCAGAGCCCAGCTTGGTGACCCAGTGACTTTGTTGGTGATAACAGCAGTATGGAATATTTAAAGACAGCTGCATCACCAAGTGTCATCCCAGCATGAGCGACACTCAGGAAAGCTAGAAACTGGCGGTTTTCTCCACAACACACAGGCAGATGAACAGGGTGGAGAGTCCTCTAGATCCTGGCACGATGGGACCACACATCAGAATTTATGATAAAGTCTTCATTCTAGAAAAAAGATGCCCTTAGCTTCATTGTGGAGCGAAGTCTCAGCAGAGGCAGCCCAATAACTCACAGTAGGTGAAGTGTGACCTTCTTGAAATTTGTAATCCTTCACCCCCGACACCTCCATGGCATTTTCTTTCCTTCTGGCTCTGAGGAAAAATCGTTTTTCAACCATTCCAAGCCCCATCAGACTCGCGTGTCTGCAGGCTCTGGGATTAGAAGGCTGGAGAGCAAGAGAAATGGCTGTGTTCCCTTTCATTCTGGCCCTTAAAGAAGCCGTGGTGCTGACCCACCACGGGGACATCTGTCTTCTGTTATGTGTGTCATGCACAGGACATTAGAAGATGATAGCTTGTCCCTGGTTGTGAAATTGAATCTGTAATGTGGTGCAGCCAATGTCTGTGTCCATCTCTCTTTACGCCCCAGGAGCTTAGAATGTGGCTGTGTTTAGACAGAATGTCTTTAAAGATAGGAAGGAGTTAAAATGAGGTCACTGGAGTAGCCTGGAGGTCAGAGATCAACAGGATTAAGACATTGTATCAGTCACTTTTCTGTTACTGTGACAAAATTCCTGGCAAGAGCCACACAGAAGGGAAGGCTGTGCTTTGGCTCTCAGTTGGAGGATACAGTTTACCATGGTGGGTCACCACAGTGGCAGGGACCTGAGGCAGCTGTCACATTGTGTCTGCAGTCAGGGAAGCAGAGAGACAATGCAGGGGACCAGCTTGATTTCTCTTTTCATTTGCTCTGGGATCTCAGCCTATGGGTGGGCCTTCCATTCTTAGCTGAGGCTCTCTGAGAACAGCCTTATAGTTACATCAAGAGCTATGTTTCCACGGTGAAAATGAGGAAAGAGGCTGATCATATGTGTGTGTGTGTGTGTGTGTGTGTATGTGTGTATATATGTGTATATATACATATGTGTGTCTATATGCGTGTGTCTATATGTATATGTATGTGTATGTGTGTATATATGTGTGTATATACATGTGTGTGTATATGTGTGTATGCATATATGTGTGTACGTGTATACATATATATGTGTATATTAATTTTATTCTTTGTGTAGGGTATTAAGCTTGCATGTACGTCTGTGCATCACGTGCATGCAGTGCCTTTAAAGGTCAGAAGAGGGCATCAGACCTCCTGGTGCTTGAGTTCCAGATGCCTGTGGTTGCTGGAAACAACACCCGGGTCCTCTGTAAGAGCAGCCAGTGCTCTCAGCTGCCAAGGTATCTCTCCAGCCCTGATTTTTACACAGTGGCAGGAAAGAGAGGTCAAAATTCTGAGAGCACGGTGATGAAAATGATAATAACAACTACTCACATGTTTGCCTTTTACAAAATGCTTTCACAGGCCAAGGGTGTAAACAGATTTTAAAAGCTCTGCTTGAGTTCATCGGTCCTGCGGGGGCGGGAAGGGAGGTGGGGTTTTGATAATACCCTCATCGTGCATACTCTATGTCTTGGGCCCAAACATCAGAAGGCTGTCACCAGCATCCTGAAGCCAGCCAGCTAGAAAGAACCAGCCAGGGGACAAATCAAATGTCTCCCCAGAAGGCTCAGCAGGAACATGAGCAGGTAACTAGTGGGACAAGAGGAGGTAAATGTGATAAAGAAATGAACCACAGTGCATATGGGGCTGAGCCTCAGGGAGAACACACCTGGCTTGTGGTCATGGCTCAACTTCTCAATGGCAGTTTATGAAACAGGTTCAGTGGAGGAAGTCATAGCAGCCCACTCCACACTATGCATGCTGTCTCACGTCCTTGGAGGCCTTCTCCTCAGACTCCAGATCTTCCTTCCACACCAGTCTCCAGAGTTTATAGACACCGATGTCCTTGAGGGGATGATTCTCGGGGCACCGACTTCTCAGTGGCTCGACACACATGATTGACATTGAATTACCCACCCTCACTCCTCACTCCTTGGCGAAGGCTTCTATCATTGCTCACTGGTGGCTTTCTCCAAGATTACGGGGGAATTCTGCCGTGCTCTCTTCACTGTTACTGCGCCTGCCCTGGAGCACATCTCACCGATTCTCACCTCCAGCTGTGACTCTGGGATGTTCTCACTTGTCTCCGTCTTCGCAGCCACCGCCACCATGATGAGTTCAACAGTCATCACGGGAGCCACACAGATCCTCATTCACGTCATTATTTAAATGCATTCTGGGAATCTCCTCTCACTCTTTCCTCTTGTTTGTCTGCCATCAGTGCTGTGGTCTGTCTTTGCTTCCTGTCTGCCTCCATCACTGATGGAAACGTAGTACGCTTCTATACAATGAGCAACTTCTCTGAAAGGCCATGCTTAGAAATAAGGCATCGGAGGAAGTGTTAAAATGGAATCCAGTCGTAGGACCGAGGCCATGAGCAACAGGACCTTATAGTGACCTTATAGTGACCTTGGTGACCTTATAGTAAGGGGCAGGGGAGATGGCACAGCAGGTAAAGTGTGTGTTGTAAGAGTTCTAGGACCCGAGTCTGGATCCCCAGGACCCAGGGTTGGTGGCTCATGTCTGTAATCTCAGCACTGGAAAGGTGTCCACCAGAGGATCACTAGAGTTCAGGGGCCTCATGATCTGGCCAAATCACCAAGCCCCAGGTTCAGTGAAAACCCATTTCACAAAAAAAAAGGCACAGAACATACATAGATGTGTACACACAGAGAGAAATACACATAGATGTGCTCACATATGCACACTCATGCGTAGATATGTACACACACACACCACACACACAATACACTCGCACATAAATGTATATGAACAATCATGCACACACACTCATACACAGATATATTCACACATGCACATATACCACATTCCCACTTACATACACACAGACATGTACACAGTGCACACATATATGTATACACACACTCATACATAGATATATATACACACACAGAGAGAAACATACACACACAAGGAGACACACTGTAGAGTTCTCTGCCACAGCTGTCTTTTTCCTGTGTTCATGTTTACAGTGAAGGACACACAAGGGCTCGGACAGATGGCTGTGCATAAGCCCGGAAGGAGCCCTCACCAGAATCAGCCATGCTGGAGTCCTGGACTTGGCCAGGCAGCCTCTAGAAGGATAAGAAAATGCACCCTGTGCACCAGCCACTGCCTTCTGCTTCTTTGCCATGCAGCTAAAGCAGGCTGTGAGTGAGTGGCGAGCGTCTCACGCCCTTGACTTCTCTGTGTGTCTCTTGTTCTATGAGGTTCTCTTATGAAGAGTCTCTTGTTCTAATGAAGTTGGTCTTCATTCATCTCTGAACAATCTGTTGGCCGTACCCTACTCATGGATCTCTGATGTGCTCCCCATAGCTTTTCTGAAGTATCATTGCACTAAGTATAAACTTAGACTCCAGTCTGCTTTAAACACATTTGTGTGCATGCAAAAGAGGAGTGCTTGGTCCGAGGCCTCTCTTTGGTTCTTGTGACTCAGTGGTCTCTGTGGTGGACCTCTGTCTTTGCAGAGGGAAACCTGCCCTTTCTAGAGCGTGTGGCCTGAGCAAGGGACCTGACCGTCTCTGGGATGTCATCGGCAGGACAGTTCATTTCTAAGCTGTGTTAGTTTGCATTTTGTCACTGTAATAAAACACTCCAGGCTGGGTACTTCTTAAAGAATAAAAGAAATTTAAGTGGCTCATGCTTTTGGGCATGGAAAGCCCCAGGTCAGGTGGGGCTTCTTGGCTCCAACCCTCCATGGCTGATGGTATCACGGTAGGGGCACACCTAAGAGTGTAAGGCCACATGGTGGCCAGGGTACCAGCAGCATTCCCTCCCAGTCTCGATCTTTTTTGTAATCTTACTTTCAAGGAAACTACATGGGAGCTGGTGCTGAGGGGAAGACACCTCTGTGTGTGAAGGGCAGCTGTGTGAGCGTGGAGACCTGAGGGTGGATTCCTAGCTAACATGCATGCAAAAGTCAGCGTGATGACCAGCGCAGTCCTAGAGTTAGGATGTGGAGGCAGGAGACTTCCTGGAGCTTGAGATCTGGCCAATCCAGGAGCCTTCTCCATAGCTTCAACTTGGGTCCCCGGGTTAGCTACAGGTTGTGGTTGGGGCATTGCAAGGAGCAGGTAGCTGTTGATTCTTCCTTCCTATGAAGGAACCT
Organism: Mus musculus; assembly: GCF_000001635.26. NCBI lineage: Eukaryota > Metazoa > Chordata > Mammalia > Rodentia > Muridae > Mus > Mus musculus. The sequence goes on along the minus strand of NC_000070.6, from coordinate 153,642,680 downwards.
GTGTATCACACCCAATAAACAAAGTCGTTGCTGTTTTCCTCAAACTGTGAGTAGGTGTGAGTTTTAGAATTAGGGGGAAAACACCCCAGAATTCAGTATATTTTGTGGAAGGACAGGACTGGGCAGGACAGAGCAGCAGAATAAGAATTAGCCAGCTGCCATCAGGATGAGGGACGTCTGGGCACGCGTTTGCCTCGGCCGTTGGCCTCTTTTACATGGACAGAGGCACTAGTTCCTAAACCCAGTGCTGTTTGTCTTCTCCTGTGGGTCTCGAAAGCCACAGTGATAGCGTACATTTGTCAAGACCCAAGTGCTGAACATCCTATTCTCGGGAGACGTGCAGAGAACAGTCACTTCAAAATCAAAAACAAGACAAGGACATGCATCTATATTCAGCTTCAACTTTATTTCTGCCTTGACTTCTTTCCGTGATGGGCTGTGACCTCCACTTGTAAGAAAGACAAACCCTTTCTCCTTGGGTTGCTTCTGGTCAGAGTATGTTATCACAGCATCAGGCTGAAACTAGAACACGGTGCCTCCTGCCAGGCCTGATGACCTGAGTTTAACCTCTAGGACCCACGTGGTGGGAATAGAAAAGTGACTCCTAAAGTCGTTCTCTGACCCCTACGCATGTGCCCCCCCACACTCACATTCTTAAATAAGCATCTTTTAAAAATGCTAGAAAGAGACCAAAGAAGACATCTAACACAGATCTCTGACTTTTGAATGTGCATGTTTGACTATGTGTATGGGCATGCAACACACATGCACACACACACATACATAGAGAGAAAGAAACAGACAGACAGACAGACACACAGATACACACAGATATACATGCACACATACACATAGAGAGAGAAAGAGACAGACAGATAGACACACACACACATACACACACACATACACACGCACACAGGTCAAAGAGCTGGAGACCAACAGGTACAATCTGAGGGGCAAAAATCCTACCACGGTACTCTAATTTCTTCAGGATTCTCCCTGTTGGCATCCAGCTCCCCTGGCGTGCATGCACATGGTCATGTGCACACTAGAGGACAGCCTCTGGTGCCCTTCTCAGTTGTCCTTCACCTTGTGTTTGAGGCAGACTCTCACTGGCTGCAGCTAACCAAACACATCATGGCTGGCTGGCCCATGAGCCCCCAGGGACTGGCCTGTTTTCACCTCCCCTTACAAACGCACACAGCCATATCTGGCATTTTGGGGTTCAGATTCCAGTTCTCATGTTTGCATACGCTACTTAAGGTCAAGCCATTATCATCTCTGCTTCCAACTTGTTAGTCATCTGTGGAAGTTTTATCATGGGGTTTGTTGCATGGTATGAAAAACCCTCTTAGGTCTGTTACATGGTATGAAAGGCCCTCTTAGGTCAGTCACATAGTAAGAAAAGCCCTCTGGGTTTGTTACAGGTTTTCAAAGGCCACCTGGGTTTGTAGTGAATCACAGCTTTATATGTGGATTTGGGGAGGGCAGAGCATTTACAGCATTTTCACCTCCCTTTCCCTTTTCTCCAGGCCTGTGTCTTGCCCTCCCTGTCTCCGTGGACCTCTCCCACGTATTCTATGGACTTGTTCTCAGTTACTTTGTGCCTTTTTCCTTATTGTGCATATATTTTCCTAAAGGGCTGTATTTTTCTATTGTTGTTGCTGGGTTACCGGCACACTTCTGAGTCTGAGAGGTTGGACCTTGCGTGAAGAAATTCTCTGTTATTTCTACTTGAATTGACCTCTGTGTTCCTGGGGCTTCTATGTTGCGCATCAGAACTGTTGGGAGGATGGTACTGTTTTTCCTTTCAACCTGTGTAACATTTATTCATGTTGTCCTAGCGTGCTGGTCAGGACCTCCAGCAGGAAGCTGAATATAGATGCATGTCCTTGTCTTGTTTTTGATTTTGAAGTGACTGTTCTCTGCACGTCTCCCGAGAATAGGATGCTCAGCACCTGGGTCTTGACAAATGTACGCTATCACTGTGGCTTTCGAGACCCACAGGAGAAGACAAACAGCACTGGGTTCAGAAACTAGTGTCTGTGTCCGTGTAAAAGAGGCCAACGGCCCAGGCAAACGCGTGCCCAGACGTCCCTCATCCTGATGGCAGCTGGCTAATTCTTATTCTGCTGCTCTGTCCTGCCCACGAAATATACTAAATTCTGGGGTGTTTTCCCCCTAACTCTAAAACTCACACCTACTCACAGTTTGAGGAGAACAGCATCGACTTTGTTTATTGGGTGTGATACAGGTTCCTTCATAGGAAGGAAGAATCAACAGCTACCTGCTCCTTGCAATGCCCCAACCACAACCTGTAGCTAACCTGGGGACCCAACAGGTGTCTGACCTTCCTGACGGAGCATGAATGAGGGGTGATTGACAGGGGTGTAGGAGACCCCAAAGCAGCCACACTGGACGGTCTTTACCTTCCTGGAGAATGGCTTCCCTGTAGCACACAGGTGGATCCCCTCTCAAACTAACCTGTATATTCTGATACCTCCAGAGATTCACAGGCGTCTAGGGCAGAACGACACCAGGGTTATCTGGGAGGAACCTCCCTTCTCCCTGAAACCTCTCCCTCCCTTCACAGGCGCCCCTCCCCTGTGTGCTGCTTGTTCTACAATGAGCTGCTGAGCCGAGGATGGCTCAGTTCTGCTCTTTGAGGACTGGATTGTGTGGCACCAATGCTGGAGAGCCATGAATCGGGGTTGGATCCACTGCCTGCCGCCTGTGTCTGCAGCTCTCTTACTGCTGAGCTGCATTTGCAAAACCTAAGCCCAGAACCCCTAAGAAAGCTCTGGGCTGGCATCGGGCTGCAGGCAGAATGGTAATATCAACTGTCAATCAGGGCATAGGAAAACATAAACTCACCAAGCTAATGCTCAAGTGAGTAATAAAATATTTATGTGTATACACCAAGAAGTCTTCCTCATTGCCTAATCCACAGGGTCGTGTTTTTCCCTCGTGTGCCTTTCTTAAATCCAGGTGTCTTCTTGGCTGGATTTCACATGAGATTAGCATGAAGCTTGGCTGCCTGGGGTTATGGGATACCAGCGGACAATGTGTACTTAGGTATAGCTAGCAGCTGACCACGATATGAACCCTGCTGTGATGGGCTCAGCAGACACAGCAACACCCCTCATCAGCTGTCTTAATACACAAGATTACATAGGTAGCACTTACATGACCACTGACATCACTAAGCTCAGAAGAATAAGTCTGAGGGATCTGAAATGTGGGAGCAATTTCACTTTCCATTGTCAGGGGAGGAGTCCCATAAAAGCCCTAGAAGATTCCCGAGGCATCCCTGTGGCAGCTAGTAAGAGACGAAGTTACCAACGAAGAGGAAGCTGGGACTCAGAACCATACCTGTCTGGTAAGACAAGAGCCCATTCAACACCTTGTCTCAGCAGAGCACCACAGCCTGGCTTCTGACCCCTGGCTGGGAGTACGCTGGGTTGAGTGAGTAATGTCTCCCATACACTTGGGCATTTGAACACCTCATCCCCAGTGGGGGCACTTTGTGGGGAGGCCTTGCATCTAAAACCTTAGCTGACTCAGCCTTGCAGGAGGAAGTACACCACTGGAGGTGGGCTTTAAAATTAAAGGGTACTTCCACTACACTCTGAGCTTTGTGCTGGCTTTTGAAGTCATGAGCTCCCAGCTTCCAATATCTGCCGCCCTGCCTCCATGCCCTGATGGACTCTTATCCCTGGAACAGTAATTCCCTTTGTAAGTTTCCTCGGTCATGTGTATTAGTACAGAGACAGAATGTAACTGGCACAGTGTGTGTGCTGTCTCACGCCACCACCCAATACAAGGTGCTCTGTGCACGTTCCCTTAAAGTTGACACCATACATGGCCGTGATTGTGATACAACCTCTGTTGTTGACATGTAGCATGTACTGAGTACCACATGATTTCATATGTGATTGTGTGTGTCCCTGCACAGCTGTGATTCATAACTGTCTCCTCTACCATAGGGAGCCTTCCACACCCTCTCTATTGTCTTGAATCTGGATAGGTGGGGGAGTGTTGCAGTGAGGCAGAGGAGAAGAGGGTTGTAGACTGGATATCTCTGTGGTGGGCAAGATGACCTCACTCACAAGCCTCCTGAAATAAAAAGCCGTACATGGGCGGCAGGGAGCAGTTGATGGACGTGTGTAATTTCTCCCCAGTGTGTTTGGTGAGGCTGCCAATGGCGGCATACTAGAAAACCACATGGGGCTTGCCTTTTGCCTGCACTTTCCTAGAAAAGGAGTCTTGCTTGCTCGAGACATGACAAAGAGTTAATTAGGGGCTTGAAATTAGATATTAAGCCACCAGCAAATTAAGTATAAATAATGAGTTTTCTTATTAATAAAGAGGAATCCAGGGAGGAAGGCAGGAAACATTTATATGATAAACACCCCCACTGCACACACAGAGATCCCTGCTCTTCAGGAAGCAGAGGTTGCTCAGAGCCTCTGTAAATGAGCTTCTCCTATCCCGCAGCTGTGACACTGCTGTCCCTGGTGCTGACAGAAATCCTGATTGTCCTTGGGCAGATCTGTTGCTAGCTCAGTGCTGCTGTTCCTTTCCCCAGGAGGCCTGGGTTTTTGTCCCCATGGTCCCTGGCCTTGCTCAGGTACTCTGTTGTCTTCTTCCCCCAAGACAGGCAAGTTGTACCTGAAGACAGAGGAGACCATTCTGTGCACTGTGCATTTACACGACCTGCCTCTCCCTGTCACTGGAAGCAGGGGGACAGTACAGGGTGAAAACAACTGGTATGGGGTGGTGTACTGGCTGGTTTTGTGTGTCAACTAGACACAAGCTAGAGGTATCACAGAGAGAGGAGCCTTCCTTGAGGAAATGCCTCCATGAGATCCAGCTGTAAGGCGATTCTCATTTAGTGATTGGGGGGCTGGGGGGGGGGCGAGGGGAAAGGGTCCAGCCCATTGTGGGTGGTGCCATCCCTGGGCTGGTGGTCCTGGGTTCTATAAGAGAGCAAGCTGAGCAAGTCAGGGGAAGCAAGCCAGTAAGTAACATCCCTCCATGGCCTCTGCATCAGCTCCTGCTTCCTGCCCTGCTTGAGTTCCAGTCCTGACTTCCTTTGGTGATGAACAGCAATGTGGAAATGTAAGCTGAGTAAACCCTTTCCTCCCTTTGCTCCTTGGTCGTGATGTTTTGTGCAGGATTGGAAACCCTGTCTAAGACAGGTGGAATGGAAATGTCACCTGCTGAAAGTGAAGGGCAGGTGCTAGGACTTCTGAGGCTACATGCCTTTCCTGAAGCTGTGCAGGACAAATTGGGATGCATGGCTTCCCTGTATAATGCCAGGAGACTTGGGGTAAGAAGTGATCTCTGTCCTGGTGCCACTGATGTGATGTGATGCTTGCTGGTGCATGGGAGTCAGATATCACTTTAGACCAACTCTCTTGATGCAGCGTTAAGATGTTAACTGCTGCAATGGCTTATCCTGTGTGGTTAGAGAGACTGTTTACACCCACAGGCATAGAGACAGATTGATCACCAAGTTCACTCACGCCTTGCTGTGACCTGCTGGGTGCTCACATACTGCCACTTTCTAGGTCGGGAGTTGGCAGGCTACTTGCCCACAGACTAAATCCATTCATCCTCAGGTCACATGACCCTCTTTTGTAAATAATGTTTTATTAGGACTGGTCTTTGTTTCTTTCCTTGTTGTGAAATATGATCTGGCAAAAGGGACTTGGAGGAAGGGTTTATTCTGGCTCTCAGTTCAAGTGTAGGGTCTGTCACGGTGGGGAGACTCTGTAGCAGGAGCTTGAGGCAGCCGGTTACATTGTATCTGCAGTCAGGAAGCAGAGTGAAGAGTGTCTGTGGTTGCCTTGTCTCCTTTGATCCATCCAGGATCCTAGTTCCTTCCTTGGAATGGCGCAGTCCACGTGAACCTAACTAATACAACCCACTGTTCCAGGCATGCTGGGAGGCTGACTGACCTCCCACGGGGCTGTCTCTTAGGTGACTCCAGATTTTGCCAGGTTGGCAATTCACACTTACCATCACAAAACACCGGCTTCTCTTGTAGAGGATCCAAGTTCAGTTTCCAGCACCCATGTCAAGTGGTTCTTGACCCCTGGAACTCCAGATCCTGGGGAACTGACACACTTTTCTGGCCGCTGGGGGTTCAGCACTCACATACGCTCCCTCCCATGCCAACAGACACGTGATTAGAAATAAAACTGAAATCTTTACATCAAGATAAGAGAGCCCAGTGTCGGATGAGTTTGTGTGGTCCACAACGGTCCAAAGCTCTGCACATGGGGAAGCCAGACTCCCCACATGACAGCAGAACTGAGGGTCTGAGCACCAGGCCAGCATGAATGGGAGATGCTACTGTGAGCCTGGGTCTGTCGCTCAGTGACCATAGATGATGAGGATGCCCAAGCCAAACACACACTCATTTTTGCTTCAGTCCCCTCATTTGTGGAGCGAGGCTTCCATGAGGCCTGCTTGTTATCAGGTCCCCTTTTGTCTGTCTGCCCTTTGAAACCCAACAACACCCTTGAAATGGTGGGATGGAAATCAGATTTCCTGAGGGTAGGGCTAGTAGAGTGTCATCTCTGGGAAGTACCATCTTGGAGAGCTCAGATGTCTGAAAACCTTTTTTTACGGAATGTTTGGGAGATGCAATGAGAGCCTGCACTGGGAAGAGGGCCACATGCTGAGTTGGGGTGAGACAAAAATGTTGGGGGGGGGAGTTGAGAATGATGGGGGGTCTCTGGTTGTAGAGATGGTTCAGCTGTTAAAGGCTGACCTTACAACCAAAGATTGGCAAAGAATGGTGGGGTCTTCTCAGGGGTGGGGCTGGAGTTCTGGAAACCCCATGGACAGCTGCATTTTCCCCAAGCTAGTGGTTTGGGGGCTCTTAGCTTGAGGATTCAAAAATTCTCCAACCAAAGAGGTTAAATTTTAGAGAGAAGTTTATAGGTTCATAGGTGGAAGCCTAAGGAGAGAGAAAAGAAATGGGGGTGGATGGGGGTGAGATGGGGGAGAGAGAGAGGGAGGGGGGAAGAGGGGAAGGAGAGGGGAGAGGGAGGAGGAGGGGAGAGGGGAGAGGGAGGAGGAGGGGAGAGGGAAGAGAAGGCAGAGAGGGAGGGGGAAGAAGAGAGTGAGAGAAAGAGAGAGAGAGAGAGAGAGAGAGAGAGAGAGAGAGAGAGAGAGAGAGAGAGAGGGAGAGGGAGGGCAGGAAGGTTCCTGTCATCAATCTGCTAGCTGGACTTGCAGAGACTGGGGTGAGGTGTGGAGCAGGTGTGAGCCTGTCAGGCTCAGGTTGCCCAATCAGGGACCTCAGCCTCTCACTTCCATTTTAATCTCTTAGCTACTTCTATCCTCTAGGCAGAGATGCTTAAGAAAGAGCCAGGGACCAGGGACCAGGGATCAGGGACCAGGGACCAGGGACCAGGGTGCTCTTTGTCATTCTTTGCCTCCATCCAGCATTCTCTTGGCACTGCTGCTTGAGGTCCTGCCCTACCAGGCCAACTTCCATCTTGCCTTATCAGGGTTTTTAGTATACAGAGTGTGTGCCTCTTTTGCTCTTTGGTTCCCCTTCGGCTTGGCTTGCACCTGCAATTCCTTCCGCAAGTTAAAGATCCCAGTGTCTCATCCACTCTGCATTAGACACAGGCTGGATCAGGGATGGGCCATGCACATTCTGATATCTTCTGGAAGCCACAGATGCTGGGGGCCTGAGTGAGTCTAAAGAACATGTGTTTAGTGACTCAGATTGTAACCATTCAGGTGCTGCTCCTCTGTAGAATTTGAGGCAAGGGGAGGGAAAGTCAGAGGGTGAATTTCAAAGGGAGTGTGCATTAGTTATGTCTCGTTGCTGGGAGGAAACAGCCCAGGAAAGCAAAGAAGTGGCTTGTTCTGGCTCAAGATTTGAAGGTACGGTCCACTATGGCTGGGAAGGGAAGCCACGGCGGCAGGAGGGTGGGGTAGCTGTTCTTGTATCCTGTCAAGGAGCAGAGAGATGCCTACTGGTGCTCAGCTGGCTTCTTTCTCTTTTATTCCATACCAGATGCTAGTCCAAGGGAGTGGGGCGGGGGGGCGGGGGGGGGGCAGCTGCTCAATTCAGCGTGGGTTTTCCCACCTCGGATAACCTAATCTAGAAATGCACAGACATTCCCAGAGGCTTGTCTCTTTAGATCATTCTAGATGCTGTCAAATTGATAAATCAGTATTAACCACCATAGGCAGCTGCTGTTCCCTGCTCTGGGAGTCGAGTGAGATAACGCCGTAAGCGCCCCGTGTGTGATAATGGTGCTACTGTAGCTTTGGTCTGCGCTCTCCAGAGGCCCATTAGGGAAGGCAATTTCTCTGGCCAGGGTAGAGGCCTAACATTGTAAGCTACTGCAAACACCAAGAGGTAATCCAGTTTGACCATTCGAATACCTGGCTAAGGGACCACCCCATAGATAGAAGGCAGATCTATCTTAAAACCGAGAGGAGTAATTACCCCCGTGATGGACAAAGTGCCTTTCTTCCCAGAATGCCTAGCCTGGTGCAGTCTGCTACAGAGCCTTGGCCCAACAGCAGCCCAGTCTGCCAGATCTTCTGCATCACTCAGAAAAGTGTAAAATTCCCCTTTCCCCTATCTATTCTAAGCACGCTTTCCTGCCTCGCTAACGATCCCTTCCCTTCTCTGAGGCTGCCTGCCTTCCCAGGACTGACAGCCATGCCAACCGAACACAAACAGCATGTCCTTTCTCCTTCTCTTCCCCATCTTCCTCCTCCTACAGGCAGATTTGCCATTTGCCTTCTTGGAGTTTTTCTTCTGAACTATAATAAAACTTTTCTCAAGATTCCCTTTGAGTCTGCTTCTAAATTCTTTCATCAATGAGTCCAAGAACGTCAAGACCAGACCCCAATTTCCCCAGTAACACACGGCCACTCTTCTGGCCAGGACCCCTCAGAACTACTGGTGACAGGTTGCCTTCTGCTCTGGAACGCAGCACTGCATTGGCCCCAGGGAAGATGCTTGCAGGCTTTGAAGAACTCTGTCCCAATAGGAACCTGCAGTCAGCTTTCAGAGCCCAGAGTTCCTGAACCCTCCACTAAAAGGTAAGTATTCTGAAATGCTTTTGTTCAGGCAGTGGGTTTGAGTTTACTAATGGCTGAGTTTCTCTGTGGGAGACAAGGCTAATTGTGAAGTGGCTTTGGAGTTAAACGTTCTGTTATTCTCAAAGAAGAGGCAAGATCTGCATTTGAAACGCAAGGGCCACCAGGCCGGAGCCAGGAGGAGGCTGGCGGTAAGCCTTACTGCTTAGAAGCGTCTCCAGTAATTTTCCAGCCCTGGCAATCTTGTCATGCCTGGGCTGGGGGCAGGGAGAAACCATCTCCAGCAAACCCTCACTCCTCATTGGCTGGCTGGTCTGAAGAGAATTGTCAATTCAGAAATAGAAAAAAAAAAAAAAAGAAAAGAAAAAGAAAAAGAAAAAAGAGAAGAAGGAAAGAAAGACCAACTGCGTTGTGATACCCATGCGGACTATTCGTGGGGGATGCCGAGTCTTTTGAGGTAAAAAAAAATCAATTTATAAAGAAAAGAAAAAATCCAACCACAAAAGTTGCTGGCTCCATTCACGCTCTGTACCTATTTGCATAGAAAGCAAGCTCACTATAATGCCTTAGAAAAATGCAAATTAGCGCGGGATTTGCATACTTGCGCGCCTTCCTTTCCCCGAGACGCCTAAATGAGTTCTTTGATTAAGCCTTAGCCGATATAGTTTTTAATTTTTTTTTTTGAAAAAAAATTTCACTAAATATTATCAAGGTGAGTACATATGAACGCTGGAATGAACTAGCAGCCGCTGGGGACGTTCCGTGAGGCTGCTTACGTCCACAAAAGAACGTTCGCGATAGGTCTATAAAGACATTCTCAAACGGAGTCATGCATTCGAGCGGGGTGAGCTGGGTGCGGATCAGCCGTGGGCCGGTTGTCATGACTTTGATTTCCCTTTCTGGGAACAGGTTCTTCATCAGTCCTTGCTTCTGTTTCCACCTTTGGACAATCGGACAAAACAAACGTACCACACAAGTAGCCGTGGCAAATGAATAGGAAAGGCGGCAGCAAGTTCTAAGCAAACACATACATAGTGCCCAGCACTCGCGTGTGGAGGCCAGGGGTTAGCGAAAGGCATCTTCCTCCATTGCTCTGCACCTTAGTTTTTTGAGGCAGGGCCTCTCACTGAATCAGGAACTTAACCAATTACAACAGTGAGCTTCAATAATCCTGCCTATGGTTTCTTAGTTTTTGGAGTTATGGGTTATGCCTTTCTTTTGGTTTAAGTAGGTTTTGACCCCATAGATATTTGGTATTTGAATGCTTGGCCCACAGGGAAGGCACTATGAGGAGGTGTGGCCTTGGAGGAAGTGCGTCACTGTGGGGGTGGGCTTTGAGCTCTCCTATGCTTAAGCTCTGCCCGGTGTGGAATTCCAGTCTCTTCCTGGCTGCCGGCAGAACACAGGCTGCTCCTTGCTGCCCCTGGGTTGTGTTACCTTTGGATCAAAATGTAGAACTCTCAGCTCCTCCAGCGCCATGTCTGTCTGCAGGCTGCCGTGCTTCCTGCCATGATGATAATGGACTGAACCTCTGAAACTGTAAGCCAGCCCCAATTGAATGTTTGTCTTTATAAGAGTTGCCTTGGTAAAGATATCTCTTCACAGAAATGGAAACCTTAACTAAGATAGATAGTCTTCATTCATAGCTTTTTTGTGTGTGGGTGCCAGAGATCCAAACTCGGGTGTTCATGCTTGAGCAGTGAGCCCTTCATTAACTGAGCCATCTCCCCAGTCCGAAAGCTTCATCTTCATCCTTACTGAATTGTCCCTAGCTCTGCGGTGGAGGAAGAGATTGTGAAATACAGACTTCAGTAGCCCCAAAGCCTAGAATAATACAGTAGGCCTTCAAGTGTTCAGTGACTTTAAAGTGTTTGTTATGTTAGGGGAGGGAACACTGGGCAGCTGACTCAGTAGAAACACCACACCCAGAGCTTTTGCACGGAGGCCACATTTTCATGGGCTTTGCACGATCTCCTGTGACACACCCCAACATGATTTCTTCCCCCCCCCCTTCCCCTTGCTCTGTGGCAGACATCTTCTGCCACCTTTCCTGTCCCAACTGCTACTATATGAATGTGTGTGCCCCCTCAATTAGCAGGTCGAGATTCCCATCCCAAGGGCGTGGAGTTGGAAGGAAGGGGTTAGGGCATAGAATAGAGTCCACCCAACAGGATGAGATACTCTCCCTGTCAACTTGACCAGCCTGACGGTTACTATGGAAGCAACCTTCAGGGTGTGTCTGTGACGGTGTTTACAGGAAGGTTTAATTGAAGGATACCCGTTCTGAATGTGGGCGGCACAACCCCTGGGGCTGGGCTCCTGGACTGAAAGAGAGAGCCGGGTCCATTGCTTGCTGCTTCCTGACTTTAGATACAATGTGACCAGCCACCTCAGCTCCCAGGCCCTTTGTTCCCTAGCCAAATAAGCCTCTTCTTTTAAGCTGTTTCTTGGAACAGATGTCTTCGTCAAAGCAACCTGAAAAGTAAGGAGTATAAATGCCTTTACCATAGAGGCTTCAGAGCTCCACCTCCCCCTTGCTTGCTCCTCCTGCTTGTCAGGATGCAGCAGAAAGATGGCACCATGAGGAAACCTGCTAGTTCCTTGAACTTAGACCTGTAGGATTTCACAAACATCTACTGCCTGACTACTACGACACTGAGACCCTCAGTGCACATTTCAGAAAGAGACCCTGCCTCTCACGCATAGCCCTCCCTTTTACCAGTCCTACACAAGCCATTCAGCAGGAGGCCTCCCTGATTCTTTCCCAAACATCCCCAGATACAAGCCCCCTTGCCTGCCCACTGCCCCACCATTGCTCAGGAGCCCACAACTCTCTCAGGCTGCCTACCTCTCATCCCAATCTGGCTCCCCTTTAAGCTATCTCCCAGCTTTCTAGAGGCAGCTGATCCCTTCCCTCCCACCCCCATACCTGAACCTTAAACCTGACCTGGGGCTTGCCCTGCCTCTCTATGACCCTCAGCTCTCAATCTGGGCACATTCTTTTGGCTCCTGAATTTACCTCAGGAGTACAGAGTTTGGGAGACAAGGGCTGCCTGGTAACCCTTTCCACCTCCTCACGACTGAGTTAGAAGATGTCCTCCTGATGGTTTTCCGGGTGGATGATGGTCTGCTCCTCCCTCAGGCAGTAGCTAAGAAAGGTCACCCCTGGGAGACCACTAGACGCTCAGGTGTTCTGTAGCCCCAGCCTTGCTCAAGGATTCTCAGGGGTTCTTGTGAAGTGGAAAAGGTTCTAGTTTCTTTGGAAAGTTATGTCAAATGATGTTTTGCTGGGGCACACAGTAAAAGGATGTCTTTCTAAGGCAAACAGACAAAAGGCTGTTTTCCTGAATCAGACACAGGTGGAAAGAATGTTTTGCTAGAGCAAACATGTGAAAGAACTCTTGATGCAGGAGTGTAAATATGACCCCACAGACGGTGGGAGAGGAGCACCGAGCCTTAGTTTGGTTTGCTCCGCTAACGACATGAATGTATTGGTTTGCTGTACATTGCTTTGTTGAGCTCAACTTGTGATAACGCTGCCATTGAGAGAAACTCGCCCAAGAACTGCTTGCAAGCAGCCTCTATGGCCTCCCCTCAGACCAGCTGGCCAGCCTAGCAGTTTCTTCAGGGTTGAACTACAGCTGCCTGGTGTCTGCTTGCTGGAGGACTGGACTGTAGCTGCTGGTTCCTGCCTGGTGTCTGCCTGTCTAGAGGACTGGTCTGCAGCTGCTGAGTCTTTGCTCTGGGACCGAGCTGCCCCCCAAGAAGATCAGGCTCACCCCAGAGAACTATTGCTGAACAGGTCCACTTCCCCCACATCCTAATAATTTTTCTCTCCCACTACCTCTGCTGGGTGGTGGGCTAGAGGAGAGGTTGGACCTTTATTAAAAATAGGTTGCAATAAATGTATGCCTACAGTGGTGCCTCATGGCCCCGTCATGCAGCTCATTTACTGCAAGCCCTGGGTAAGTCTTCTTTTTTTTTTTCCAGTTCAGCAGAGAAGTTTCAGTAATGGCCAGGTGGGAAAAGGAGTTTGTTTTTCCCAAATACAGGAAACCCACACCTTCCTCTGTGGGTGTCCTAGCCGGGACTGGGAACAACTGTCTAGAACCTGACACTGTTGTCAGTGGTGAGCCTGGCTTCCAAAATTTGGCTTCTTATGTCATTAACAGCTTTCACGACTGCTCAGATGTCCCTGCTTCTGAGTTGGCATTTAAGGCGTGAGCCACAATGGTGTAATAAAGACTAAGCCAAGTATATGGCTGTTCTCCGAGACCCTATGTCCTCTGGGTGTACAGGGTGGGGGGAGTGGGGGGAGACAGGGGTGTCCTGGCTCCTTTTCTACCCTACAGTGGTCAGGGCACTTTCTGTCCATCTGTCCCATTGATTGGCTGCATCAGATGACATTCACATAAAGGGCCATCTGCTTCAGAAGGTGCTTGGGGCCTGTCTTAGTCAGGGTTTCTATTCCTGCACAAACATCATGACCAAGAAGCAAGTTGGGGAGGAAAGGGTTTATTCGGCTTACACTTCCATACTGCTATTCATCACCAAGGAAGTCAGGACAGGAACTCAAGCAGGTCAGGAAGCAGGAGCTGATGCAGAGGCCATGGAGGAATGTTCTTTACTGGCTTGCTTCCCCTGGCTTGCTCAGCCTGCTTTCTTATAGAACCAAGACTACCAGCCCTGAGATGGTCCCACCCACAAGGGGCCTTTCCCCCTTGATCACTAATTGAGAAAATGCCTTACAGTTGGATCTCATGGAGGCATTTCCTCAACTGAAGCTCCTTTCTCTGTGGATAACTCCAGCTGTGTCAAGTTGACACAAAACTAGCCAGTACAGGGCCCATGGCTGCTTCTTGGATCTCCATTCCCAGCCACAGACCTCTGAACGCAGGCACTTGCCCAGAGTCACCTGGTTGTATCATGTCAGGCAGATCTGATTTGGGTCATGGATCAGACGTGGACTATGGCCTTTTTTAGATTAGCCCATTTGGAGCCTGCTCTGAGGGCTGTCAGCATCCTCCTCATGACTAAGGTCTGCCAAAGTCTGCCTTCAACCCTGTTGTCCTTCGGCAACAGGACCCTGGATGCTTGGTCACTAGTCTCACGCCTCTGGGATAATGAGTGTAAAGTTCCTAGGGATCCAGAAGAAGAAACTCCATCCTTGCCAAGACTGTCCCTCCCCATCAGTTACCCACCTGTCTGAGAAGGCCAGTTTCACAAGGCTTTCCCTAGCTTAGCTGGTTAGCCAGCCAGGAGGTGGGACGAGGGGGCTGTTTGTGGTGATAGAGCTTTACTGTGGGAGGGGCTTTACTGTGGGAGGGGTTTTACTGTCTTGGGGGGGACTTGCAGGATTCTACTGAGCATGCTTTGTTGGATCAGTGATGGGATTTTGTCCTGACTCCAGAAGAACAGTGGTGTTAAAAGCTACATTATGTAAATAAGGGAACAAATAGAAGGAACTTGCCCAAGGTCCTAGTCTCCCTCCCTGCTCCTCACTGTCCCCCTACTGTCCTTCCTCACTGTTACTCATTCAATGCCCCCTCCCTCCTTCCCTCCTCCCCTATGTCTCTTCCTCCTGCTCCCTACCCCTCCCCATGACCAAGAGGTGGCCTCCATCTTCTCTGACAGTTGTTATTCCCCACAAAGACAGAGATTATAGTTTCACACACTGTTTTGAAGTCTGCGTTTTTTTTTGGTTCAGCACATCTCTTGCGAATATTTTTCCATATATTTGAATATTCTTCGACAACATAATTTTTAGAGCGACGTAGTGTTCCATTATGTGGATAGGGTACAGTTTGCTCTCCTGAGCCTCCAGCCTTTGGTGCTGAGGTGGTTTCTGAGTTTTCAGTGGTTATAAATACCAGCGCCATGTTCATGCAGAAGATGAACGTTTTGTTTCTTCACAGTTATTTCCTCAGTGGGGTAAAACATCTCAAAGGTGAAGTTTCTGAGTAAAAGTACTATTTTAAAACCATACGTGTAGCTGCAGGCCTTACTGTAATTTCTGAGGATCCAAACTGGTTTTAGGAAGAACCAGTATACAGAAATAGAATCATTAGGCCAGATGCCCCGGCCTAATGTGGTGAGATGTCTGTTGGTGGGCAAGTGGAGACAGCGTCACCCAGCTGAACACACTGGAAGCTCTCAACCAGGAATGTCCATAAAAGGCCAGCTGCTGTTACTGCCCACAGTTTGCTGAGACTCATGACTGGCCGAGAGGGAGGTGGTGGTAGACAACATCTGAGGCTGGTATGATGGTGGCCGTGAGGTATATCACAGCTCCAGGATGGTGTGATGGTGACACTTTTAGAGGCTTTGGGGAGTGCCAGCCTAGCACAGAGCTGTGTGCACTTCCCGTCTGGTCCTCTGAGGAGACAAAAGGGTTCAGGGCCACTGCCTGTGGCAGAGGTGACTAGTTTTCCTTCCTGGGTCAATTTTTCTAGAATTCTCCTTTCCTGGGTGCTTAGCTGTCTGGGTGGAGAGTTCATTCCCAGCTTTCTTTGCTTCTAGATGGGACTCTGGACTAAGCAGTCACCTCAGAAAGGGGTGAAAATCGAGGCAAGTGTCTCCTCTGACTTCATTCTCCTTCTTCCACCGTGGATTGAGATGGAAGTCTGGCTGGCTGCCTTCTACCCTGCAGAGGACCAATGTGAACTAGCCTAAGAGAGGTCCTGACGTGAGGCCTTCTGCCTGGAGGTGGTTTGGTAAGAACAAGGCACGTATTTGCCTTCTAGTCAGGGGCCCTCTTGTCAGAATAATATTGGAGCCCACTTTAGAGATGCTGTAACAGGCTTGGTGGACACCCCAGGGCTAAGATGCTAGGGTAAGAATAAATCCAGCTCCCCTCCCCACCGATGACACCTTGAGCCACCTAAGAAAGAAAGCAATGAAAGGCTAGTTACATTGTGTTCATTTAGAAGTTATTCTGGGCCCCTTCCTGATAAAAGTCCTGGAGAGATACACGGCCCATACCTAAACACAATAAAAACAATATACAGCAAGCTGATAGCCAACATCGAATTAAATGGAGAAAAACTTAAAAGCAATTTCACTAAAATTGGAGACAAGACAAGGCTGCCCACTCTCTCCATATCTATTCAATATAATGTTTGAAGTCCTAGCCAGAGCAATAAGACAGCAAAAGGAGACTAAAGGGAAACAATACCTATTTGTAGATGATATGACAGGATACATAAAAGACCCCCAAAATTCTATCAAAGAACTTCTGCAGCTGGTAAACACCTTCGGCAAAGTAGCTAAGCCGGACACAAAATTAACTAAAAATTAAAACAAAACAAAACAAAACAAAAATAGTAACAATTGGCAAATGGGCTGAGAAAGAAATTAGGAAGACAATACCCTTCACAATAGCCACAGATAATATAAAAGATCTTGGTGTATCTCTAACCAAGCAAGTGAAAGACCTGTATGATAAGCATTTCAAGTCTTTGAAGAAATAAATTGAGGAAGATCTCCCACGACCATGGATCAGTAGGATTAACATAACGATAATCTCCATCTTAACAAAAATAATCTACAGATTCAATGCAATTCCCTTAAAAATCCCAATGTAATTCTTTACAGACCTTAAAAGACCAATTCTTAAATTCATATGGCAAAACAAAAATCCTAGGATAGCTAAAATATCCTGAACAATAAAAGAACTATTGGAAGAATCACCATCTCAGATTTCAAGCTGTACTACAGAGCAATAATGATAAAAACTGCATGTTATTGGTACAGAGTTAGACAGGTCAATCAATGGAATTGAAATGAAGACTCAGAAATAAACCCAAACACCTAAGGACACTTTATTTTAAACAAAGAAGCCAAAATGTACAATGGAAAAACAAAAACATCTTCAACAAATGGTACTGGTCTAAATGGCAGTCTGCATGTAGAAGAATGAAAATAGATCCATATTTATATCTTGTACAAATCTCAAATCCAAGTGGATCAAGGACCTCAACATAAAACCATATACACTAAATCTCATAGAAGAGAAAGTGGGGAATAGCCTTGAATGTATTAGGAGACAAACCCCTGAACAGACACCAACAGCTCAGGCACTAAGATTGACAATTAATAAATGGAACCTCATGAAACTGCAAAGTTTCTGTAAGGCAAAGGACACGGTCAGTAGGACAAAACAGCAGCCTACAGAATGGAAAAAGATCTTCAGTTACCCTACGTCTGACAGAGGGGTGATATCCGAAATATATAAAGAACTCAAGAAATTAGTCACCAACAAACTAAATAGCCCAATTAAACATTGGAATACAGACAGAGCTAAAAAAAAATCTCAACAAAGGAATCTTTAATGTCTGAGAAGCACTTAAAGAAATGTTCAAGACCTTGTTCATCAGGGAAATATAAAACAACCCTGAGAGTCTATCTTACACTGAGAGTCTATCTTACACCAATCAGAATGGCTAAGATCTAGAACTCAAGTGACAGCTGGTGCTGCTCAGGATGTGGAGCAAGGGGAATACTCTTCCTTTGGTGGTGGGAGAGCAAACTTGTACAACCACTCTGGAAAGCAATTTGGCAGCTTCTGAGAAAATTGGAAACAGTTCTACCTCAAGACCTAGCTATACCACTCCTGGACATATACCCAAAAGATGCCCTACCATACCACACAGACACTTGCTCAACTGTGTTCATAGCAGCTTTATTCATAATAGCCAGAAACTGGAAACAACCTAGATGCCCCTTAACCAGAGAATGGACAAAGAAGATGTGGTACCTTTACACAATGGAATACTACTCAGCTATTAAAAATAAGGATGACATGAAATTTGCAGGCAAATGGATGGAACTAGAAAATATCATTCTGAGGGAGGTGACCCAGACCCAGAAAGACACACCTGGTACATAGTCACTTATAAACCATAAAGAACAGGATGACCATGCTACAATCCACAGACCCAAAGAAGCTAAGGGATGGATGGAGGAAAATGGCTGGGAGGGCTGGGGAGGGAGACAGGAAGAACCAAGTGTGGGGAGGATGGAGGGAGAGAGAACTGGGATTGGTGTGGAAAGCATTTGTGAGATGAGCTAGAAACAAGGGAAACCCCCAGGAACCTCTGAGGGTGACTCTAAGATTCTTAGCAAGGGGGGATATGGATCAACCACCTCCTGTAACCAGGCAGAACGTCTAATGGAGAGATGGGTCACCAACCTAGCCACAAAACCTTCGACCCACAATTTTTCCTGGTTACAGAATGTGCATGGATAAAGAGGGAGCAGAAATTGAGGGAATGGTCAACCAATGACTGGCCCAACTTGAGACCTATGGCATGAGAGAGAGCCCACCTCTGACACTATTAATGATATTGTACTATGTGTGCAAACAGGAACCTAGCAGAACTGTCTGTCTGTCTTCTGAGAGGCTTCACCCAGCAACTGATGGAAAATGATGCAGAGATTCACAGCCAAACATCAAGTGGATCTCAGGGAATCAGGTAGAAGAGGGGAAAGAAGGTTTGGAGGAGCCAGAGAGGTCAGAAGGATTGGAGGATCCAGAAGGGTCAAGGACACCACGAGAAAAATCTATGGAATAGACTAACCTGAACCATAGGAGTTCACAGAGACTGAACTGCCAAGCAAAGAGCATGTGTAGGATGGACCTAGGCCCTCTACACATATATGACAGATGCTCAGCTTGGTCTTCATGCTGGACTCTTAGCAACTGGAGCAGGGGCTGGCTCGATCTATGTTGCCTGCTTTTGGACCTGTTTCCCCTAACTGGGCGGCTGCTTTGTCTAAACTCATAGGGGAAGATGTGCTTAATCCTACTGCAAATTGATATGCCCGGGTGGGTTGATATATCCATGAGAAGCCCCCCTTTCTCTGAGGAGAAAGGAAGAGGGGACATAAGGGGGGGGAAGGGGGAGGAGAGGGGTGCTAAGGGGGAGAAGAGAAGAGGGGGAAGCTGTGATGGAGATGTAAATAAATAAATCAAATATATATACATATATATATAATCAAATATATATACATATATATGTATATATATGTGTATGTATATATATATATCCATTCATACATGTATGCAACAGCAATTAGTGAGAAGAGAGGCTATGGATTTAAAAACGAGCAAGAAGAAGGGCTATATGAGAAGGTTGGGGGAAAGAAAGGGAAGAATGAAATTATGTAAATAAAAACAAAAAAGTTATTCTGGGAAAGGACACGGATGGCTCCTCCTTGGGGCAGGAGGCAGGGACAGATGGGCTGACAGGAAGCAGAAAGGGCAGAGACTTGAAGCCTGTGCCTAAGTTCTGTTTCCGCCACCCACTTGAGGACACTGTCTGGTCCCACAGAGCACCCTTTTCCTCTTCTTTTTTTAAAAAAGATGTATTTTACTTTAAATTACCCTATGTGTGTGTGTCTTTGTGGGGGAATGTAATGTGAGTACAGGTTCCCTCAGGAGTGAGGAGTGTTCGGTTCTTCTGAGTTGGGGTGACAGGAACTAAACTCGGGTATCTTTGCCAGAGCAGGGCACATTCTCAGCCACCGAGCCTTCTGTCCAGCCTCTACCTTCTGATGCGTTAAAAGGCGAAGATGGTACCTGAGCTTTGGAACTCTAAATAAGATGGTGCCGCAGAAGGACTCGGAGCAAAATCCGACTCGTGGAAACACTCTATCATGGATGCTTTTATCACCATGAGGGTAGCTGCCCCTCAGTAACTCTGGATTCGG
Source organism: Mus musculus (assembly GCF_000001635.26). Lineage (NCBI taxonomy): Eukaryota > Metazoa > Chordata > Mammalia > Rodentia > Muridae > Mus > Mus musculus. Next base: position 153,622,886 of record NC_000070.6, on the reverse strand, counting down.
TTTCAGGATCCTAGCAGATTCCAAAGCCTGGGGTTGCTCAAGTCTCCTGGGTAAAGCAGTGAGGTGTTTGTGCAGAGCAGGGCTTTCCAAAGCCTTGTGCTCACCCCTCGGTTACTGATGATCCCGATACCAAGGGAACACTGCATGTAGCTGCTGTGCTATACTGTTCAGGGGATAGCAACAAGGAAAGTCCAGACAGATTCATTCATGTCTCCGTTAGGGTTTTACTGCTGTGAGCAGACACCATGACCAAGGCAGCTCTTATAAGAACAACATTTAATTGGAGCTGGCTTACAGGTTGAGAGGTTCAGTCCATTATCATCAAGGCGGGAACATGGCAGCATCCAGGCAGACATGGTGCCGGAGGAGCTGAGTTCTATATCTTCACTTGAAGGCTGCTAGCAGAATACTGGCTTCCAGGAAGCTAGGATGAAGGTCTTAAAGCCCATGCCCACAGTGACACACCTACTCCAACAAGGCTACACCCTTCCTGGGCAGAGCATATGCAAACCATAACAACATGAATTTTTTGTTTGGTAAAGATTTGTTTATTTTATGTGTTTGAGTGTTTTGCCTGCATGGATGTCTGTGTACCAGGTGCGTGCCTGGTGCCCTTGGAGGCCAGCAGAGGCAAATCCCCTAAAACTGGTGGAAGAGACACTTATGGACCTTCATGTGTGTGCTGGGAACCAAACCTAGGTTCTGTTCAAGAGCAGCCAGTGCCTCTAACTGCTGAGCTATCTCTCCGGCTACCCTCAAACTTGCTTCAGTCACCCTGCTGTCTCAGCCTCTTGAGTGCTGGGACTGCAGACATGTGTCACCATGCCTACATGCAATTTTTCTTTGTTTATGTATTTGTGTGTGCAAGCGCAGATGTACAGGTGTGTGTGTGTGTGTGTGTGTGTGTGTGTGTGTGTGTGTGTGTTAGCTTGAGCAGCAAGCAATCATGGACTGAGCCATCCCCCAGTTCCCACGTGTAACATTTTAAATATACTTCTGTCCTGAAGTTGACTGAATCCTCAGCTGCAGAACCCCTGGGTATAGAGAGCCGACACAGTATTTTCTTCTAACCAGATGCCCACCCAGATGTTTCCCTCAGAATGAGCCAACTATTCTTTCTATATCTGCCAAGGGCAACCATAGAATCTGGCCTTGAGCCCAGCCTGGCTGGTGGGGTCGGGAGCTTGCCCTGTGCTGCTGTACGAGGGCCTGATCTGGCCTCAGAGAAGGCCTTGCTGTAGTCAGCAACCACAGACCACAGTCTGGGGCTACAGGTCATCCCAGACTACAGCCACTGCTGGCCACAGACCAGCAGAACTCAGGATGCAGAGTGTTGCACCCATGCACCATGGCTTCACCCAGGGAGACACAGATGACCTGGAAACAGGCAGCCAATCAGGGGCATAGGCAAAGTCCTTCTAGCCTGTCTATGAGATCAGAGACTTTAATGATATTTGGGGGAACAAGAAGAGAACTGGGGAGAAAAAAATGTATGGGGGGAGTCATCAGTGTTACTGTTAAGCATAAAATGTTAAAGTTTAAATGTGTGTGCTGCTAGCAGTCGGTGCTGAATACTTTCAAATAACACAAAGGGGGACAGGGACAGGGACAGGGCAGGGACAGGACAGCAAGTGCCTTACCGTGGAGGTGGCTGAACAATGGGGATCAATGTCTTTGGTCCAGAGAGCTGGCACTTCTTCTCTCAGCAAACTGGACTAGCAAGGGCACTGTGGGCTTGGGGGCAGGGAGCAGGGGCAAGGGACAGACTGGCAGAGCCTCCCGGACACATAGGAGGCGAATCAGACACAACAGGTGCAAGGCTTGCTCTTAGAAAGACAGAATGTTCCGGAGGTCAGGGAGCAGATGCCAGGGTGTCCTGTGATGTGAGCCAACCTAGTGTGGAGGGGTGGAGGAAGAGAGGGGGTGGGAAGAGGCCTAAAAAGAGCGGGGTCAGGGACAGGGGTCAGGTCCAGGTTTTGAAGACAAGTCTCCTGGCTTTTGGAAAAGAGTGAACTCTGTTAAACGGATGACAGATATTGTCATCTGGAAAATGAGGAGACTTTGAAAAGCTGTCCTTTCCCCCTGAGAATGGAGAGGGACAAAAGCCATCTGAGGAGTGGGGAGTGTGGGCGTCAGGAGCTCAGCAGCAACCGTGGTAGCCATGCAGGGAAGGAGCCCTGGGCTACAGAGGAGCGGGGGGGGGGGGGGCCTGGAAACTGGATGCCTGTGAACTTAACTCCTATTCTTTCCCAGTATCCTCACCTGGACAGACACCATGTCTCAGGGTTTTACTGCTGTGAGCAGACACCATGACCAAGGCAACTCTTATAAGGACAACATGTAATTAGGGCTGGCTTACAGGTTCAGAGGTTATCAAGTTGGGAACATGGCAGCACCCAGGCAGGCATGGTGCAGAAGGAGCTTCGAGTTCTACATCTTCATATGAAGGCTGCTAGCAGAATACTGGCTTCTGGGCAGCTAGGATGATGGTGTTTTGTTTTGGTTTTGTTTTGTTTTGTTTTGTTGTTTTGTTGTTTTGTTTTGTTTTCAAGACAGGGTTTCTCTGTGTAGTCCTGGCTGTCCTGGAACTCACTCTGTAGACCAGGCTGGCCTTGAACTCAGAAATCTGCCTGCCTCTGCCTCCCAAGTGCTGGGATTAAAGGCTTGAGCCACCACGCCCAGCTTGTTTTGTTTTGTTTTGAGACAGGGTTTCTCTGTATAGCCCTGGCTGTCCTGGAACTCACTTTGTAGACCAGGCTGGCCTCGAACTCAGAAATTCGCCTGCCTCTGCCTCCCGAGTGCTAGGATTAAAGGCATGGGCCACCACTGTCCACTAGGATGAGGGTCTTAAAGTCCACACCCACAGTGACATGCCTACTCCAACATGGCCACACCTCCTAATAGTGCTGCTCCCTGGGCTGAACATTTACAAACCATCACACATAAAAGATCATAAAAGACACAGTGCAGCTTAGAATGAGTAGTTCTGCCCCTCTTCCATGGTCCACATCTTCTTATCCATCACAAATGAGGGTCTCTTAGCTCTGAGTGCCCTGGGCCTAGGGACAACTCACCCATGGCTTCCTGCAAGTGTGTGTGTGTGTGTGTGTGTGTGTGTGTGTGTGTGTGTGTGTGTGTGAACATTTCACTTACATTCCCTCTACTCCCAGAGTCTTCCACAGAAGATAACCTCTGGTAGCCAAGCTACTATGCGCTCCTCCAAGTCCAAGTGCAAAATACAGGTGGATCACTCGCCCATGCCTCGGTCCAGATCTATTCATGAAGAATGGCTTCCTCACCAAAAGCCCCTTTCCCAGAATACCTGCCCGGCTGCCCTTCCTCAGCTCCCATATGTTTCACAGTGCATGTTTGCTTCTTCACTGGAATGTGTAAATTCAGCACAGAGCCTACTTATGTATCTACTACTGTCTGTTTCCCTAATAAGAGTTGCCCTATGGTAGCCAAGGACTTTAATCTCCTGCCCTTCCCCTGCCCCGCCCCGCCCAGCCCCTGCGCCACCCCGCCCCCTCTCCAGGATTTAGGAAGTTGCATAGCACACACAGAATGCTTAGAACGTTGCCCAGGCGTGCCACTGAGTGTCTCAGTCGGGATTTCTATTGCTGTGATGAAACACCATCACCAAAAACAACGTGGGGAGGAAAGGGTTCAATTGTCTTACACTTTTGAATGGCTTGTCCCTCATTGGCTTGCTCAGGCTTTCTTATAGAACTCAGGATTCCCTGCCCAGGGATGGAACCACCCACAATGGACTGCGCTCATCAATCACCAACTTAAAAAAATGTCCTACAGGCTTGCCCACTGCCCGATTTTACAGAGGCATTTTCTTAATTGAGGCTCAGATGACTTTAGTTTGTGTCAAGTTGGCATAAAAGATCCAGTCCACTGGGTCTATTGACAGCACTCCAGGACAGGCTCCATGCCCAGGAATAGTTGTCCAACACAAAAACAAATCGCTGTTAGTTTTATGGACTTTCTTGGGTTTTTTTGTTTTGCTTTGTTTTGGCTTTTTTTTTTTTTTTTGGTCTTACTGGTCTTTTGCATGTTTGTTTTGATTTTTGTGTGTGTGTGTGTTTTAAATTTGTTTCTTGCTTTGTGTGTGTGTTTTTAAAATGAGAGAATCTGGGAGGATTCAGAGGAAGGGAAAATATCAAAATATATTGTATAAAAATTTTAAATAGAAAATGCCCGTGGAAAGATGGACGCCTAGGACTGTGTCCCTCACACAAGCTCTCTTTTTCTCCCCGTGCCGAGGGAAAGGCCTTCAGTATTTAATAGGACAGGAGTGATGGGGAAGTCTCTGCTCCTCCATGGAGAGGCCCTCACCCTTGTATTAACAGTACTACCCTGTGGCATGCTGGGAAGATGGAAAAACTGGAGCTAGTCATACTTAAGGAAGGGGCTCCGGAGACACCCTGGACCCACTTTTAGTGACACTGGTCTCAGAAAGGTCTCCCATGAGGGACTTCAGTGTCCTTCTCCTGAATTGGTATTATGAGGCTTGACCTGCTTGGGGACAGCACCCTGGCTGAAGTGTGAGGGAGTCCCCCTGTCTGCAGCTCATCCTGCCCCCGTGACACTGTGTGTCAGTGCCCTGTGGTGACTCAGGGGCCACCTGCCCACATCCACAGCCCAGTAGTTATTAAAGCCTTTTGCGGGAGGAACTCAAGGGGTGGGTCCATCCTGCAGATGTGGATATTCTGATCTGGGACTGGAGGCTGGCTGATTAGAGGGTGAGAGAAGCTTGCGGGAGGCAGACAATTCAGAGACAGGGAGGGTCACCAAGGTGCTCTCCAGGGCAGTCTGACAAGTCAAAAACGGGTAAAATCAGAAGTTCAGATAAGGGTCAGGATTGAGTGCACAGGTGGTGGTCAGGGAGACTGGTGTCTCTAAGGAAGAGCAAGCATCTCTCTCTCTCTCTGTCTCTGTCTCTGTCTCTCTCTGTCTCTCTGTCTCTCTGTCTCTCTCTGCTCTACCTGTATCATGCTCACTGTGATGGTTTGTATCTGCTTGGTCCAGGGAGTGGCACTAGTAGAAGGTGTGGCCCTGTTGGAGTAGGTGTGGCCTTGCTGGAGTAGGTGTGGCCTTGTTGGAGTAGGTGTGGCCTTGCTAGAGTAGGTGTGTCACTGTGGGCATGGGCTTTAAGACCTTCATCCTAGCTGCCTGGAAACCAGTATTGTTAACAGTCTTCAGATGAAGATGTAGAACTCTTAGTTCCACCTGCACCATGCCTGCCTGGATGCTGCCATGTTCCCACCTTGATGATATTGGACTGAACCTCTGAACCTGTAAGCCAGCCCCAATGAAATGCTGTCCTTATAAGAGTTGCCTTGGTCATGGTGTCTGTTCACAGCAGTAAAACCCTAAGACAGTCACCCACCTGCTGTGTGAGGCAGGGATCAGAGAAGCACAGGATGCTCTGGTGTGGCCTAAGATTCAACCCAAGGGCCCGAAGGCCTCACCAGGAGCTCTCCAAAGCAAGTCCCCGACCCAATGGCTTCCTGCTGTCTTCCATCAAACCCAATCACTGCACCCACCTGGTTCATCAGTGGGTTAGCCTTCTCCTCATGACCCAGGAATCACCGAGTGAGCCAAGTGTATCGCTCACAGGACTGAGTCCCCCATGCTCTTATTCCTAACAGACTTGCCTCCCGTGGCTGCTGTTCTGTACTCTCTGCACTCAGTGTGCCCTCGCATGGCCCCGAGTCAGTCTGTGTGACTCAATCAGCTTGTCCTGTGGCCTAGCACTCTGTGTCCTTATTTCCTGCAACCAGGTCTGGCAAAGAACTGTTTACTGAAGGGATTAGGGAGCCAATGACTTGTGGAGAAGGAATTTGTCCGGCCTCAATCCAATTTCACCTGCTATACTGGTCTCCTGGGCAATAGGGGAGTTACTGGGGAAAAGAAATTAACACTAGGAAAGGCCAGAGGGGTACACTCCAATGTACTGCTGTGCTTTATAGACTCGTGAATTGAATGTATTGCTATGTCCCGAGTCCAGCAGCTCCGGCTGAGGAAGGGGAGTGGTAGAGGGCTCTTGCCACAGGAATCTGAGAGGACCCTTCAGATCAGCGAGTGGATGAGGAGGCAGACGTAGTGGGGACGAGCCAGTCTTCCTGAGCCAGAACCGTAAAGGATGCATGTGGTGACCTCTCTTTTATCTTGTCACTGTTTGTCACTGTGCCTCAGACGAATCCTGGTCCAACCCTTCTCTCTCTGACCCCACCGGAAACAATGAAGAGGTGCCTGGGGTGCAGCTCTCTCCTGTTTGGGCTAAAGTTAAAGACTTGGAGTCATTAGCTCATAGACAAAGGCAGTGCTGAGCTTGCACACACCTCTCTCCCTTAACCCCCGAAAAGGAACCACTAGCAATGTGGGCAATCCTGGTGCTTGATCTTAAACGCAGCTTTTGGGCAGGCGTGTGTGTGTGTGTGTGTGTGTGTGTGTGTGTGTGTGTTCTATATTAGTCATGATTCTCTAGAGAAACTGAACCAATGGATGGGTGTGTGTGTGCGTGCACGAGAGTGTGTGCATGTGTAACATTTAATCAGCGTATGTTAAATAGTAACAACAGCTGTCTCACACCTAAGAGGCTAACAACACTGTATCTATTTGTTCTTCCAGTCTGGGAGCCTTGGCAACGGGACTGGTTCTGCAGTAGCGATCTCTCTCTCTCTCTCTCTTGCTGTGGAGGCCAGAAATCTGGCCGAATTTCAGTCCACAAGCCTTGCATGCCTCAGGCTGCTGAGCCCCAGTCTGCTCCACACCCTGGAAGGTTCTCGGAGAACCACTGGTCCTCAGTCCATGGTGGAAGTGTGGTAACAATGGTTTTGACACTGGGGAAGGAAGGAGTCATCATCGTCATCATTAGCAGGATGAATCAGCTCTGGTGAGAGGAGAGGCCGGAGAGGAGGGTGAATCCTCTTCCCACCATGCCACTCAAAGACAATAGGTAAAGGTTCATTTGTTGTCTGTGTATGAGAGATTCGCTTGCATGTATGCAAGTGTATCACACGTGACCCCCGTCCCAGCAGAGGTTGGAAGAGTTTGTGATTTCCTGGAAATGGAGTTACAGAGGGTTGTGACCTGCCGTGGGATGCTGGGAACCTCGTCTAGATCCTCTGGAAGAGCTCCCAGTGAAGGGAGCTCTTAACGGTAAAGAGAATCTCTTATAAGCAACACCTGTCAATAAAAAAGCCGGTAGCCAATGAACTGAGGCAGGAAGTAGGAGGTGGGACACTGGCAGGAAGAGAGAGGATTCTGGGAAATAGTGAGGGAATAAAAGGAAGCCCAGGGAGAGACCCTGAGGGAGATGCTGAGGAAGACACAGCTGGGACTGAAGGAGAGATAACTGACAAGTGGTAGACACAGAATAGTTTGGATGGGTTAAATAAGTTACAAGCTAGTTAGAGAATGAGGCAAAGCTTATGGCCTAGGAGTTTATTAATAAACGATTAGTCTCAGACTTGTCATTCCGGGAGCAGGGGAAGGGAAAAGAAAAACAGACAATATGTTTTTACATTTGACTACTGAGTCATCTTCCCAACCCTGCCCCTTTAATCTGGGCTGCCAGAGAAGGCCACCCACATTCAGGTGGGCATCCTCCATCAGTTAGGGCAATCAGAACAGTTCCTCAGTTGGGAAATCCCTTGTCTCATGATTCTCATTTGAATCAGGTTCACTGACAGAAGGCAAACGCCAGGGTTGTGTCAGCTTGTGCACAAGTCTGGTGATCTGGAGCCATGATGTCACACTTGGATCAAAGAGGGAGCCACCGACTGTCCATCAAGGAGGGATGGCAGTAGCCACGCCCTGGCTACTATTTTCCCTTAAAATGAATGAAGTAGTGACAGAGAGAAAGCTCAGCCATTAAAGATGAGGCTCATAACCTAAATGTCAAGATAAGTGACAGGTTCGGATGCACCACAGGGAGGGCGACCCTTGGGGAAACACCTTGTTCTTAGAACGGTTGGATCTAGAAGACAATAGGATGCACCATTGCTTTCAGATGACGTATCTCAAGCAGGCTAGTGTACTCTGGTAGAAACTGGTAGCCCATGGGGCTGGGGTGCACGGGGTTAGACTAGTGGCTAGGGGTGACAGCTTAGTGACATTTTGGGGAGGAGTCGACAATGCCAACTTTTTTTTTTAAAGATTATTTATTATATGTAAGTACAGTGTAGCTGTTTTCAGATACTCCAGAAGAGGGCATCAGATCCCATTACAGATGGTTGTGAGCCACAATGTGGTTTCTGGGATTTGAACTCAGGACCTTTGGAAGAGCAGTCAGTGCTCTTAACTACTAAGCCATCTCTCCAGGCCCAACGTTTTGTTTGTTTGTTTGCAGAGGATTAGGTGCTTTGTGGTGTGTCATGGGGTGAATCTGAGTTCCAATGGGAAGGCTTTGAGGATTTAGGGAAGTGAGGTCTTTGGCTAAAGCATCACTCTGCAGTGCCCTCACCTCCCGGGTTCTCTCCCCTTGCAATGGACACTTTTTGGTTTGCTCTGTCTGCATCAGAACAGAGCTGGAGGCTAGGAGCCACCTTGTGGGCTCAAGAGATGCAAGTAGGCATGGCCAGATGCCCTATCTTGGAGGGCCAGAAGCGGTAAGGGAGGGAGACGGCACCCTTACTCGCAGCTGAATAGGAGGACACAAAGGAAGACAGCCCTGCATGTGTGCAGCTCCCTCCGTGCTCCCGCCAGCTTTGAGTGGAGTCCTCCAACCAGTTCCTTCCCAGGAATCCCCACTTATGTTCCTCTCAGATCTGTCTCTCCCTTTGAGAGGATATGCAGGGAGGGTTTGCTTCAGCCTTGTGAAGGCTGGATGACCCAAGCAGGGATTGTCTTGCCTCTTCTGAGACAGGTGTGAAGGACTGAAGCCATGGTGACATTCGTCCTCCTGACCCTGAGCTTGCTGGCCAGTGCACCTGCGGCTGGTTTTCTGTTTCAATGCCTGCAGCTCTTTGGATATTGATGGTCTTGGAAAATGGCCAAGGTTTGGTCAGGAGGAATGCGGTCCGACTCTAGAAGCCAGAGCCCTGACTAGATCTGCAATGGTGGTCCCATCCCAGAAGGGTCTAGTCCTCAGGACATGGAATCCCATAACCTCAGCGTGGCTTTTCTGCACAGGCAAAGGCTTCAGGAGGTTGTTAGTGTAGAATGGAATCACGAGGTTGACCCCAATCCGATGGGACCGTGTCCTCAGAGGAAGGAGACAGCGGGAATCTAAAGGATGATCACTCAAGCATACCAGAGAGATGTCTCCATCCTCAAGCCAAGGATAGGCCTTAGGAGGAAATGCGCACACACACACACACACACACACACACACACACACCAAGATGGTCAAGAGAGCCTCCCTCTATCCCACAGCTTCCCTCTATCCCACAGTTTACACGTACCTGCTGCCACACCCACCAGCCATTCCAGCTCTTGGGCACTTAGATCCATTAAATTAGGAGATAGAGTCATAAAGGAAAATGGATTTATTTCTAGTTTGGCCAATCTGGGGCAGGGCCATGGAGAGAAGTCTAATCTTCTATCCACTATCTTATGGTCTACAGAAATCCAGAGGGCATATCCAGGACATTATCAGTTTACCATGAGGCAGCTTAAACTGGTACAAAGGGGATCTGGTGCCCAGGTATCCTCCATCCTTGTATTGTAACAGGGACAGCTTTTATTCAAACCCAGGCTGAGAATTAGGAGACTTAAAGTCCTCCCATTTTGAAAAGGGGCAAAACATCAGGAGTAAGATGTGAGACCCTTGCCCACTCCTGCCTGGTGGAGTTCTGTCTTGGACCTGTCCCTTTGACAGGTGTGGTGTGGAAGCCTAGGCCAGCTCGCCTTTGGAGGCCAGCTTCAGCTCTGACCTCTGAATGCCTGCTGGACACACTGACTTTGCAGGTGGAGGCTGGTGATCGTCTGATAGCCACAGGGAGGGGCATGAGTCTTTCTATAGACTATCCTCTTCCCACCATACTGTGCAGAAACCCGCAGGTGCCAACATAGACACATAGAGAATACCTGTTAGTAGGATATCCCCTCCCCACCAGCTATCAGCACAGACACATAGAATATCTGTTAGTAGAGGATATCCCCCTCCCTACCAGTTATTAGCACAAACACATAGAATACCTATGTTAGTAGAGGATGTCCCCCCCTCCCTATCAGATACACAGAATGCCTTATGTTAGTAGAGGATATCTCTTTGCAGCAGCTGTCAGCACAGAGATACAGGATATCTGTGTTAATAGACGATATTCCTCCTGTACCCAGGTCAGCACAGGGTCAGTGTTCATATGGAACTGCCCCCGCCTGTCAGCCGTCAGCAAACGTCATGGTTACAATACCAGAGGCCACCACCCAGGATGCTCATGGCCCAGCTTGCAGTCTTATCCTATTTATTTCCCCCAATAAACCTTTCTCTGCGTGAGATCCACTCTGTTGCGTTTGACTCTGGCGGTCCCAGCCCTGTCACGAGCATCTCGCTTGGACAGGAAGTAGGAATGGCCCTGACTTTTGGCAAATGGCTTTGTTAGTCTCCTGGGGAGGGTGTAACAAGAGTATCAAGAGTGAGGTATATCAGCAACAGGTGGCGATTCTGTCCCCATCTGGAGCCCAGACCCCTCAGGCATCAGTGGGGCCACTTCACTATACAGATCCTGGGAATGCACTTGCTTGCGTGCTCTGCCTCCAGGTGACTCTGGCTGTCACTGTCACTGTCACTGTCCGCTGTCACTCCTTGGCCTGTGGTACTATTGGTTCTGTCTCTTCCTTTGTGCTGGCCAGCTTTTATTCTCCAAGTACTTGAGGTATTCAGTTTCTAAGGTATGGCGGTTTGTATGAGCATGGCCCTTATGGACTCAGATATTTGAGTGCTTTAGTAGCCACGGAGCGGGACTGTTTGGGATTATGAGGTGTGGCCTTCTCAGAGCAGATGTGTCTCTGAGGGTGGGCTTCGAGATTCCAGGAGCCCACGCTAGGACAAGTGTTTGTCTTTTTCTCTTCATGTTGCCTGTGGATCAGGATGTAAAGCTCTTAGCTACTGCGGTAGCCCCATGCCTGTCTGCCTTCCTCCATGAAAATGAGTCCTCTAAGCCTGTAAGCAGGCTTCCAATTAAATGCTTTCTTTTATGAGTCACCTGGTTCATGGCATCTCTTCACAGCCACAGAACAGTAACTAAGCCAAAGGGAAAGCATTTATTTTGGCTCATGGTCTCAGAGGGTTCTTTCTGTCCGTGATTGTTAGGCTCCATTGCTTTGGGCTTGTGGTAAAGCTGAATGAAGATCTTGGCAGGGAGCTGCTCACCTCAGGGAGGCCAGGAAGGAGAGACAAGGTCTGGGATGGGGGACAGGCTAGAGTCCTAATAACTCCTACCAAGGCCCGTCCCTAACATCTGCTTCCTCCTGCGAGGCCTCAGCTCATCAAGGTTTCCCTCCACACACCCAGTAGGGATATCATCTGGGATCAAGATTTCATTTCAGATCCAAACTGTGACCTTCCCAGCCTTAAGCAGGCTGAACAGACCTTGAATACTAGCCACAGTGACCCTATCAACCTTGGTGGAGTTACCTGCCTTGGTTGCGCATGCCTTAGGTGGAGTCGTTCTACCTTGGTTGCATGTGCAAGTTCCAGCAGGAATTTAGAAGAATAGACTCACCTTGCTTTGCAACTTAATCTGTCTGAAACAAAGGATGGGGTCTGTGGGCTTTCCCTATATAAACTCAGTGCTGAATATTAAACTTGTAGCCTTGATCAGAACCTTGTCTTAGTTTCATTCTTCTCTCCCCCCACCCCCAGTCTCTTTTTCATTTCCAGCCACCACCACCCCCCTTTCAGGTAAACCCAGTTCATCCATGGCTGCTGGACAGCTACACCAAACCACACAAACCTCTCTCTTATTGGCCTCCTTCTGTGGGTTCCCAAGTCAGATGAGGAATGGTAAAGAGTTGCCCATACCCAAGGCATCTCTCAGAGATCATAGCAGGAGTGGGGCCACTCCCTACCCTAAATCAGGCATGGGGCTACTCAGCTCCATAGAGACAAAGGTCACATCATGATAAAGCCAGTTAAACTAATCTCATAGATTGGAAGGTCCCACCTCCATTCCTTCCTTTCTCTTCTCCTCCCCCTGACTTGGGCTATATAAGCCAGCCCTGCCACTTCAATAAATGAGCTGTCTCCTGGCTTGTTCATAGCTGCTGTACTCACCACTATCCGAGCTTACTCCTAAGTGCCCCTGCATCCTGAGATCTTCCTTGCACAATGGCCTCTGTGTGTATCTTTTCTCCTCTTTGGGGGGACTTCAGCCATTGTTCTAAGACTGACCCTAGACTCTCATCTTGACTGACCATATCCGCAAAGACTCTACTTCTAAATAAAGACACGGGTTCCAGGTATTCGGGCTGAGTGTCTTTCAGGGAACAGAGCCAATCCCCACTTACACCACAGCCAGGTGACCTCACCAACACCCAGAGCAGGAATCTGCCTGTCTCACAGCTGTGTCAGCCTCAGTCCGATCACCCACTGGATGTCAGTGGTGTCAGAGGACACAGGAGTTGGGGAACCAGTCCACCACCGCCTGTGCTTCTGTCAGGAGGCGCTTCCTGGGTTTGAATTAAGGCTCCAGTTCTGCTGACAGACATTGGTGGGACAGCAGTGAGAATGGCTGCTTTCCAGTGCACCAGGGGAAGTGGTGAATAGGAGATATCCCGAGGGTCAGAGCTTTAATGAGTGGATCAGAAAGATGTGTATGGTGTGCATAAATTGTGTATGAGAGCGCACAGCAGCTCTGAAACTCAGGGAGTAAGATTTATTCTCTTCAAGTAGAGTCTTGTAGACTTGCACCCCCACCCCACTCCTTGGTTTGGGAGGACTCTCCCTGGAGACTATGTAGGGTGGCCTCAGTCTGGGCCCTAAGTAGGTGAGTACAGACGCAACACTATTGGAGCAAAGAGTCAGAATCCCCCTAAGTGTGTCTTCATCTCAACCTACCCAGAGATTTTTGTGTGGCCTTTGCCTGTGTCCTTGTCTCCAGCACCAGAGGGTGCACGGAGAAATATGCCGTCTGCCTCATGGAACCTGAGGAGAGGCAGTGGGCCGGTTGAGGATCACTCTCCACCCTCTGATTACAGCTCTGTTCGGCAGGGCGTGGTGGAGGTCGCTCTCTGCATTCATAAATTGGCGGCAGAGCTGGTGATTCATAATTCAGATGCGACTGCCCTAGATAACAAGCCTGTTTGGTCTTCTAGAAGATGGGCATTCTGGGTTCTTTCAAGAAAACCCATAAAGACTCAATTTCTCTCCAATCCCACCGAGCCCCGACCTCCTGAGTAACATCTCAGCCTCCTGAGAATAGCATGTTTTGAGCAAAAAGACAGTAAAAGTGAAAGAAGAAAGCTAAATATGAAAGTTTAATTAAATTCCTCTTTGGTTATCCTTCCTAGAAGGGATTGGGGAGGGGGGATTAGTGCAGGAGTGTGGCACAGAAGGCGTGATGTGGAACGTGGCATGGTGTGGTATGAGGTGGGGCGTGTTTGGCTGCCTCCATTCAGTCAGATAACCTGGGAGGCAAACTGGCCTCAGTGAGAGGAGAAGTTGTGTCTTCCGATTGCCTACTGATCCCCCAAGATGTCAAGAGAGCAGGATCCTGAGAGAAAAACCAAGAATAACAGCCTTCTCTGTCCGGTTGGTTGGTTTGGGGTGTGTGTGTGTGTGTGTGTGTGTGTGTGTGTGTCTGTCTGTCTGTCTGTCTGTCTGTCTGTTTGGTGCTTGGCCATTTCTTATTTGTAACGTTCTTTGTCCTTCCTCTCATGGCCGCCAACACCGGGCATCCACCTGTCCTTGCCTCCGCAGCACTGGTGGTAAGAGCCTGCACCACTATGGGAGGAAGCTTTGTGGGGATCCAGACTGTCTTCATGCCTGGGCAGCAAGCACCACCCACTGAGCCATCTTCCCCACCCCGGGAATATTGTTTTTTGAGCCAGCTCACCCAACTCACTGGGAATGACACAATCCATAGGGACATCTGTCAGCCCAGCCCGAGACAGACAGGCCACTTCATAGGGGTCTTAGTCACCTTCTCAACAGACGCAGCTCAGAACAGCTTAAGAAGCACACACACACATGCACACGTGCACACACACTCGAGTGCACACACGTGGTGTGCACATACACACGCACACTCAAACACATGCACAAACACACACAAACATGCTGATGCATATAGACAGCCGCACATATAGAAACTTTGTGGTGGTTTGAATATGCTTGGCCCAGGAAGTAGTACTATTTAGAGGTGTGGCCTTGTTAGAGGAAATGTGTCACTGTGGGCATGGGCTTTATGAACCTCATCCTAGCTGCCTGGAAGCCAGTCTTCTTCCAGCAGCCTTCAGATGAAGATGTAGAACTCTCAGCTCCTCCTGCACCATGCCTGCCTGGATGCTGCCATGTTCCCATCCTGATGATAGTGGACTGAACCTCTGAACCTGTAAGCCAGCCCCAATTAAATGTGGTCCTTATAAGAGTTGCCTTGGTTGTGGTGTCTGTTCACAGCAGTAAAACCCTCACTAAGACAGACTTATACAAGCACATATGCACACACATATGTATGCACATATGTACACATTGTGGGATGTGATACCCAGGCAGTGCCAACAAACTCTGACTTGTGCACTGTGACAAAATCAGGAGTCTGGTGTGAGCCCTGCACTGTGGGAACCCTGCAGCGTGGTTGGCCCAGAGCAACAGGGTCCTTGGAGGGGAGGGAAGAGCAAGGGGAGAAGCGGGAGGGGAAGGGGATAGAAGAAGAGGGAGAAGGAAGCAGAGCCAGGAGCCACATGAGGAGGAAGAGAACAACATGAAATTCTCGAGGAGGTAACTTAAAGGGGGATTAGAGTTTCCTGTGAAATGACTCAGGAGAAAGAATTTTGCTAAGCAAATCATGTCAAAACGTGTTTCGGGGGCATTGTTTAAATTATTAAAAGAGTCAATTGTTTCCTAACACTTTGGAAGCATCGTTCGCATGTGATTAATACAACATTACAAACTATTTTAAAGTATTGCTCCGGGGCCTGTGTCTCTGAACGATTTCATTGGACAGCGCTTTGCATTCCTTTGAAAAAAGTATGGAAGGACTGCAGTTTTTATTCCCGAAAGTCCCGTATTTGTCAGATGCCGACTGGCATTAACACACAAAGAGAAACTCTCATTATTGTATGTCAGTCAGCTTTCTGCCATTGTGATAAAATACCCGGGGTGAATAAGCCCAAGGAAGAAAAGATTCTCTTACCTGACCATGTCAGAGGTTTTGCTTTATGGCTGTTACCTTTAGACCGGCTACTTTTCTTGCTACTGTGATCAAATACCAGACAAGAAGTAACTTAAAGCTTATTTTAACATACCATTTGAGGAGACACAGGCTCTCACGGTGTGTAAGACATGGCAGCTGGTCATGATGGATTTGCAGACAGGAAGCAGAAAGTCAACAGGAAGTGGGGCTAGGAGAGTCAAGTTCAAGTTCCTCTCCTGCCCCCAGTGACTTACTTCCTCCGAACTTGAGAAGTAAGTGTTCAAGCATACGAGCCTATGGGGAAGGATTTCAAACCAAACCTGTTGCTTTGGGGCCTGAGTGAGGTCTGCTTCAAGTTTTAAGGGCTGGGCCAATGGGTTTTCATCCTGGCAGCTGGGATACAGAGGAAGAGGACATAGTCACTGTGCCAAGATACCCTTCAAGGGCATGACTCCCAGTGACCTCACTTCCTAAGGATTCCACCTAACAGTACTACAAGCTGGACTGGCCTCAGCTTTAAGGGGCACGACAGAGTCCAACTGTACACTCAGCAAATCACCCACCCCAAAGCTAGGAGCATGAGGCAGCCGGGGTCAGAAAGTGAGGCAGGACGGTTGGGAGCTAAGAGACCTCGGGCAGCAGTGAGCAAGATGATAGCAGACTCTCACGAGGCAGTGTCAGTAAGACAGTTCATTTTATTGAGAGGGAAAAAGGAGTTTTTAAACCTTTGGGGGTGGAGTAGGGGCTATGAAGATGAGTGTCCATCATTGGCCAGGGCCAGGGCGCTTGGACTGCCTCATTTGCATAAGGAGGAACGCCAGGTGCTGTTGGAAATGATCTTATAAGGGGAGAGAAAGTTTAACCTGGCTACCAGCTATGTGACTTCCTCCAGAGGGGGCAAAGATAGTGGCACAAGACAGAGGGGGACGATACTACACTTGCTGATCTCAGGACTGGATTTCCAGGGTTTGAACACTCCTCATCCCCACTCTGACTCCAGGCCTGCCCCGACCCCCATAGCTTCATGCTTTCTGAGCCCCACAATCTCTTAGCATGTATAATTAGTAAGGTAGACTTGATCTTGGGTAGATTTCGTTGTTAGGGTTTTATTTCTGCAAAGAGACACCATGACCAAGGAAACTTTTATAAAGAACAACGTTTAGCTGGGGCTGGCTTACAGATTCAGAGGTTCAGTCCATTATCAGCATGGCAGGAAGCATGGCAGCGTCCAGGCAGGCATGGTGCTCTAGATGGAACCAAGAGTTCTATGTCTTGATCTGAAGGCCACCAGGATAAAAACTGCCTCTTCTGCCCTAGGAAATCTCAATGGCTACCTACACAGTGACATACATTCTTCAGCAAGGCCACGCCCATTCCAACAAGGCCACGCCCATTCCAACAAGGCCACGCCCATTCCAACAAGGCCACGCCCATTCCAACAAGGCCACACCTCCTGCTCCCAATGAATGTGGCATGTAGTTCTTTAGTAATTACTCTTTGCCATCTGCACACGGAGCCCCAGGAGACGCTGGCATGGCAATGAGAGGTGAAAATGACCGTTCCCTGCAAAGCATCACTCCAGAACATCGGCAGACCATACTTGCTGCTTTTCTAATGGATGCAAACAACCTCAGGAAGAAGGGTCTATTTTGGTTCACAGTCTCAGGGTATGGTCCGTCATTGTGGGGAAATACTGCATCCACAGTCAGGAAGTAGAGAGCAATGACAGACAGCTCTCCGCCCTTTTTGTTTTTATGCAGCCAACATTTAGGATGATCTTCCCTCACTAATTAACCCTAGTGTAGAGATGATACGTCATAGACATGGCCTGAGATTGTTTCCATGTTGAGGCTAAATCCCATCAAGTTGTCAATCAAGATGCACACACCAGGAGTACCCGTCTTCTCTTCTGCGGGTGCATTTTGCACTAATTAGCTGCTGTGGGCTCGCTGTCAGTGGTATGGCCCCTAGAGTTCAGGCTGAACAGAAGATGACCTCATTTCTCCTTTTGCCACTAAGCCCCAGGTCCCAGGGCACTATTCCCTACTCAGGAGATGCTCAGCAGGTCTCATTTGGAGGAAGCCCCACCCACCTGCCCAGCCAGCACAGGACAGATGCAGTGTGTGAAGATGGAGGCTGGAACCTCTGACATACTTCCAGTGGCTCTGATTGGCAGCGACAGACAGTCTGACGGAAGCTTCTGTGCTCCTCTGTGAGGACACCAGGAGCTCAGCGTGAAGCCGAGCAAGGTAATTCTCCAAGGAGCATGCATTAAAAATGATAACAAAGCCACAGAGACAACAAGCAGACAGAGGTACCTCAGGGGGGCCTGAAGCATATGCTACCTGCCAGTTGGGAGCCAGCATGACCCAGTTCTCAGGGAGCCACACTGCTAGGAGCAAAGGCTGTCCATGCTACATGAGTAACACTGTAGTCCGGGGGCAGGGGGGGGGGGGGAAGGCAGCAGATGCAGTAGAGACATATTCCATAGCTTGAGCTCCTCAGAAAAGCTTCCTGAACTAGAACCAAGCTTGCCAGTGGTCCCAAGGAGGGCATGTAACGGAGAAGACAGCTGCCATCGGGGCATGGAAGTGACATATGACCAAGACGATAACTTTCATTGACTCTCAGTGTCACATGGTTGAGAAGGTTTTCATTGGCTACCAGAGGAGTCATGTGACTGAGCAGAGCATTTCAATTGGCTCCCAGAAATGTTAACCGCCTGCGACTACAGCCATGATTGGTTCCCATACGTGGGTTGTGGCGATCTTACAAAGATGACAGCCGGCAAGCGTTCACTGAGAGTTAGAAGTGGGGCGTTCTCTTCTGAAGCCCAGCATAGCAGGGGGTATGCTTCTGCTCGAACCAAGTTCCAGAACTCAAAATAGGAGCCCCACAAGAAGGTTCTCTGTCCAAAAGAGGGATATGTCGTCACCTGTCAGACTATGGCATGATTCAGCAGGAGAAGGAGCAGGTTCCCCATTTGCATACCTGATGCTAATGAGAGCCACACAGAAGCACCTTTGAAACGTTCACCAACAAAAGGAACTAAATATACCCATCTGATCTCGCTTTGCAGTAAAATGTCAAAAGAAAGGGAGTGAGCGAGTCCTGATATTATTACCTTGAACTTTCCCTGGCTGCACTCCCTGGAAGCATGGCATTTAGAGGGCTGGAGGCTGGTGCTCTGGCATTCTGTTAACACTCAGCTCCCGGACTTCCAGGTTACTTCTCTGCGCACTGCTGGAGTCTAGGCTGCAGCTCTGGTTCTTTTGCTTCAGAGTCAAGCATGTAGGCACTCCAGGTAGACAGGGGGCCACATCTTCAGTTTGGTTAGCTTTGTACTTGACACTGGGGAGTGGTTCCAAGGAGGTCTGTCTCCAGCAGTTGGGTTGGCAGGGCTTCCTGGTCACACGACCCTGGCTTGGTGCCATTGGTGGTGCCGTTTCAGCTGTGTCTGTCCTCGGGGCCTCTCACAGGCTTGTGCTTCTCATTGAGCGCAGAAGACACGGCACCCGCTTTCCTACAGGCAAGACTCCCAAATGTGAGTTTTCTCAGAGACCGGGAAGCAGCTGTGAGGCTCAGAATAACACTACTTGGAAAGCTGAGAATGTCACTTCTGTGTTCCAGCCAGGTCCCTAGGGCCTAGAGTGGTCCAAGGATAGAAAACCATGCTCCATCTCTCTATGGGAGGAGCAAAGTGCATGGCCATTTTCAGACTGCCACCATGTGAGTCACATGGTATCTCCAGGTACCCTGGGAGCTGTCTTCTCAGCTCCATGTGCATAGCTGGTGTGTGTGTTTAGTTACAACTGTATATGTACGTAAAAGTCAGAAATCAACCTAAGTGTCCTTTCTTAAGAAGCTGTCTACTTTTTTTTTTTTTTGAGACAGGGACTGTCACTCAACCTGGAGCCCATCCAGGAGGCTCAGCTGGCTGCCGTCTGACTCCGACCGCTGACCCTGCACTCCCAGTGCTGGAATGGCGTGTGCATGCACCTTCCTGGAGTTTTTGCATGGGTTCTGGGGCTCAGACTCTGCCTCCAGTGCTTATGGGACAAGCACTCTGCTGACAGTTCCCCAGCTGCGTGCGTCAGGCAGCTCCATTGTGGGCCTCAGCACTCATGTTTGCAGTAGGATTTTGCTTCGGCGTGTGGCCTCTGGTTTTGAGAGTGTTACAGTTGATCAGCTCCTATGTTCCCTCTGGGACTTTGTGACAGGCTTTGTCAGAGTCCCAGGTGCTCCAGAGCCATTTCTGACCTCATTGTGCATAAGCTCAGGGGAATCAACATGTTGCCATTTCTCAGCACGGGCTGGGGAAGGGCTGTGTGCAGTTAGCCTGGGGGCCTATGCTGCATTGTTGCCCAGCAACAGGGACCTTATGCAGTCCTGGGTGCCCTATGGTAGTAGAACTGTCTCCCAAGGATGGCTCCTCAGAAATGAGCAAAGCTTGGCTTTCGACTGTGGTGGCTTCCATCTTCTTCTAGAAGAGTCTACTTCATGGCTGGCACACCTCTGCTCTCCATGTGTGGGATCGATCCCTGACTCTCCCTGGCTGGCGAACCTCCCCTTCCCATTGCTGGGCCCTCTTCTCTAATGGCTAGGGTATCCCTGCTCTCCCTGGCTGATGCACCTCACTCTTTGCAGCTGGGGCACATCTCCTCTCCTTGGTTGGACACCTCCACTGTCCACAATATCCCTTTGAGGCTCTGGAACCACTGCAAGTCTTACATTAAAAATTTTTTTTTCTCCTTGTAAGGGGAAAGCCTCCTATATCTCATTTCTGCTAAGTGCAAAACGTACCAGTCCAGGAAACCAATGGGACCTGACCTTTCAGTCACATGACACCCAGGGAACCAATGGGAACTGTCCTTTCAGTCATGGGCTGCCCCGCCTCGCAAGGAACCAATGAGGACTGCTTCCCACCACAGGCCTCTCCCTCTTCTACAGCAAGAGTGCTGTCCAACTCATTTCTTTGCAAGCAGCCTTTGGGGTTCACTTCAGATTCCTTTCCGCACTCCCTTGAGACCAGACAATGGGTTTCTCTATGTTCATGGATCTCAGAGCATTAAAATGAGACTATTTTAGCCAAGGGCCAGACAGTTACAGGTTCTGATCTTCAGTGGTGGGCCACGTGGAGGTAAAGCCTGTCCTAATGTCCCAGAGTAGGTGTGGGAACGAACAATCAACTGCAGTACTCTCAAGGGGCGCAGAGATACTCCCAAAGGGCGCGGACATACTCCGAAGCATATTTGCTGCTACGGCAGTGGGTTGGACAGGAACTGAACACTTAGGTCTGAGCCATGGTCACGAGGATTTGTTGAGTGACGTGGTGCGTGTGCTTTCCCTGTGTGGAAGCTTGTGTGCACAGAGAGCCCGGGAGCTGGCCCAACCGTCACACTTGAATCAGCAGAGGTGGACAAGTCACCTCCACGGTACCCTGCTCTACCCGTGGGGAGAGTCAGAGGAGACAAATGCTTGCCAAGGTGCTATCTGAGGGACTGAAAAAGGAGGGTACATGGCCTGGGACCCCTAAGTCTCTCCTAGTTTTTCCTATCTGTTTGTTTCTCTCTCTGTGTTTATTTATGTGTGTATGTGTGTGTGTGACACAAAATGTGGGTTCTGTGAACTGAACTCAGGCCATCATGTTGACAACAAAAAGCACTTTACCAGTGGAGTCATCCCCCATCAATTTGCTTTTGACCTTGTCAGCCCCTTCCCTCACTACCCACAATGCACAGCAGCAGTGAGTGGCACTGGTGCTGTGTGGAGGGAGGATGGATGCTGGCCTGTTCCTGCTCAGACTATCCTCCGTCTACTCCAGACCCTGGAAGAAGCCTCTGCTGACTCCTGCTGGCTCCTCTTCCTCGAGTCCGGCTGCCACCATTTGATCTATGTATATGAAACCTGTTCGGCAGACTCATCTCTCGTGTTTAATTTTTATGTTAACACAACAAGGTGATAGAACTGTGCTGGAGAGGCCGGGGACAGCACTGATAATCCTGAAGTGGCAGTTACAGCTTCAAAGGCGTTGCTGCAGGAGCCGGCTCCAAAGTGGATCCTCGGGCCACGGCTTTCTCTGAGGAGCCTGGAGAGCTTTCAACTTGACTTTGCTGTAAAAATCTCAGCTATTGGCAGTTAGCAGCCTCTGCTTAAAAGGCAGGATTGACTTGTGAATAAAGCACCGGCAGGGCCACTGAATATTCCAAAATAAGCGTATCAGCCTTGGCCAGGCCTTACCCACAGGTGAGACAAAGGCTGGACATTTAGTGGAACCTGGACAACAGAGATTTTGGTGCCCATGGGATCTTCCAGAACAAACCACCTTCTTTCTGAGAGTCCACAAAAGGGATGCTTGATCGCCACTGTTTCCTGAGCTTTACAGCAGAGGCTCATGGGAGTTCCCTGCTCACAGAATAGCCCCGGAGTCTCTGAGTTTCTGAGTCTCCCCCGAGCAAGTGCTTAGAAGTGGCGTGGGTCTCCCACAAGCTATCAGGGTGTTCTGTTAGTGACTGTAATGAAATTTCTGAGGCAGGCAAAGGAGTTTATTTAACTCAGTGTGCTGGGGATTCAAATCCCATTAGGCTGCAGCAGCGACAATAACTTTCAGTGCTTCTGGGGGCCCTGTGGAGAACATCATAATAGTAAGAATGTAGGGTGACAATAGACTGTCCCCAAGGAGAGAGCAGAGGCATGAGGGAAGGACAGACTACACCCTAGGCAAGAGCTCAGAAGTGTTGGGACAAGAAGAATCCATACCCAGCATAGGAGACCAGGGAAACTCTTGAGTGATGCTCACGGTCACACAGTCCCTTCTGTTGATAGGACCCTCAGCTGATGTAAGGCTTCTCATAGGCTGTGTCTGCTCAAGGTGTCACCTCCGAATACTGCCACACTGGGATCCTAATACAAGAACCTTTGGGGACCTGCTCAAACTACATGTAATCCACAGCAGAAGTGTCCACCCAGGCAGGAGGATGGCCTTAAGACCTGAGTCCTGATTTGCACCCAGATTGTTTTATGATCTGAGATGTCTCCGTCTGTCAGGGCCTTGGTCTCCCAGTGGACAATAATACCAGGCTAGAGCCTGATCTTCTAGAACCCCCATACAATGCCCCACAGCTAAGCAGAGTCTGGAAACACGAAGCAATCAAGCCCAGGCTCACAAGGAGAGGGGCTGAGTTGATCCAGAGAGCTGTCGGCAGATAGGGCAGGCTGTAGGCCTGGCTCTCACCGTCCCAAGGACAGAGCACAAGAGGTTTTGCCTTCTTTTCTCCTTTCTCAGAAAGCACTTTGCAAAGTCCCCTGAGAAACATCAGCCGAAGGAGGCAGGTCCAGGAATGTTCTGGAGTGGGAGAGGGGTTGTTATGGCAACCGATTGCTCCTAGGCTCTGAAGAGACTTAGCTCCAGCTGAACAAGGGAGGTTCAGGGGACACGGAGGGTAACACTTCAGAAAGAGCTGCCGTAGACGAAGACTCACGTGCACACTTGGCTGGAACGTCTGAGGGGTGAAGAGGGAGAAGGGGCTATTTTTAGCAACCCCTTGGAGGCTGCCGTATGGGGGTCTTAGCTGGAGACTCACAGAGCAAACCTCCTACCCACCTATCCTATCCACCCCTGAGTTCCTCAGCTCTCCTTTTCTCCTGGCCTCTTGTGCTGTTGTCTGCTCAGCCTTACCTGCCTCCCGATGCTCTCCCTCCTGTGGGGTCCGGTCCTGTGGGGTGTGAAGTGCATGCAGGTAGGACACTCAGCTTCAGAGCTTTCCTGGAGGTAAGAAGAGAGCAGGAGAGGTTGATAGCTCCTCTATCCTTCCTTCTCTCTCACAGAGCTGCCAGGGGACAGCAAGGGAGTGCAGTGTAGTGCATGTGCACAGGGCAGGACTTTCGTCCTGAGTGACTATGTTCTCTGAAGCTGGGGGGATGGGGGAGGGGCTTGCACCCCTGTGAAAGGACTAACCCATAGAAAGGACTAACCCATATTGATTTGCATACCTGAGATCCAACAATAATCATCAAGATGAAGCCCCCAGGCTGGGTGGTGCAGGGCCTGGGCTCCCTTCTACCCAACCCCTTTAGAGGGTCCTTTGCACAGACCCAGTGGAGGGACTCTCACATATTCAACAATACCACAACTTGCATCAGAGTCTTCATCCTGGTGGTCCAGTGCAGGGTGCGTGTTTGTTGGGGAAAGAATTTCCTCAGGAAACCCCTGCCAGCCTCAGGCCATTGGCCAGACTTCAGTCCTGAGACTCAACCTGCGTCATGGCCACTGGGCCAGTCCTGATGGATCTCAATACAGGGCTGCAGGTAGTGATGACAGACAAGGGCTTTGTTCCTGCCTGTATAGACCTGGCCATCTGATGAAGACAGGCTGTGAGGTTTCCTGTGTCTACTGTAACGAAAAGATCCATAACGAGTGGTTTTTAAACATAAACCATCACCCTCTCACAGAATCAGGGGCTCAGGTCCAAACCGTGAGATCTGCAGGGCCGCTTTCCCTCTGCAGATCTGAATGAGGCTCTGTCGGCTTCTGATGTCATCCTCAGCGTACCACAGCTCTTCCTTCTACAGAGCAGGCACCTGCCTTAGTCAGACTCTACACAGTACCTTCAGATCCCCTCCCCTCAGGGTATGTCCTGTGATCCTGGCACCTCTAAAATCATGAGGTCTTTGCTGAAACTTAGATTCCATACTTCCAGCTTTGTACAGTGACCTACCAAGGCTCCCTGGAAAGAGCAAACCCTGACACACATTGCCTGAATTTAGCAGCTTTCTCTAGCCTTGAAGCAATCCTCTGTGACCCCGTGACTCCTGACCAGAGGAGCATTCCAGCTTGCCTCGTATTTCTGTGATAGATACCATAAAGCAACTCGGGTAGCAAACGGTTTGTTTGGCTTATATACCGCAACTCACCAAGAAGTAAAGTCAGGGCAGGAACCCCAAGGCAGTACTTGAAGCAGAGGCCCTGAGGGAACACAGTTTACTGGCTGCATTAGTGGCTTGCTTAGATAAACCTTTTTACACAGCCCGGGGCTGTCCACAGTGGGCTGGACCCTCCCACATCTATCATTAATCAAGAAATCCCTCCGTAGGCGTTGCCCACTGACCAATCTGCTGGATGCATTCTCTCAGCTGAGATTCCCTCTTGCTAGATGAACCCAGCTTGTGTCAGCTGACTCTAGCCAGCACAGAGACTTTCTGGGTACTTGAGGCAAGCCTCTGCACTCTGTAACTCTTTGGTTTTATATTCCTTGTTATGGAGATGTCACTGTCGAGTCATGCTGTTGGCTCAGGATGGAGACTGGCCAGCTTTTCCCAAGCTGTAGGGCACGGGGCATGTGGGCCAAGCCACGAGCGGCATTGGCATGGAATGGGCAAAGATGAGGATGTCTAAACCCTGGAAATCTCAAAAATTCAAATTAGACTCTCACCCTGAGACCGGCAGGAGTAGGGCTGATTCCCTCCCTATTTTCATCCGTGCCTCAGATCATGTAACCTGGAGACCCAATCAGGTGGGTCCTACTCAGGCCCTGGATAGCCTCTCCATGCTAATGATGACGCACCTCAGTAGCCCTAACCTTTAGCCAATGACCTTTTCCCATCCTGGATATTCTCACACCCTTCCCCTAAAACTACATAACCTTGAATAAAGGCTATGAGTTCAAACCCATCCCCAGTAAAGAAATACAAAGATCACCCCAGAGCGCTGCTTCATTAAAGATCATCAGAGAAGGCCTTTACTCAAAGAAGCCATAGCACTAAGAGTCTTGAAGAAGCCACATCCCCATCCCCTACACCCCTCCCACTCCTCACCTCCCCATCCCCCACCCCCTGAGCATGGACACTGGCCTGTGATCACCGTGCTCAACACTCCAGGTTCAGCTGCCACCGCCGTGACTTTGCAACTTCCGGGGAAACGAACCGGCAATGGTCACACTACCTGAAGACCTTCTGCCTTTTTCTTCCTGCAAAGATCCTTTTGTGCTCATCCATCAAAAGAAACACAGCAGCAAGCTAGAAAAAAATCCAATAACCGGAGCATAGCAAGCTGCAAATGAGTTCTGTCCATTTCCCTTCCCAGACACCAGCAGCATAATGAAGCTCTTCCCCAGGAACGAGTCTTCAGATGGGGACCTGCCAGGAGAGAGGCTTCGGGGTGTGGTGAGAGATAGACACAGGCTTCTAAACCTCCTGATGGTGGTCTCTGAGGAGCTCAGCGTGGGTGGGGTCAGTGGCTGTAGTTTGGGGCACTCTGATCTGGGGTTACAATCACACTCTTAGGCATCTGTCACCTGGTACTGGGGACAGACAGATGCCAGACAATCATGGTGACCAGCCCTGTGCCCCTGAGACATGGTGACGGGCCAGTGAGCAGAGACTAGGGAATAGGTTGGCTGAGAATAGGTGTCTTGAGTGTTCACCCACTGTGATGATTTGTATATGCCCGGCCCAAGGAGTGGCACTACTAGAAAGTTTGGCCCTGTTGGAGTAGGTGTGGCCTTGTTGGAGTAGGTATGTCACTGTGGGCATGGGCTGCAAGACCCTCATCCTAGCTGTCTGGAAGCCAGTCTTCTTCTAGCAGCCTTCAGATGACGATGTAGAACTCTCAGCTCCTCCTGCACCATGCCTGCCTGGATGCTGCCAGGCTCCCGCCTTGATAATGGACTGAACCTCTGAACCTGTAAGCCAGCCCCAATTAAATGTTGTCCTTATAAGAATTGCCTTGGTCATGGTGTCTGTTCACAGCAGTAAAACCCAAACTAAGACACCCCACCCAACCCACCAGTGCTCATCTCCTTAACATGGTGAACAGAGTTCTGACCCCAGACGCACAGGATTCTGGGAAGATAGCTGAAAGGTCCTGAGGGTAAAAGGTCAATCTGTGTAAAGGAGCCCATTGGAGACAGAAGGACAAGCACCCTTTCCTGGGGTCAGACATCACATTTTTGACCTCATGGCAATTTCAAGGGAGGAGGACACATGGATATCTCATGGAAGAACACCATAGACCCTGTATAGTGAATTCCGAGTACAATGAGTCTGGCACACCACTCCCCATGTTGAATTTTCCTGAGAGACTGTTCATCCTGGACAAGCACTGGCTGGCCACAGACCAAATTGTTCCATCCAAGTCTAGCTTAGGGAACCAGTGAGTTTTCTGGGGTTACAGGAGTGTGAGTGGCAGGTTTCATAGGTTGATGACAATGATGGTTGCACCCCTAATACAATCACCCCAACCCTGGGAGCAATTCACAAAAGCTGTACCCTTAAAGTTGCCCAGAGAGCTTACAGGCATATGGATATCTCAGAGGGTCTCATCTTCCTAGCATTTATTGCTACTTCTATAGCCTTGCAGAGGCAGTTTGTGAGTCCTGTAAATTTCAGAAACTCCTGAGACTTGTAAATGTCTTTACTTCCTGTGTCTTGAGGTGCTTCTCTTCAGAAAGGAGTGTTCTTTTCCACATCCATTCAGATGTGAGACCAACAAAGAACTCCGTTTGCCAACGTATCTCTCAAAAGTCAAGCAGGGTAGGCTTCCACTTCCATGATATCTTATTTTTCTTGAATGCTAACTGGACCTGTCTCCCTGTATCATACAGCTCTCACATCTGAGCACAAGCCCTCAGGACCGTGTTCCTCCATCAGCTCACATTCTCTGGATCATTCTCTTCATGAAGACTTTGGCCGCACATCAGTTGACACCCCCTGCTTGGGGGTCACCATCTTTTTCACACCAGCTTCTTCCAGGACTGGTGGACTACAGTGGAACATGTGGTCCTCTAAGTTATCTCCTGTCTCCACTCTCCCTTCCGACACAGCAGTAACCCTCTCTTCATTCAGCCACTGGGCATGCTCAGATTCTATCGCAATAGCATTGAGCTGAAGTCTCCACCTAAATCCTGATTTGATGAACCAAAACCAAGAGCTGCACAGATGGCCTGCTGGGGATGAAAGTAAAAGGTAGGTACAGCGGTTACTTCAGTCTCACGGTTGGGATGAAAGGAAGGGTTTATATTGTTTCACAGTTTGAAGCAAAACCCATCATGGTTGACAGGGGCCTGAGGCAGCTGGTTACGCTACATCCACAGCCAGGAAGAAGGACACGGTGAGTGTGGTGCTCAACTTGTGTTTTCTATTCATTTTAGGGCCTCGGCCTGGCGCAGTGCTGTTCACGCTCAGGGTGGGTCTTCTCTCCTCAATTAAACATTTCTGGAAACACCCTCACATGCACCCAGAGGGGTGTACTTTCTGGGTGATTCTACATCTTCTCAAGTTGACAAGTGAAGATTCACCGTCACAAGAAAGGCTAAGAGAGTGTCAGGGTTGGGAATCTCGGCTCACAGGTTCTAAGGCAAACATCTTTAGATGGTCTGGCATCTGGAAATGTCGCCTGAGTCGATGCTCAGGCATCAGCTTGTGGCTGGTGTCAGCTCATCCACAGACGTTAAGTACCCAGTGTGGACCCGACGGGCGGACCAGAGGGCCTGGTGCACGAGGGCCCCCTGAGCTTATGCAGATGCTGGTTGGTGACTTTTTCTGCTGTGCGTGCGGTCTGCACAAGATCTGGGGGACTGTGATAGGCGGCTCAGCAGGTTCTCCAGTGCAAATGGTGTGTCTGGGGATCCGGGTCTCTCACATTTGTGATATGAGGCTCCAGCAGATCCTGGGTGTGACTGGGTTTCATGCTGGGATTTCCCCAAAGCTAGATGAAGTACGGGTGCTTCCTGCAGTTCTGAGATCAGGTGACAGCCTCTCCTTCCTCTCTGCATATAAGGCCTGAAGTTCAGGGGTTCTCTGCCTCTTACCCTCAGAAGGCAAAGTGTTGGACATTGGGCTGTAGGACAGAGGAGGTGGGCAGTGAGCTAGCCAGAATGAAGGCCAGTGCTGGAGGCCACAGAAGCCCTGAATGCACCCCTGCCTCACTTCTCATCCCTTTCCTGACCATGCCTGGTCCCTGCCTCACTTCTTGTCCCTATTCTGACCATGCCTGGTCTCATCTCACTTCCCACCCCTTTCCTGGCCATGCCTGGTCCTCGCCTCACTTCCCGTCCCTTTACTGACCATGCCTGGATATGACACCAAGATGAATGACTCTATTTTTTATTTTTCTCCTCATTGCCTCCAGCGTGGAAGATTATTTTAGTTCCAAGGACCGAGACTGGGGGATGCTAGGAGGGCAGGAGGCAGGGTGGCCATGCAGATCATGACCTATCTGTCTAGGGCCTTCCACTTGAGCACCTTGCTCTGCTGATCTCCATCTGCATCCATACAGATGCTTCTGGTCCCTGTGACCGTGAACCACTCTTCTCTCTCCCTTCTTCAGACTTTCAGGAATGAGCTACTGTGTTTGTACAAAGCCTAGCTGAACCCATACCTGCTTCCCTGTGACAGTGAGGAAGGCAGGGTTGAGCCTGGAGCAGTTTGTCTCTGTCTGCCATTAGCTGGCGGGTGGCGCTGTGGTAGGTGGAGGACAGAGGGGTAAGGGCGTAGGAGAAATGAGGTGGGGTCGATAGAGATGTATAGGAACCATCAGCACTGTGCTACCAATTATACATGCACACAAGTGTGCACACGTGGCTCCTGCTCTTTATCTGGTCACCCATGGGCTCTGCATCCTGGGGTTCTCAGAACCATAGGCTCAAACGGGACAGAAAACACAATCACGTTTGTATGGAACACGTACAAAATTCACCCAAATCTAACCCACCATCTATTTATATCGTGATGTTTATATGGGATCGGGTATTATAACTAATTTAGAGATTCGTGGAGAAGTGTTGGCATTTTTTTATGCAGTATTTCACCATCATACCCAAGAGGGCTTGAGTACACATGGAGTTCCTTTCTGAGAGGTTCCTAGACCAAACGTCATGTGTATAAGAGAAACGGGCACATCACATAATATTGTATACACGCACAATCGCAGCATCTGTTATCAATTAAAGCTTGCAGCTAGCTCTACCTTTAACATACACACAGTAAGCTGGGCTATCCGGTAACAGGAATGCTCATCATCATGAGCACGGGAAACGGTCATGCTCAGAAGCTTAGCATTCAGACACCTCTGGAAGGAGATGAATGGACAAGAGTGGATGCTGCTATTGAGGCCAGATGCCGGGAAGCTGATAACACACAGCGTAGACAACACGCCTGCCAGTGCTCTGTGGGCTTCCGCTGACACTGATGGATTGCTCCCAAGGTCACAGAACTCATGATAAATTTCTGGTGCCTGTCACTCACCAGGTCTAGGGCTGGCGGCTGCTGGAGAAGCCAGGAAAAGTCTGAGCACTTGAAGACACACTTTGACACATGAACAGGTGATGTTTTCCTGAGTGAGAATCCTCCACAGATGCCAAGGCTTGCTGCCTGCCAACCAGGACTGGGAGAGGGAGGAAAGCCAAAGGAGGTCCCTCCTGGGTCACCCTCTCAGCACACACCTACTTGTGACAAAGTTGAGAGGTGCAGGTATGCCCTAGGCTTCACTGTACTGTCACAGAGAGTCAAAGCACGGCCAAGTGATTGGGCTCAATCTCCAGTCTCTTCCATCCCTGAAGGTCAGGCTGGGGTCTTTCTGGTGCCCAGCCCCCTCCAGAGTCACCTCATTAGCATAAAATCCAGTGCCTCCAAGAGGCTCATAAATAACGAAAAAACTCTCCAATTACTAGGGATGTTCCAGAGATTGAGAGTCCCCCCATGAAGCAGGGACAAAGGCCAGTCAATTTTTTTATTGTAAACACCTTGTTAAGGCAACAACTGAAGGACACAATTATGGAAAACAGAACGTATGTGTAACAGGATTCCCTAATCCAAGCAGAACTAATACTGTGTTCCTCCATGAAGACCAGAGGGTCAGAGGGCCAGAGGGCCAGCTGCTTTCACCAAGTCCACTGTGTGTGGTGTGGAGGGAATCCAACGTCTCTGCGTCTGTGGAAGGACCCAGGATCCCACTCACAGGTCACAGAGATGCCTTAACAGGTAATGGCATTTATGAGGTGTAAGCCTGACTATCTGAGACAGATCCCTGACAAGACAGGATGGAAGGAAAGAACTGATTGCAGACAATTATTCTACTTATACACACATGTTGTGACATGTGTGTGTGCACATACACAGAGATACATACACACACAGAGAGACATGCATGCAGACACACACACACACAAACAGACACACATAGAGAGAGACACACACATATAGACAGACACAGATATACACACACACAGACACACACACATACAGACAGACAGAGACACACAGACAAAGAGAGAGAGACAGACACACACACAGAGACAAACAGACACACATAGATACAGACACACACACACACACACAAGACACCCACAGATACCCACACAGATACACACACACACACACACACACAAGACACACAGAGATACACAGAGATACACACACACAGATACACATTGAGACAGACAGACACACAGACACACATAAGACACAGTTACACACAAGACACATACACAGACACACATATAGACACACAGTGGCCTGCATGCATGCACATACACAAACATAATAAAATGGAATTCATAAAACATGAAAACAAAACCCATCTCTGGGCATTGACTTTGAGTTCCGCCGCACTGCTTGGTTAACAGTGAGACTCAACAATGCAGGAGAGTTTCTTCTGAGGCAGGAGAATGGAAAGGAAAGAAGTTCCAGACACAGCAAGATTGACATTAGAAAACCACCAATGGCAGAGGAAGACTGAAAGCTCCTCCCCCTTGAGCTACCCATGACAACATACCATCTCCACAAGCTCTCCAATGCTGGAACAGGCAGAGCTTTGCCAAAACCCAGTAAAGGATAAAGAGTTTTCACTTGGGGCTTCTGAGGCTTGTCCCAGCTCTCAGGAGGGCCTTCATGTTTCCTGCTCAATTATTTCTACCACTATTCAGGTGTCCCTGGTCCGATTCTTTATTCTCAGACTCAAGAGCCTGGAAAACTCTGTGAGTGCTCTCTGAACTCCAACACATACAATACTTCCTCCCCTAAGATAATATCACTGGGTTTAGGGTCTGTCTCCATGTGGGAGCATAAGCAGGCACAGCCCAGCACCTACAGCAGAGGCGCCCCTGGAAGAAGAACAAGGCGTCTCCTTCCTTTGTCTGTCTCATCTCTTCCCTGAGTCTAGACTCACCTACCTGGTTCTCCTCTCACAGATTTTTAGGGAGTCTTCGGTCACTTCCTGAACAAACAATAGTCTCCCAGCCCTGAACTCAGCCAAACCAAACACAGGCAAACTTAGCAACTAATGTTGTTGAGCAAGGAGTGCTGCCTCCCAGGCTCCTGCAGGCACCCTGCTCAGCACTCGGCTATGCTTTAGGCTTTTGCTGTCTTAGGAGACAATGGCCAGTGCTGGGCTTTGCTTGCTGTAGGCTCCAGGAGAATGTCAGCACTCTAGCTTACCGTCCAGGTTCATGGTGAGTGTTGGGCTGATGTACAGCACATAGAGTGAGGAGATAGAAAACCTATCATCCAAATCTACTCCATCAGCCTCCAGCCATGCCTCTGACTACCCACAGGCTGCTGCTACACCTCCACCCTCAGCCTGAGTATCTTGGCTCTATCTGGAACCCCCTCTGATCTCCTAGCCCAACCTAGGAGTCATGCCCATTTGAACATTGGAGGGGTTAAAGGTCACACTCATTCTCTACCCAAACTCCAAGCACACTCTCAGATCAGCAAAGGGTCAAGCAGGTAGACAGGATATCAGATCTTCTCACACACAACGGAGACAACGGCTTAGATGAAGAGCAACAGCGAGAGCCAACAGGTGCAGCCCAGAGTAGACTTGTGTCTTCATCCTGTTGCAGGTGGCCCAAACATCTAAAGGCTCCAGGCTTGGGTCAGAGTCTTCCCTGCCCAGAGACACAGCCAGCAGAAGCAGATCTCAGAAGAGTGAGTGCTGAGGGTCAAGAGGCATTTCACACACTCAGAATTTTATAACAAAGCACTAAGGGCTGGAGATTCAAGAGTAGATGCTGATGTCTCTAGAGATTGGGAGGCCAAGGTCAAGGTGTGGGGGGCAGATTCAGGTTTCCCGAGAGCTAGCACAGGCTCCCTTACAATGCAGGGTCCCCTCATGTATAGCTGCACCTACCACTACCCCGGAGTCTTTCTCTACCTTTAACATACATATTTATGAGAATATTCTATTTCACAGCAGAAGGCCAGGGTGTTTTGAAAGCAGGCTTGGGAAGAAGGGAGTTGGTATCCCCCACCCCACACCCCAACTTTCACCCGCAGTGTCTCTGTTCACAGTCTGTTCCCTGAGCAGCCTTTGTTCCTTATGCTCCATCAGCCCTTGGCAAGGGCTTGACTCATGCTGGTGACACGGGCTGGCCTATGCTCTGACCCTTCCCTTCTAACTCTCCTAACTGGTTTTCCCTTCTGTTTGTGCGTCATCTGGAGACTCTCCCTGCCTTCCAGGCAGGAGGACCTTTTGTTTGGCAATGCCAGTCTGCCTTCTGCCTCTTCACTGGTCCTCGGACTCTGTGGAGGCAGGACTGCACTGTGCCCTGTTGCTTGACTCTTCGTTGATCATACAGAGTGCCTGCTCACCACCTACGTGGGCCTCAGAGGATCTGAGCCCTGTGTGCACTCTGGTGTATACACTGCTGTTGGTGCTACTTTTAAGTTCTGAGGGGTGGGGGGCAGGTGTAGAGAAATGTGGGGTGCAGCTCCACCTTGAAGACATGATGGATAATCTTGGAGGATGGCTCTGTCATCGTATTGATGGTGACATTTCATTGGGGGGGGCACCATCAGTGATTCAAACCCTAGCCCTCCCTAAAGAGCTATGGCAGGTAATACTGGCTGCCAGTTAACTTGATGGGACCTAGAACTACTCAGGAGACAAAGATATGGGTGTGTCTATGAGATGGGGAGGAGCCATTCTAAACACTGGTGGCATCATCCCAAGGTTTAGGATGATGGATTGGATACAAAGGAGCGAGTGAGCTAAGCACCAGCTTTCTCTCTCTTCCTGGCTGTGGTTATGTCGTGAGCAGCTGCCTCACGCTCTTGCCGCCATGCTTTCTTGCCGTGATGGACTGCATCTGTGAACTGTGAGCCACATTGAACCTTCCCTCCCTTAAACTGCTTTTATTAGGAAACTATGTCCACAGCAATGATAAAAGCTAAGTTGAGAGATTAAGGTTGCTTTCTGTATGCTCATCATGCCCACACCTGTTTTCTGATCTGGCTTCCCTACAGGCTCAGAGCTCTCATAGTCCCAGACTGACATATTGTGTGATTTCCAACTGTGAAGAGGCCAGTCAGTGACTTTAGGATCTTCAGTGGGTTTAGTCTCTATAGGATGCAGGGAGCCGGATGGGAGGGGTCACTACCATTTCCATACAGATACTATGTTACCGCTGCCTTTAATGTGATTTTATGGGACAAATGTTGCCTCAAGGACGTTTTAATCTCTTTGTAACAGCCTTGTAATAAAACCTTGTTGAAAGAACTCCGAGAGTCTAAATTCTCTTCATCGATTCTCTCAAATGTGTGTGATCCTGAGAAGGCCTGGAAGGGAAAAAGGAAAAAAGAGACAGGTGTTGGTTTCCAAGCAGCATCCCTCTGGCAGGCACAGGCTGTGAAGAGAAGGGGCTAGCTCCAGGTGGGAGACAATCCCAGCAGAGGGGTGTCTTGCTCTCCCGGGGATTGGGGCAATGCGGGCAGGTTGGAAGGACAGAGACCAGTCTAGATAGACCCTCCCTGCCCAGTGTGGTACAATAAGATCATCACGATGCTGGCGGCAACGCTGGGGTTTGAACATTCACATGCCCACAGTCATGCTCACAGTGTGAGGTCTCCACATGGTGTGCCTGTGAGCATGTGCTTCAGGACAAGGCTCAGAACACGGCTTGGTTGTCCTTGTCACTGTTGTGAGTTACACCCATCATGGACTGAGGCTGGTCCTCTGCAGATGGCCATCAGAGCTGATCCTTCTTGGAGAATCTGCAGGTGGCCATCAGAGTTGTGTTTCACAGACGCGCATGTGGAGTCTACACTCCCACCCCTCACAATGGGGTCACATTTGGAGAAGGAATCTTTGGAGCTGTCACTTGGCATGATGGGTAATCTCAATTGTCAACCCATCAGGTTTAAATCACCATAGAAACCAACCCCTGGGCACATCTGTGAAGGAATTTCTTGATCGGGTTGATTAAGGTGAGAATATCTACCTAGAATATAGCCGGCACCATGCCATTGGCTGGGATCCCAGACTGAATAGAAAGGAGGGAGCCAGTTGACCGCCGGCCTCCTTCCCCCTCTACTCCCCAACTGTGGGTGCAGAGTTCCTTCCCCCTCTGCTTCCCAAATGACCAGCTGACACTTCAGCTGCCTGACTTCCTCACCAGGATGGGCTGCAATCTTGAACTGCCTTTGAAATGACCCATTCCTTCCTTAGGTTGCTTTTGTCCCATGTTTTGTGAGGACAGTGAGACAAATAACTATATCATGGTGGACTGAACATCACAGCATTAAAACCAAACTACCTGGGGTCTTCAGAAACAGGGAGACTGAGCTGAGCAGTGTGACTCAGGAACAGAGCCCCTGCTTAGCACCCTGGCAGGGCTCTGGTTCAAATCCCAGGGACAAAATAACAAAGAAGATTAGAATAGAGGCCCCCGGAAAAAATCAACGTGATAAGGAGAAGCTAATCACAAGCCACAGAGAGGTCTCAGGAGGAAATGGCCTGCTCACAGGACACCCTTCCTTCCAAAAATCTTAGTAAGAGGGCTTCTCATGGGGGAGGTGGAGTGTCCTGACAGCCAGGTGGCAGTCACTCCAGGCACACCAAGGACTCAGTGACTGTATGTGAACATGTGTCTGTGTGGGGAGACACTCAGTTCCACAGGGCAATCTTATAGCGTGTTGCCAAGCCCCAGTCAGGAAGAGAAATTAAATAAAGTCTGAGGCAAGTCAGCTCAATGCTTACATTATGCAGAAGCGACACTCTGCTAGGTGCAACCAACGTCTCTGATCAGGCCCTGGGTTTCAAAGGTCAGCTCTGAAGGGCTCGGGAGGGCAGACAGGGAATGTAAAATGTGACTGTCCTTAAGCTCAGAGCTATTATGTCAGTGTGAAAGGATGTACTGGAAAAGCTATGCTGTCTTAGGAGGAGCCAGTCCTCCCTCTGAGCACCAGTCCTCCCCTCTGAGACCCAGTCCTCCCCTCTGAGTCTCCAGTCCTCCCCTCTGAGCCCTTAATTCTCTCCTCTGAGACCCCAATCCTCCCCTCTAATTTGTCAGTCCCCCCCTCTGAGCACCCAGTCCTTCCCTGAGCCCCAGCCTCCTAACACCGCTCCCCACAGGTTTGCCTATGTGCTAATGACTTCACTGTTTATTTTAGGCATCTACAACCCATTCTTGCAGGAGTGAAAAGTCCCAGTGTTTATTTTCCACAGCTTCAGGGGTGTGGAGACAGTAGTCACCAGATGCTCAGGCTTGTTTGGCAGAGACCGCATCTTCTCTCTCACCCCTTGTCCCCCCTTTCACCCCTGAGGGCTTCCCCCTGAAGGGCAGCCCAACCCTGGTCCACAAGAGTCGGCCATCTGCTTCCTTCCGAAGCATAGGAATGTGTCTCCTAAACGTGGGTGCGATCCAGACCCCTTCATTTGAACCCAGCACCCCACCTTGCAGGGCTGCTGTGGAGATGCTGCTCCCAAAGCCCTGTGCTGAGAGACTGTCCTCCAGTGTGAGGGCCTCGGAGACGGGGCCATAGGGAAGTGATTGGGTCTGGACGACAAGGTCCATGAATGGGGTTGGCGAGCTAGGTTCTTGCTGCACACAAACAATGACCAGAGTTCAGACAGCTAGTACCTATGTGAGGAGAAAAGGCAGAGGGTAGCATGACAGACCTGTGACACCAGCACTGGGACCTCTGAGGCATGCTGACATTGGTCTCCCTATCAAAGAGGCCCAAGGATGTCTTCTCCCATCCATGAAGCTGCAGCAGGGGGTCAATGGTGAAGAATAATTCTCAAGAGACTGAGGGCCTGCAGCACTTAGCCTTGGCCTTGCAGCCTCCAGAATGGGAGTGAGCGTTTCCTGTTTCTTAAGCTGCTCTGTTCATGGTACCTGTCACAGCCACCTGCCCTACTGTGTTCTCTGTCGCTATGATAAACGCCATCACCAAAAAAGCAACTTGGTCAGGAATGTGTTTATTTCAGCTCACAGGCTATACCAAAATGGATAGAAGCTAAGGCAAGGACTGAAGCAGAGATGGTGGAGGGGTGATGCTTGCTGTCTTGCTTGTTCTGGTTTGCTCTGCGACACGTCCCAGGCCACACTGCCCGGCTGTTCTCCATCGATTAGTAATTTAGTAAAAATCTCAGAGACATGCCAACAAGCCAGTCTTGCTGATTCTCAGGTTGAGGTTCTCTCTTACCAGGTGACTCTCCTTGGCTTCTGTGGACAAAGCTACCAGGACTGGCCACTATTGGACGGCTTTCAAGTAGGCAGTAGCTGATCTCTGAGCCAAGAGCAGGACTGAGGCTCCCAGCATGGAAGCACATTCCAGGGATGGGCTGCAAAGGTCACAGGCTGTTAAGCCAGCCCTGCCCCTCCAGGAGCAGTCCCCCCCCAACCCCCAACTGTGTTTCCTTACCTTCATAACCCATCCTGTGAGACAAGGAAGGTCACACAGCCCAAGGAGTCTCCTGCTTCTGCAACGTTCTAGTCTTCATTTGTGATAAAGAAAAATGTGCATCAGATGGCGGGAGAGGAAAAAGCTACCCAACCTCTAAGGGCTGCTGCTGCTTCAAGGACCCTCGGAAGGACACAAAAGAACTGTCAGCGAACCTTTGCCTCCCTTCCCAAAGGCAATCAGGGAAGTCCAAAGATGGCTCTGCCGCTGGCCTTGCCAGGTCCAGAGTGACAGCTGCAAATAAATGCCTTCCACCACTGGCAAAGACAAATCCACACAGAGGAGGCTTGGTGCATTGACGAGCCATGGGGAGGGAGTACAGGTGATAGGCTATTTCATTCCATTTACACGTCATGAATATTTAAACTTGTTGGCATTTTGTCTGGGCTCCACCCCACAGGTACCTGGCAACAGCCAGGTGTGCCCGACTCACTATAAAAGGGTCTGCTTGCCCCCTCCTCTCTCTCTCTTGCTCCTGCTCTCTCCTCTTCACTTGCTCCTGTTCCTTACCCTCTTCCCCCTCTCTCCCTATTCCCCGGCCTCTCTCTCTCTCTCCCCTGCTCATGGACAGCCTTTCCTCCCCCTCCTCCCCCTCCTCTTCCTCTTCCTCCTTCTCCTCCTTCTTCTTTTTCCTCTTCTTCTTCTTCTTCTTCTTCTTCTTCTTCTTCTTCTTCTTCTTCTTCTTCTTCTTCTTCTTCTTCTTCTTCTTCTTCTTCTTCTTCTCTCTCTCTCTCTCTCTCTCTCTCTCTCTCTCTCTGTGCCTTTCTCTCAACCCTCCTCCCCATGCCCTGAATAAATTCTATTCTATGTCATGTGGCTGGCCTCTCAGGGAGAAGTGATGCCTCAGCATAGGCCTGCAGAGTCACCCCCTTCCCCTACACCATACACTGCCTCCACCAAACATATTCCTTCCTTTCTTATCTTTAAAAAAAAACACAGCAAGACCATGCTCCTCCTCTTATCCTGGACACTGCCCCTGGACCCCAGAAACTGTGTCTGCAACACTCATGAAGCACCTTAGAACTCTGCCCGGGGCTGCATGGCACCTGTCAAGTGCACGGGCCTGTCTGGTGTGTCACCTTACCAGACCCAAGACACAAGAGCTTTGGACACAGGTCCATTCACTTCTCTTGCTTGTCCTCAGTGACTCCACACTGGGGCTCAGATCTGGAGGAAGTGGCTGTGGATACTCAGGGGAGCATGTTTCTTTCTTAATAGATTTGTTCCAGCTGGAAGCTTATGTCTCGGGCAGTGTGTTGATTCAGGCAAAGCAATTCAGACGTGAGTTTACAGAGGGGACACGCTACATCTGACAGAGGATCAATGCGTCTCTCAGCCTTCATCAGAGAAGCTTTTATTTGCAGGAGATGGTCATCAGCACAGAGACCTGTAACCACCCAAAGTGCAGTGAGCATGGGGCCACAGTGTGCTCAGCCCCAAATGGGACATCTACAGCACACCGATCTCTCAAGGCTCGGGGATTATTGTGGAAGGAGGGATGTGATAAGAGCCAGGGGTGGTGGATGACAACAAAGAAGCTGTATCTTCCAGATGCTGCAGGGTGGATGCCCATATGAACTCACAGCTCTATGGCAGCATGCTCAGGACCCATGAAGCCAGAACACATCCCAGCACGGAGAGGGGAGAGCATCATGACGTCTCGTGCCTAGCTGAGGAGCTATTAGCAATTGATAGCAACCAGGAGAGGGAGAGACTGAGAGCCCTTTTTCTTTTTCTTTAAGAGTATAACGCCTGGTAGGATAGGTCAACCACACTCTAGTGGAAGAGTACACATCGAAGAATATATCGGCAACATGTACTAGACTTGATGGGAATTTTAAGGAATGAGATGAAATTGGGTAGAGAGAGGTGGATCTGGGATGAGATGAGAGAAGGGGTGAATGTAATCAGAATATATTGTACAAAATTAAGGAGAGGTTTCTTCAGGGGTTGTGGCTTTTAAGGTCCCTTAGAAGTCAATATATAACTGGATGTGGAGATGTGACAAACTCAGGTGCCATTTATACCAGAGCTCAACCTGGGAACCAATGAGTTTCTTGGTTTTCCTTACAGAGATGGGATGACAGCTTACAGGCAGGAAGGTGGGTGACCCCAAAGCAGCCACACCGTGACTTCACCCAGCATGGATGATGCTTGCCAATGGCTACATAGCTGGAACCTCTCTCAGTTAAGCTTCCCAGCCTATGTCCTTTAGCACCTCCTGAGACCCAAGACCAGATGCAGTTAGGACAGAATTTCATGTAAATGGCTGCAAAGAGAGACTTGAATCTTAGTGGAGGGTCCCGTGAGCTTCCCCAACACTTCCCTCTGTGAGGGGATATCAGCCTTTCACAGGCCCAATTGTAACAGACACTTGCAAGCTGTCTCAGGTGATCTGACAAAGACTGCAGCTATTTTGTTCAAAGAGTCACAATTTTCAGCCAAGTATCAGTGTGCCACGTGACCAGCAGTGGCCCAAGAAGATGTCAGCACATTGAGCTCTCCTCTGTAAACTGTGGTGTAGGGACTTTCCTCAGAACTTAAATGAGCAAGAGAGCCAGTCCCCAGCAAACTTCTTGCTTCCGGCTCTGACAGAGATGCTGACAGTCAGCGGGAGAGACGAATGCATTAGAAAATTTTCAACGGTGATACAAACAGGACTCACAGAAATGAGAAGCCCTTGCTTTCAGAAATGCTTGTCAGCTAAGATGTTTCAACACAGCTTCCCCACGCTGTTCCCTGCAGGGCTTCCTGACCCCACCTGGTGTGAGAACAGTTCCCTCATTTCCCAGGGCAGCCACATGGATTCCTAGGTTCCTGCCTGGCGTCCCTCATGGGACAATGGCCTGGCTCTTCTCAATTTTAAAGCAGCCATGTGACCTACTTCATTGAGGCCAAAGTTGGGGCTTTGAAATTATAACACCCTAAGCATACTCTTGGGCCAGGCTGTAGGCTGAACTTCAACTCAGTTCAAGTTAGGTAGGGGCAACCAGAAAATGACACAGGTGATGTGTTTGGGACTGTGACCCCAGGGTCTCCCCATTTCTCTCTTCTTGCTCCTTTCAGGACCGGCTGTTCCCACAGGACCCACTTTGGGATGCGAAAGGCCGGTACAGGTCAGGCTCCATTCTGAATCTATTTTCTCCCAGGAAAGCTCATAGTTTGGACCCACTCCTGGGGAGTGTGTGAACCACTTCCTTCTGTGGTCTCACAGGGTAGAGGGGAGGTGTGAAGAGCGGCAGACGCGGGTGTTCAGCATCTCAGCTCATTTGCACTCATCAGAAGGCTCTGGAGCGAGCATCCCACAGGTTCCTCTGAGAGGTCCAGATACCACCTCATTGTCCCAGCTGCCAGCAGGCAGGGCCAGCCCAGCTCTAACCTTCCAGCCATTCGGGCTGCACCCTCGGTCCAGGACATATTTAGTTACTGAGGATTAGCACCCCCATCTGCTTGCTTGAGGTCCACCCGACTCTCCCCAGGACCCCATCTCCTCAGTGCCTACTTCTACACTATTCTTGCTGTGCTCGGGCTGCTGCTAACCAAC
Organism: Mus musculus; assembly: GCF_000001635.26. Classification (NCBI taxonomy): domain Eukaryota; kingdom Metazoa; phylum Chordata; class Mammalia; order Rodentia; family Muridae; genus Mus; species Mus musculus. Next base: position 153,582,350 of record NC_000070.6, on the reverse strand, counting down.
ACGAAAGTCATTCCAGGTTCCTGTAGCTAACCAGCTGCTGCTCCACTCCCCTGGGTAAAGGAGTCCTTTTGGCTGCTGTCCAGGTGAGGAACAACCACCACAAGGTCAGAGACTTCCTTCGGTGGCTGAACTTAGAGGGGGTAAGGCGGGCCTGGGGAACTGAATGCCCCCCTCTTCTGAATACTCAGAGTGGAGGAAAACCTTAGCAGAGATGGCTTTTTAGAACCCAGGTACAGCCTCAGAGGGAGATAGCAGGGCCTCCCCACCCTTCTCCAGGCCAAAGGAGCCCAAAGTTGTCTTTCCACACAGTGTCTTCTCTGAATTGTGACAAACTCACAATTCATGACCAACCCCAAATGCCTCCCACTGCTTCCACATCCTAGAGAGCTGGGGCCTGGGGCTCAGGATGTTCAAAATGAAGAGGGGCAACCTCACAGGGACATAACACGTCTAGAAGAATCCCAAGGTGGTCAGGTTTGGTGGAGGCTGGCTCCTAAGAGCTCAGCCTTGGGTTCTTGGACCTGCCCTCCTTCCCACTGGCTGCCCTCCCTCACACAGGGTGTTCAGAAGGAGTGTGGTGTGATGTCACCATCCTGATATTCTCGTGGCCCTGGGCTGAGATATGTGTAAAGAAACTGGTACAGCAAACAGGCAGGTCTTTCATTGTCCCATGCCGGCCATGCCGGCCATGCCCGAGCAGCCTGCCTGGATAGGGACAGCAGGCTGAGGGGTCTTTCCTAAGAGCTCGGAGATGCCTTGCTCACTCGGGACCCACAGAGACTGGAGATGGCCCCAATACCCTACACATCCATTCCTCCCAGACAGAGACTAAGGGGACATGATGGGGGACCTTGACCAAGGATGGGTCCTGAAAAGGCTTCCGAGTGACCAGACTGAAGGGATGTCTACTCCAACATGTCCCCAAGCCTGGAGAAAGTGTGTTCAGGGCTCCCTGACTGTAGCATCTTATCATCGTCATGGGGCCATTCTGTGCCTGCCAGACATTGAACATTACCCCATATCCTCTCAGGGGTGCTCACAAAAGCAGTCTGCTGTTGTCCAAGGCCCAACAAGACTGGACAGAACCATTGTTGGTCAAGAATCTTCCAAGTTTCCCTCAAAGCAGACTCTAGGTGACACACAGACAACCTTTTGTCTAGTTAAATGGTCAGCTGACTCCACGTAGAGACTTGACATCACACCAGGGCACTGCCATCTACAAAGTTCACGCTTGAGGACTACGCAACCAGTGTTACAAAATCACAAAGAAATTTCCTGATGGCCTGGGACTGTAGCCCAGTCGGTAGACCACTTATCTAACATGCACAAACCCCAGCACCGTGTGAATAGTCAGGGTGTTGCATGTCTGGTGTAGCACCAGGATCAGAAGTTTAAAATAACACTCAGCCATGTTGTGAGTTCAAGGTCTGCCTGGGCTAGAGAGGATGTTTCAAAAAGAAAATTCGTGTTGTTTTAAAATAAGTTTATAATCAATTTTGTATTGGTCCGGGTCACAGCTATCCTCTGCATGTGAGCTGCAGGCCTCAGGTTCCCAAGCAGTTGGGACATGTGTGTGTGTGTGTGTGTGTGTGTGTGTGTGTGTGTGTGTGTTTGCGTGAAACTGTCTTAAGCCAATTCAAAGAGGCTGCAGTTTAGATAGAATTGACTTAGGTGAGCTTTCAGTACAGCCTCTGGGTTTTAGACTGGCCCCAGGCCATTGTCAGGAATCAAGGACTTTAAAAGACTGTTTCGGCAGTGGATGAGAAGGGCATGTAGAGTCCCAGACATCGTCTCCCACTTTCTCTCCATCACCACTCCACCTCCAAGTGTCATATATTCGGGAAACCTGAATCCCTGGGGCCACACAGTAGGCCACAGTCAAAGGCAGCAGTGGCATGGCAGGCACGTGTGGTTAGTGGCTCCATTTTGTGTTCAGATCTCCCGTGGCAAGAGATGCCAAATCAGGCCAATGTAAGGAGTCAGGTTGTTCAGGAGACAGAGCCACAGGAGTGCATCCCACAGATCCAAAGGAGTGGGACATGGCAGAAAGTAGAAAGAGGGTGGCAAGGGCCATGGGTGGGTGGTGGAGTACGGGGAGCCCTGCAGAGTAATGTTCAAAGTCTGAGTCACCAAGGCTCACCAACCTCATCATCTGCAATGGAGTTTGGCTGGACTATGACAGGAGTCTATCCTTCCCATGCTAAGGACCGCGCTGCGGCACTCCAGGCAGAGGACTGAGTTGAGCCAGCACAGGACTGCAGTGTGCCTGAAGCCAGAGCACTTGCAGGCTTGGCGCTCTCTCTCCCCATGGTGTGTAACTTCCCCATTAGGGCTCGGGGAAAACACCTAGGTTGGGATGAACAGCTAGGGGGGGCTTCCAGGAGGAAGTGTGAAGAGTTCCAGGGAGCCAGGCTGGTCTGTTGCTCAACACTGTGGAGTGCCAGTGGTTGACATGTCAGTGGGCTGCGGAGAGACAGAGAGCTGGGGAGGCAGGGGTCGAGTTCAGAGCAGAGCAGAAGAAGCCAGAAATGACATCTCAGAAGCCCTTTCTGGTGTTCTGCACCAACTCTGCTGCCTGGAGAGTGCCTTGGACTCTGAGACAGAGCCTGAGACCCGGAGAAGAAACCAAGCCTCTTAGCACCCGACAGCTGATCTGCTTACGTAAGCCTGATGCAGAAGGAAGGAGACAGTGCGCACAGAGAGGTAAAATAGACAGAAGAGGGTGGGTCAGCCAGAAGCCAGTCTGTTCACCTGGTACTCGGCAGACTGTGTTCTCCGAGTCTACTGTCCGGACCACAGCATGGCAGCCGTCTGGTCACACCTAGCTTTGCTGCGTGACTCCTCTCTGTTCCCTGCTAGTCCAAACTGCTTCCTTAGATACTTTTGTTTTTAATTAGGGCTTCCGAGCTAGGAAGGCTGGGGCTGTTCAGTGCTGTCATTCACATTGGTCGGCCTCTGCTTTGTCCAGGGTCTCTTTTAACCCTTTAGATAGAATACTCTGGAAAAAGGCAAGACAAGTCATAGCTGTTGGCATTTGGAAAGAAGGAGCCCATGGGGCACCTGGCCTGGTCTCATCAACTCCTGGAAGCCCACTCTTTTGACCTCTGCCCTCCTTTAAGCTAGCTCTGGATGCTGACCAGCATCCCCTGAGAAAGATCTGGAAACTGATGTTGGAAAGATGGAAAGGGTGCATGCTCCTCCTGCCCTTCCATCCTCCCACATAGTGGGAATAGGAGATAAGACAGGGAAAACTCCCTCCAAGGCACCACCCTGAGATCATCTGTCCTGGACTCTGGTTTCTCAGCTAACTGCTGAGAAAAGTACTGCGTGTCTATTGATCCAGGTCATATAGGTGAGAACCTGGAACACAAAAACCACCTGCCTTAGGCTTCCCAAACCACCAATGGACACATCCCAGGTTGGGAAGAAGCCCTGGTGTGTTCTGAGGAAGACTCACCCTAGCCAGCATCGTACCAGGGTGCCCTCCTTCCAAACAACTCTTTCCCCAACCTCTTAGCTTGCCAGGAAGCATAAACAATCTCTCCTCCCCCCCAAAAAGACCCAGGAGAAAGAACCCAAGAATCCAGAAACTGGCCCATCTCCTGCGCCTGCCTGGCTTTGTGTGGTGTGTTAATTGAACTGATTTCTATTCCTGCTGAAGATGAGAGGGAAAGCAGGTTTAACGACCTAAATGCAATTTGCATATAAAGCTATGAGGCAAGGCAGGCAGATTTTCTATTACCCAGCCAATAACAGGCTCCTCTCCCGGCAAAATGGCTTTCTGGAGGGAATGAATGGCCCATGTAGGGAGGGAAGGCAGGCTAGGCTCCAGCGAGGCTCCAGGAAGGATTCTGCAGCTGGTGCAGTGTCCTTCCTGGCTTCAGGGTGGCCTCTCAGCAGACTGCAGGTCCTGGGAGAGGAGACATGACAGACAGAATCCCCTGATTCACTAGAGCAGAGCTGGGCTCTATTCTGGCTCCTCTCTCTCCTCTATGGCATCTAGAGAAGACAGACATGGATGTCTGTCCTGAGTTGTCATTGCTTTGGGGAATAATGGTCATGGTTACATGTCTGCTCTCCAGACGAAAGGTTAAGGGTATTCCTGAAGTCGGGGGTCATGGTGTAACCGTGCACAGGCACATGTGTGAGCAATCTCCAGCGGCCAGCATCTAGAACGTTCTTCCGACCTTCTTCAGGGTGACCAGTCTGTGTGTACCTTTCAGCAGCCCACACAGGACTTTAATGAGGTATTGAGTCTTGAGGTGCCCATTTTTCCCCACTCCCCACGGTGCAGGGAGAGGATGGTGATGGAGGGTTCTCAGCACAGAGTGAGATGCTGTGAATGGACTGCCTGAAGAACAAGGGAGCTCCCTGCCCAAGGCTGTGGCTGCTCTTCGATGCTCAGGGACTTAGAGAGTACTGCTACCGAGCTGAGTTCAGTCCAGGGCTGCCAGCCAACCTGGCAGGAAGCTGATGCCCAAGATAGACAATAACCATTAGGAGCAGAATCAAGGGAGGAGTCCCAGCTGATTGTCCCAGCCACAGAACCGTGGGAAGGAAGTGTGACCATAGAACCAAAGGGCAGAGTGCCCCAAGGACCCATCTGAGACAAAGCTGCTGGCCCTTCAGTGGAGTACCATCCACAAGAGATAGACATGTCCTAAGCCCAGAACTGTGAAGTGGATGTTAGTTAGAAAAGTAAGTCTTTGAAATTCAGCAAAGTGCCTTGAAACGAGTTGGAGAGATGGCTCCGAGGTTAAGAGCACTGCTTGTTCTTCCAGAAGTCCTAAGTTCAGTTTCCAGCAACCACATCGTGACTCACAACCATCTGTAATGGGATCAGATGCCCTCTTCTGGTGTGTCTGAAGAGAGTTACAATGTACTTTTACACATAAAGTAAATACATAAGACAGATACAATTTACACATAAAATAAATAAATATTTTTTAAAAATTTTTTAAAAAGGATGAAATGAAATCATCCTTGCTAGAAAGCCGGTTCTAGGTCTAATTTTGGATACCATCAGCAGCGGGTCACATCTGCATTGAACATGAACAAACCCCTTCTCATTATTCCCCAAACACTATAATCTACCATATATTTACACTGGGTTAGGTATTACACAATGCCAGGATGATTGACAGTAAAGCAGACCAGGGGGCTCACTGGGCACCCAGCAGGGGCTGAGTGTTAACATCACTTTCCATGATAATGATAAGTTCTATGTATGTTTCTAGTGTAAATACTCCTGTAAAGGAGCAAAGGCGCTGGGAAGGGGCAACCTGACTCCCTAATTAACAGCTATTGAATTCTCTTCTGCTGTGCAAGCTGCCTTGAGCAAACCAACCATCGCTCTAAGAGCCAGCCTGACCACCCGTGTGCCAGCACAGTCTGTCCTTAACAAACAGTCCACAGATGCCTAGAGACCACTGTGAAAGGTCACAGTGGGTGCCCTGGCTCCAAAGTGATGGCCCCAACCATTGCTGTCTGAAGCAATCTTTTCTGCAGATGAAAGTCTGCATGGACCATTTTTACCAAGGCACTTCCCCTAGTGGAGGACTACGGTGACATTTTTTTTTTAATCTTTTTTTTTTTTAAATCTTTTTTTTATTAGGTATTTTCCTCGTTTACATTTCCAATGCTATCCCAAAAGTCCCCCATACCCACCCCCCAATCCCCTACCAACCCACTCCCCCTTTTTGGCCCTGGCATTCCCCTGTACTGGGGCATATAAAGTTTGCAAGTCCAAAGGGCCTCTCTTTCCAGTGATGGCTGACTAGGCCATCTTCTGATACATATGCAGCTAGAGACAAGAGCTCTGGGGTACTGGTTAGTTCATATTGTTGTTCCACATATAGGGTTGCAGTTCCCTTTAGCTCCTTGGGTACTTTCTCTAGCTCCTCCATTGGGGGCCGTGTGACCCATCCAATAGCTGACTGTGAGCATCCACTTCTGTGTTTGCTAGGCCCGGGTATAGTCTCACAAGAGACAGCTATATCTGGGTCCTTACAGCAAAATCTTGTTAGTGTATGCAATGGTGTCAGCGTTTGGAGGCTGATTGTGGGATGGATGACATCTTAAGGTAGAGCCATGATTGGCCTAAAATTCAAGCTTTAAGGACTGATGGGTGTAAGAGGCAAGGCAAGAGGCTGTGATTGACGCAAAAGGATCAGCGATGATTGGTCCAAGCATCCCTTCGCTGGCTGTCTAAGGAGGCTATGCAGGTAGACCTCCTCTGGGGTTGAAGTCTCAGATTTAATCAAATCTTCCCTTGTGAAGTTGAGCGTCTTAGGGTTTCTATTGCTCTGATGAAACACCATGACTAAAAGCAACTTACTTGGGTAGGAAATGGGTTGCTTCAGCTTACTTGTCCCGACCACCGGGACCAGAAACCAGAGAAAGAACCTGAGGCAGGTATCTGGGAGCAGGCACTGAAGCAGAAACCACAGAAGACTCATGCTTTGTGGCTTGTTCAGCCTGATTCCTCATATATCCCTGGACACCCCAGGGCAGCACCTCCCCCTGGAGTCATCCCTACAGGCTTGCTCATAGGCCAAGCGTATGGAGGCAATTTCTCCATTGAGGTTCCCTCTTTCCCGATGACTCTAGCTTCTGCCAAGCTGACATAAACTAGCCTGCACAGTGATGTGTGCTCTCTTGCTTGCTGACCTGAACGGACGGTGGTAGAGGAGCGGAGAGCAGGGTGACGAACAAGCTCCTGCCTTCAGTGGCTTGATCGCAAAGAAGAGCCATTGCAGGCACTGGGACCACTGTCCTGCTGCTGCTCAGCTGACGATTCTACAGTCACAATACAAAACAGATTCCTTCATCCCCCCACCCCCCACACCACGACTACCACCACACACGGACCGACTTGATACCACCCACTTCCCACTTCCCAGTCTTCAGAACCAGGCTACCGCCCTGAGCCCCTGGCCCTGGCTTCCCAGTACCAAGCACTGGCTACTCCCATGTAGATGGTTAAGAAATGCCAGGTCTTGTCAAGATTGCTTGACAACTGAAGAAGTGGATACTTGTCTGCTATCTGCCCGCCATTACCCTGCAGGCCTGTCTGATGTGACAGGTATGGCACCATGGCCTGATAATGATCCAGTGAGCATCTCATCCATCTGCTTAGATTCTACCCTTGCTGGTGGGAGAGGACACCAGTGTCTGAATGAGCCCCACCTGAAGGCATTAGGATGAGTAGCATCTTGGAGCAGACTCTCCATCAGGGATCCATAGGAAGAAGGGATCAGGTACGGGTGATGTGGGCGTGCACAGACATCTACAGTGTCTCCACTCTCTTGGATGACTCTGTGGGACCTCGATGACAGATCTTCTAGATGTGTTTCCCTCCTACAGCACTGCTGTGCAGACCACAGCTCTGAGGGACAGAAGGGAGTGTGAGCTGTGACCCAGCTAAACGCGTGGAAGTCTCCACCCCCCAATAGCTTGGGATGTGACTGAATACAAGGCCTTGAGGAGCAAAAATTGAGCCATGGGGTGCTTAGGCTGCCCCTGACTCGGTAAATTTGGATACAAGTAGGTGCTCAACAAGATGCCAGCTCCCAAGCTTATACCCTGGCAGTTGAATGCTTTCTGAACAGAGGTGGCACCCTGAAGCATCCTGGTTGCAGCCTTAGACGTGGCTGACTGGTTTGAGAGCAGAAAGGAGAGAGAGGATGAAAGATGGGGAGGGTTTGTCAGAGCCAGGACAAGGACCTGCAGGTGGAAGCCGCAAGAATATTTGAGAGCTAAGAAGCCTCAGGACCATGGAGCTCAGCCCCCAGACAGAACCCTGTAATGCTGACAGCTGCCAAGACCACTGGTTGCATGGGGACTGCAACACTAGTTGGCACCACTGATTGCCTACTGCTGCCGTCTGCTGCTGTCAGAAACCGGGGCAGACAAAAGCTGCTGGAGACCAGACTTTTAAAAAGTCTGCCTACAGGGCTTCTATCCAGGTAGAGCCATAGAACCCCTCCTCCTCCAGCTAACTGGTGGGAAGAGAATACCAGAGGACCTTCGTATGCTGTGTGCAAACACAGCACTGTGGTCTGTGAAGGACTTGTATCGCTTCAGACTGAGTATCTGTAAGGTGATGGAGCCCTGAGAGTACTATGGGAAGATAAAGGGACTTTGGGATGCAGAGAAGACATCTCTTAAGTACAGAGTTTGAGTCAGACTCATGCAGGTTGGAGTCACGGAGAGGCTGGAGCCCTGCTCAGAAGCTGAAGAGGCAAGAAGGAGCTCAGAGGGTTCAGAGCCCGTGACACCTTGATTTCAGCTGTCTTGACTCTGGAGCCACGAGGGGATAAATTTATTTTCAAATCATCTAGCTAACCAAACCCTGACTATTCTTCGACCCCTCCCCCTTTTTTCCATGAGTGTTAAATTCTGAAAAAAAAAAAAAAAAAGCAGAGGTCAGCTGGCTTCTCTGTAATGAACAGTCATCTCCCTCTCCCTTTCATGTATGTGTATGTGTATGTTTGGTGTGTGTGTGTATGTGATTGGTGTGTGCACATATGTGTGGGTCTGCAATGCCTGGCTTGTCACAGCCACCGTTTCCAGTTCTCATAGCGACACCAGCTATAGGCTCTGTGCTCACATGTGAACGCCACTGTATTTCAAGGTCACGAGTCTGTGGATGTAAAAATACGATTCTCATATTTTATGTCACATAACACTGTTCCTCTTTTTATATCTTTTTTGGCCATTTGAAAATGTCAGAGCTGTCCTTGGCTGTCAGGCTCTCCAGCACAATTGGTGGCCCCCACTTGGCTGAGGCTGTGGCTTGTGACCTCTGAGCAAGGAGCATCATCAGAGGAGAATGTGTGTGGAGGAGGCAGACAGCAGGGTCCTCACACCTGCTTAACAAGGAGCCAGCTCTTAGCTCAGGCTTCACCCAGCCTCAATTGGGCTGAAACCACACCCCCTGGGCTCGAGCCCAATGAGACCATGCCCCCTAGGCGCAGGCTCAATGAGACCACGCCCCCTGGGCACAAGCCCAAGGCTCCTCTAGAAGGGGTTCTCGCTGTTCCCACTGGGTGGGCATCACCCAGCCCCCAACCTGTGTCCCCACATACCTGGGCTTTAATATGGAGTGGTTTTAACACTAAAGAGCTCAACGAGGCACAGCTTGAGACAGATCTGAAATAGCACCAGGTGGGTAGATGGGGCGTGCTAATTGCTACCTCCTGCGATCCGCCTCTCTCCTCTGTCCACACAGCCAAGAACATGCTTTAGAATGGGAAGGATTGCAGCCATTGACTTAGTGTCAAAATTAAAAATAAAACATTGTTTGAGAGGGCTTTGATAAATTATGCTCTCCGTACACGGTGCCCTTCGATGCTGGGAAATAGGAAGAGATCTGAGTGTATACTACCTAGAAAAGGGCTGGAGAATCATTTGTTGAAAAAAAAATATACCAAGTGAATATGCTAAATGAAAGATGGAGTCCGGAACAGAAAGACATGGCCCCAAAATTGGGAAGCCCAAAATTAAGTCTGTATTTAACCACGAGGATTTGTTAGTTGCTTTGTGAACGTTGGACGAGTCTTGTCTGTATGAGATATTCACGGAGGGGGTCCTTGCTGAAGAGCAAACAGAAACTTTGTGCACCTTGAAACTCTCAATAACTTATTTTACATAAAAATGTCTGTATGGGAGCTGAAGAGGTGGAGGAGAGCTTCCGAGCACTTACTGCTCATGAAGAGGACCTGAGTTCAGTTCCCCGTATCTGTGCGGCGGCTCAGAAGCATGCAATTCCAGTTCCAGGGGATTCAATGCCATCTTCTGGCTTCCGCAGACCCCTCATGGACATACACAGGCACTCACATACACACATAAATAAGATAAATAAATACTTAAAATGTCTGTATGTGGGCAAAACAAACAAAACAAAAAACCCAAAGCCAATGTAAAATACTTCCATAGAGAGCGGCAGGCACCTCTCAGCACCCTTCCTGACTCACTTGGATACAACTTGGATACAAACTTCTGCTTTATGAGGCCTTAGGCAATCAACTCCAGAGTACCTGTCAGGCACAAGACACACAACTGAGGTTGGGATTAGGAAAGGGACCTATTAGGTGTGTAGTGGCCAGTGTGCTTATCCCTCTTGTCTTAGGGTTTCTATTGCTGTGAACAGACATCATGACCATGGCAACTCTTATAAAGGAAACATTGAATTGGGGCTGGCTTACAGTTCAGAGGTTCAGTCTAGTATTGACATGGCAGACAGCATAATGGTTGGTACACAGGTGCTGAAGAGGTAGCTGAGAGTTCTACATCTTCATCTGAAGGCTGCTGGAAGAAGACTGGCTTCCAGGCAGCTAGGATGAGGGCATTAAATCCCACACCCACAAAGACACACCTACTTTCACAAGGCCACACCTACTCCAAGAAGGCCACACCTCCAAATAGCGCCACTCCCTGGGCCAAGCATATACAAATCATCACAGTTCTTAACAACAACAAAGTAAAAATAAGAAAGGACCAGAATGGGAGGGGGAGGGGTTGGGTGTGACAGGGAGGGTTGGAGAGATGTGATGATGGACAGATGGATCAATATATTGTATAAAGCATGAAATGGTCAAAGAATAAATATTTTATAAAAGACAGTCTAACTGGATAGACTGGATCTTAGGAGTCAGAGAGGCAAGTGAACACTCTAAACACCCAGTCTCATGAAATCTCTCATCCTGAGAAAAACACCTTTAAATCAACAACCAGGGGCCTACACCAATGTGTTTATGGATCAGAGCCTGACCTCACCAAGGGCTCCCAAGCAAGGCAATCCTGTTGTGGGCAGTTCTGTACAGTTTTATCAATTCTTACACATGAAAGAGAAGGTTTAAAGATGCAGGCGTGCATTGGTTATGGTGCACGCTGCTCACTTGTGGTTCCTATGAGCCATGGTCTACTATGCGGTACCCTCACCCTGCTGGCTGTATCAACTGCAGCGACCTGTGTTGGATGGCCACCCATTCCACGAGAGATGTCCTGCCAGGAGGATCTGAGAGCACGCAGGTTTCCCATGACTCCAAGAGGGCTCTTCAAAGGCTTCTTCTCAACACAAAGAAGAATGTCTCGGGCATCATCCTACAGAGACAAGCCAGCAGCCCCCTCACACCAGGTTGTTCTGATGGCTGAGGCTGCTATCACCTAGAATCCTGGGGCTTAAAGACTCATGTAGAATCCTTCTAGGAACAATTGTGGTAAGAGAAAGAGTAATATTCAAGAAAGTCTCACAAGAATCAGCTTCAAAGAGCCACGGTGATCTTTGTGAGCCCCCACAGCTGTGGACTGGCGCTGCTGTGCTCTCTCTACACTACCCAGAATCCTCTTGGAGGCTCCCAGGCTTGCCTGATGGCTTTATCTCTTCCAGTCTAGTCTCTGAGGGCCACACAGACAACCTTCACCCACATGCTCCTCTTGCTCAGTCGTTCCTAAGAACATGCTGCTAGGGACATGTTCACTGTCCCTAGCAGGATAGTAGTATCAGAAGGGGATTCCTTTAGGATCCATGCCAGGCTTCCACGAGAGTCACATGACCAGCATCTGATTCAGCCATTCCAAGAGATCCCACCAGCAGACCTCAGCTCTGGAAGTAGCACAGAGCATCTTACCCAACAGAAGAGACTCTAATCTGGGAGCATGAGAGATCGCCTTTTTAAATTGTCACTAGGGCCAAGGACAGCATTAGTATGCCATTTAGGAGAGAAGGAATAGTACAAAGAACAGGAAAGGGAGCTGGGGAGAAATTCCGAGTTGAAGATCCCCAAGGGGAGCTGCCATCTGTGATGGTCATGTTTTTAATTCTCTTCCTGTGGCTGTGATTAAAAAATGCAGCTTAGGGGAGGAAAGGTTTATTTTAGCCTATAATTTCAGGTTGCAGCCCATCATTTTGGGCAAGTCTCAGAAGGTTTTTGACAGCTGGTCACACCCCATTCCAAGATCAGAGAGAAATGAATGCTTCTGTGTTGCTTGATTTCTTGTTTGTGGTCCAGATTTCTCCTCTCTCATACACTTTAGGATCCCTGCCTAGGGAATGGTACTGCTCACAGTGGGGTGAGTTTTTCCTTATCGATTAACAACTCATGGGCCAGTCTGTAGGCAAAACTAATCTAGAAAATTTCTCCTTCAGACTCCCTTCCTAAATTCATTCTAGGTTCTGTCAGGTCGATAGTTAAAACTAGCCAGTACAGTGGTGGGGCTCTGCAAGTCTGGTTTTCCCATTCTGAGTCCTGTATGCTCTGACCAGTGACTTAGAGAGCTCAGAGTCCTCTGCTTCAAGGTTGTGTTCATTGTTTCAAACTAATGTTAGGTTGGAAGATAAGTATTTCCCAGAGAGGCACAAAATTCCAAGCAAAGCTTCCCTAGGAAGAAAGGGGTCAGGTATGGGCCCTATGAGCACTCACAGACGTTGACATCCACGATCTTGGCTGACCCTCTGTAGGAAAGTGCCATCCCCCTGGCTGGTGGCTCTCCTGGATGCTTCTTTCTACTGTTACTGAGTAGACCACAGTATTGGGGGATAGAAGAAAGTGCAAGTTGTGCAAAGCCCCAAATGTGTGGAAGTACCCACCATGCAATACCTCAGAATATGACTATTTGGAAAAAAGGTATCTAGGGATGAAAAATGAGACATAAGTCTCCAAGGTGGTGCCAATCCAGTTAAACTGGGTCCATTTGGGCACAATCAGACGCCAGAGAGTGTAAAGAGGAGATTCAGGAAAATGTGACCCTGCAGCTATGGTAACTAGTCTCAACCGCTAGCCGAGGATTTCCAAAGGTTTCTGTGGATCACTAGGAGTCCCAGGCAAGAAGGGTAGGTGCTTCCAGGAGTGCAACGAAGACGTACCCGTGAAAACTTCACCTGTGTCCTCAAGCATTGGGAGTAGCACATTTCTGCTGCCTTAAGCTGCCCAGGCTCTGGGCATCTTGTTATAGCATTCATAATGTTTCTACAGACTGGGTTGGTGGGAGTCTGTCCCCAAACAGGTGTGTCTTGGAACATGGTACAACCACAGGAGAGATGCAGGCGGCCCCAAAGAGAGCAACGCTGTAGTGAAAACCACATCTCTAAGGACAACCAGAGGGAGGAGACTCTGGAGGATCCAAGATTGAAATGAGGGTTCAGGAGCAGCGGCCCTGTCCAACTGGCCCAAGCTGGCCCAGGCTGGCCTCTGTTCTGTCCTCAGGGAGCTGGCGAGAGAAGTGTGCATGCTGGGGTCTTTTTGGACGCTGGGGTATATGTGTTTGTACAGGAGATACCAGGAATCTGGGACGCCGTCCATCCTGAGCCCTGGCTTCCCTGACTTCCTATCCATCTTGAGCCTTGAGCATGATTACCTCAACCTTAAAAGAAATCGGAACAAGTCCTCCCTGAGGGTGTGAGCAGCCCTGGGTCAGATCTCCCATTGAGTCATGTTGGAAAATGAAATCATCAACAAGTCCCGAATTTAAATCGGGGACATCAGCTCCACCCTGCCCCCGACTCTGTTCCTTCCTGTGAGGTGACCTGAGTCAGATGGCCGTGCCATGCCATCTTTAGAAAGGTGTCCATTCCTATGAATACATCTTTCCTCAGCTGATCCGAATGAGAGCATCCTGGTGCTCCATTCGGGGAAATCGTGGTGAGCAATGCCCTGGCCGATGGGAGGAGGGTGTGAGTTCCCCCTTGGCCAAGCACCCAGGCTAGCCTAGGGCTGTCCTGTATTCAGTTCTGAGAGTCCCCTTTGCAGGTGACCTCAGGCCTGGGTATAAGAGGGTCCCTCTATGTCCTCATCACAGCTCCATCTTCCCACAGATGTCCCCATCTATCACAATGCCCTCTTCTTCACCAATACCCCATATGTGTCCTGCATGCCTTACTTCATCACAAGTGCCCCATCTCTCCCACACACAGCCCGCTCTTGTCTCTAACACACACTACTCCATATTCCCACCACTCACACCCAATCTTTGTCGTGTATGTCCCATCTTCACTACACACACACCCCATTTCCACCACACACAGTTCTGTACCTGTCCCACAGCCCACCCTGTACCTGTCCCACGCAACCCAGCACCTGCCCCACACAACCCAGCACCTGCCCCACTCTGCCCTGCACCTGCCCCACAGGCCTGCACCTGCCCCATAATGCCCTGCACCTGCCCCACACAGCCCTGCACCTTCCCCACAATGCCCTGCACCTGCCCCACAGGCCTGCACCTGCCCTATAATGCCCTGCACTTGCCCCACTCACCCTGCACCTGCCCCATAATGCCCTGCACCTGCCCCACACAGCCCTGCACCTTCCCCACAATGCCCCGCACCTGCCCCACAGGCCTGCACCTGCCCCATAATGCCCTGCACCTGCCCCACTCACCTTGCACCTGCCCCACAATGCCCTGCACCTGCCCCACACAGCCCTGCACCTGTCCCACAATGCCCTGCACCTGCCCCACACAGGCCTGCACCTGTCCCACAATGCCCTGCACCTGCCCCACAGGCCTGCACCTGCCCCACAATGCCCTGCACCTGCCCCACAGGCCTGCACCTGCCCCACAATGCCCTGCACCTCCCTGCACCTGCCCCACTCAAATCTAGTGACTCAACTCTGCAGCTTCCTCTGCCAATTTCTGCTGATGAATTCTATGGTTCATCTGAAAGGAGGGAACTAACTCTTTGTGCAAACACAACACAAAAGAATCCTGAAACCCGTTTGTAGCAAGAACTTTAAACTCATTTGTGAATCTTTTCATCAAATGCAAACATCAGTAGCTCTGAATCATGGCAAGCCTGCAAAGAATGCCTCATTCAGGAGGTAGATGCCCAGGAGGCTGGGCTTTTGTTAGCAGCCGAGGTGCAGGAAGACATCTGCAGGGATTTGGAAGGACAAGCTTCAGGAGTGTGTGTGTGTGTGTGTGTGTGTGTGTGTACATGCACTGGGAGTGTGCATGTAGGTATGTGTTTGTGCATGTAAGGATAAGCTTCAGGAGTTTGTGTGTGTGTGTGTGTGTGTGTGTGTGTGTGTGTGTACATGCACTGGGAGTGTGCATGTAAGTGTGTGTTTGTGCATGTAAGGACAAGCTTCAGGAGTGTGTATGTGTATGTCTGTGTGCACAGTGCATATATATGATACGTATGTGTGCTATTGTGTATGCTAGAGGGAATTGTGCATGTGTGTATGCAGATGTGAGTGCACCTGTATGTAGAGGTCAGAGGTCGATGTCCAGTCTCTTTCCATCTTGTCTTTTGAGACAAGGTCTTTCACTGAACCTGGTGCTCACTGGTTTGGGTTGGGTGGCTAGCTGAGGAACTCCAAGAATCCTCCTGTCTCTGTCTCCCCAGGGTTGGGACTTCAGGTGCACACCACCATACCCAGTTTTTACCTGGAGACTCAAGATCCAAACTCAGGCTCTCACACTTGCACAGCAGACACTTTACTGACTGTGCACACCACCCAGTGTCCCTCAGAGCACACCAGGAGCAAACCCTAAGGCTGCCACAATGGCCAAGAGTGGTGGGCGATAGGGAATAGGGTCAAGACACCAGTAGATCTCCTGGAAACCAATCCCTATGGCTTCCTGGAATGAATGAGGCTGGGGTGTGAAAGGAACAAACAGACTGACTAGTCAGATCTGCCTTAGGAGTTCCCTCTGAAAGTCAAGGTTCTGAAGCCCTAAGTGCACAGCGCCATGGATGGAGTCTGGGAAGGAAAGCAGTCTCCCCAGGGAAGAAGGACTGTAAGCAGACAAAGCCAGTTGGCTCACCCTTACCATACGGCTGTCGATTCTAAGTTCTTTTGGGATCCCCGTCAAGTTGAGCGAGTGTTAAGTTCTGCTAGGCTCTGGGCTCACTTATTTGATCAAACAGCAGATGAGATCTTGCACAGAGGGTGATATTTAGATTAATATTTAAATCAGTTACTTGGAATAATGCCGATGACCTTTTTATAATGTGTCTGGGCCTCACCCACTCAGCGGCTGCAAGAGAAAAATAGGTAGGGACCCTCAAAGGGGGAGGGCTTCTGTTTCACCTCCCGCTTCTGTCTGGCATGAGCTAGTGAACACCTTCCTGCTGGGAAGTTGGCTCCAAAGTCTCTCTCTCTCTCTCTCTCTCTCTCTCTCTCTCTCTCTCTCTGTGTGTGTGTGTGTGTGTATGTCTGTGTCTGTCTGTTTCTGTCTCTGTATGTGTCCTTGCTCTGTCTCCCTCCCTCTGTCTTTCTCCCACCCCTTTCTTCCCCCTTTCTTCTATCCCCTTTCTCCTCCATCCCTCTTGCTCCCTCCCTCTTGCTCCCTCCCTCTTCCTCTGTCCCTCTTCCTCTCCTCTTTCTCTCTGTCTCTTTCCATCCCTCCCTCCTTTTCTCTCTCTCCCTTTTTCAATCTGTGCCTCCATCCCCTCCACCCCACCCCACCCCGCCCCATGTATCTTCCCCTCCCTCTCCTTTCCCCTCCTTCTCTCCCAAGATTGCCTCCTCTATCTCTTGGGAGAACCCTGCCTTATATACCTCTGTAAGTGACACCATCTAAGGAGAATTCCACCTTGTCACACTAAGTCTGCTGTTAACTAGACAGGGCACTCTGAGTCCTAAAATTCTCTCTCTCTCTCTCTCTCTCTCTCTCTCTCTCTCTCTCTCTCTCTCTCTGTGTGTGTGTGTGTGTGTGTGTGTGTGTGTGTGTCCGTCCAGCTTCAGATTCCAAATATGATCACACAGACTCAGATGACCCAACTCCCTGCTCAGCCAGGAGTTGTGTCCCAGTCCTTGTCACAGAAGCTATGCCTTGTGGGTGCCCAGTCCACTTCTCAGCTTAAAGCTTTATTCTGCAGGTTCCTTGGAGTCTCAGTTTTGTTTCGGAGGGTGACCTTGTTCCAAGTCCTTAGGCTGCACTCCGTCCTATTAAATCTCTGACTATGACTAGTTAGAAGGGAGATAATGTAAGGCTTAAATAATTTATCTGGCTTCCACGTAGCTGATCCTTCGTGGAGATTCTTTCTCTAATAAGGAAAACTGACTTGAGAGGCCAGTGTTGGTTTGGGGCAGGGGACTAGCCCCATGTATACCTCCTCTCTCCGAGGCTCTGCCACCGTGCTGGGGAAAGCAGCCTGTATCTACTTATTCCAAGATCTTCTCTCTAGCTTTGTTTCAGATGTTCCACAACCTGGGTGGAGGGTGGGGAACCTCTCAGCTGTCAGTCTGCAAAAACGGAGATTTTTTTTCCCCCAGGCTCCAGCTCGACACTGCTCTTGGGCTGCAGAATGAGACAGCCTGAATTTCTGTGTGGCCCAGACCAGAGAGAGTTCTTACTGGAACCGTGCGAATGGAGCAAGGAGAGACCTGGGGGTTCTCATGACATACAGAGACAGTTCAGTGTGTTTCCATGTTCTGTTCTAGCAGCACGCTTGTTTATAATTAGACGGAATGATTTGCATGGAGACAATTAATGTAATAAGACATCTACAAACCAGATCTTCCCCTTTGAGTAGCTTCCTCGTAAGCTTTGTTCATTTAAACTCACCCCCTCCCGAGCGAGCTCTTTGTTTATTGAGGAGGTGAGTTTCAGGAGAACCAAGACTCCCTGTGTATGATGACCGGGCGCCCCCATGTGAGCCACCCTCCTGGCTCTGGACACTGCGCAGGTCAGAAGGATTTCTCCTCCCCTGGCCAGGAATGGTCCCTGAGAGCTATGGGGGAGCAGGATCTCCCCTGGAGTAGAGAATTTGTCTCCCCTAGCACCTGTTGCATATAGGATAGGAGACACTGGAAACCCACATTTCCCATAAACTGCTGGCCTGAGACTCCACCCTGAGGACCCCGTCCTTCAAAAGTCAGTCTCTGAACAGCTGTAGTTAGTGGCAGTGGTTGGCTTTCCCGACACTTCCTGTCTAAGCATCAGTACGTATGCCACCATCTCAGGTGACAGAGAACTTAGATGGCCATGGCAAAGCCTTCAAAGTCACCACGAATTTCTCCTCACTCTGAGACTGACCAGAGGTTCCCTTTGCCCTGGGTTCTTTGTGAAGATGGAGGAAAGAGAATTAGTAGGTATCTACCCCTCTACACCAGTCTGCTCTCTGCCATTCCCCAAAGGCCACCATTCTGGAAAGCTCTCTTCCTGCGAACAGCAGCTGATATGGCTCCTGGTAAGTCCTGGGACTCGAAAGGGAGGGCTGGAGGCTTTTTACAGTGGTGAGGATGTGGGATGCCAAATTTAGGTCACAATTTAGGTCAATGAGAATGACTGTACCCATTGATAATGGCAATCATGCGGATCACAGATTGAAAGACAGACATGATACAGTCTCATGTAGACAAGAAGTCTACATGTACAGGGCGTGGAAGCAGAGGGAAGGGTGTGGCTTCCAGAGGTTGTCAGAGCAGGGGAGGGGTTTGTAGAGACGGATTAGTTAGTGGGTGTGAAGCCCCAGCTGCTGGCTTGGAGAGTAAGCCCCGGTGTTCTATGACGGAGAAGTATGTATGCTCAATGATGTCATATAGTATAAATCAAAATGGCCACGGGTTTCAAATGCTCTCAGCCCGAAGCAATAGCCAGTGTTGGAGAAGACAGAGTCTGAACACTGCTGAGCTGATCATCGAAAGGTGCACAGCACACAGCAGAAACCACCCTGTGCATTCCACCACAAATGCACGCAATGATCATTGTCAATTCAAGGTAATTGAATCAAAGGGGCTGGAGAGGTGGCTCAGTCAGTAGTCGAGATGCTTGCTGCTTATACTTTAGCTTATACTTATTTTTAATTTGACACAGTCCAGAGTAGTCCGGAAAGAGGGATTGTCAACTGTGGGCGGCTCCATGCCTACACAGATGATATGATACTGTTTAAGAAAGCTAGCTGAACCCGAGTCAGAGGAGAGAGCCTGTAAGCAGTGTTTAGCCATGGTTCTGGCGTCTAGGTTCCTGCCACAACTTCTCTCAATGATAGGCTGTCACCTAACGGTATAAGCCAAACCCTTCCCTCCCCATCACAGCCACAGAAAGGAAACCCAAAACCCCGTTCTTTCAGGGGACTTGAGCTAAGTTTCCAGCATCTGTATTAGGTGACTCACAACCACCAGGGGATCTGACACCCTCTCCTGACTTCCACAGGTACACACACACACACACACACACACACACACACACACACCAAGCCCCAAATAGAAAATAAAAGTAATCTTTAACAAAGAAAGATGTCAAAGAGGAAGCTGGCATTGAGTGTTTCCGTAGGTCTGCCCCGAGACTTTGGAGGCAGCTCGAAGGTTTTCAGCATAAGGGTAAGCCTGTCTCATCCTGTAACTGGGGCTGACGTAGCTTTGCTGGTCTCTCTGACTAACCCGCTGCTGACAGAATCCGGAATCATTAGGGACACTGGTGAACATTTCTGCTAAGTCCAGTCTGCTGTCCCTCAGGGAGCCTGGAAGCTCACCAGGGCCCGTGCTTCTGGAAAGCAGATATGGGCTGTTGGCTCTTGTTCCAATTGTTATGTAACTCAGTCCTTAAGTTCTGCACAGGCTCTTGTCCCACCCCCCCACCCCCTACCCCAGATTCAGCTCCAAAAGTGAAATGAAGTGACTCCAGGCTCCACTAGTCCTCTGAGCGGGGATCTGATGATTCATGACAAGATAACACAGCCAGGTGCCCAGGAGCCAGAATCACACTTTCAGAAATTCTCCCTGAAGACGCCTTAGAAATAAATATAGACAGAACACTCCATTACTGGGATGTTTATGATTAAACACATCAGATATACCTAACATTTCCTCACAGAATGGGTTGGCTACACCGTGACATGCCCATGAGATGGGGCCAGCACAGCTTCAGTCAGAGGACATGACCGTTTGCTGGGGACCAATGTGGAAAGATTTCCAGGCTCCATAGTTATGTGTGAGATACACACACACACACACACACACACACACACACACACACGAATGGAGAGAGAAGATACCCATTATGCAGTGCTTGATAGAGTCCTGTCTGGGAAGAGCAGCTTTCACTGGGCTTTCAGGACAAAGCTCACTTTAAAGGTGGGTGTTGAGGCATAGCCACTGTATTGAAGCTGCAAATCTGATAGCAAGAATCAGGAGGTTGTCTTGTGTCCCTCGGGTGCTGGTATGCCTGGCTTCACTGTCACGCTCAAGGTTTCTTTGTATCTGACTAGGAACTGAGTGTTTGCTGGCTGTGAAGGTCAACATTTGGACCTGGCTGCAGATGGGAGCACAGCACTGCTGGATGGGAGCACAGCACTGCTGGACCTGGCTGCAGATGGGAGCACAGATTGTGCCGAAAGTCCCAACTTCCTTCTGGTTCCATTCAGGATTCTACAGACTCAGTAGAAGCTGGCTCTTTCTCCTCTCCACATAGATCTGTGGTCCAGCGGAGTCTTGGTAGCTGGGCATCCGGCTTGGCTCCCAGACATCCATGGGCTTCCAGGGAAGCCACAAAGATTCTGCTATGCGTTGATTGGCCAGGCAAGGATGGTGATTAGATTAGGGTTGCTGAATTCACTTCTACCAAGTTGGTGGAGACATCCAATGTCAAGGCCCATAAAACAGGCTGATGGTAGAGACTGAAAATCTCCAGTGCGAGAGAAGACCTTGCCCCTCCCTCACCTCAGTCTGCGAGAGAGGAAGTGCTCACTCAGCCCTGCCCCAAGTGGACTGTTCACTGTTGCTCCAAAGCCTTCTATAACCCAGAGCTGGTTCACACTTCCCGGTGGATGTCAGCACAGTAACTTGCCCTTGAGGCTTGAGCCTTGAGTAACACACTCTGTCCATAAGGCTTGCAATGAGCCTTGGGAGGCACACACACGACTGTGAGGTCGGGACCAACTCTGTAACAACCCAGTTACGGGAGGCCCACACACCTCTAATCCTTCACACCAAGCTTTCTCGAAGGCTCTGTTGCCCAAAGTTTGGAAGCTGTGGCCAGCTCTGCTCTGTGAACTGAAGATGCGAATGTAGCTAGGTCGCTGCCTAAAGGCCACGCTGCCTTTCTTTCATGCTTCTCAGATCCAGGGGAACATTTCCAAAGGCCTTTGGGAAGTAGCAGGCTTAGGAATGGGGTGCAGAGGGGGATGGGAGATCCAAGAACTGTAAACTCCCTCTTTCTTCATTCAGACAAAGCAAGGACAGAGGGAGGCTGTGCAATATGATTAAATTGTTGCCAACCAAAGTCACCTTGGCTTGTCAGGCCCCACGAAGGCCAGCCTTCAGGCAAGCAATAAAGCCAGTGTCTGCACGGGGCCCAGTTCGGGGATCTGCAACAATGAAGGTGATGGATGATGATGCTCAGGGACAAGGGATACCGCCAGAGGGACAGAGAGGGAGTCGAGTTTCTCAAGGAGGCACAGGGGCAATCTGGGAGGTCCTGGAGGTCCTCAGCGAGCTTTTTAGGAGGTGGACAAGAGCCCAGTGGGGGTCTCAGTAGATGTCTCTTCCTTTCTTTCTTTTAAAATTTTATTTATTTTTAAGCATCTCTCTCTCTCTCTCTCTCTCTCTCTCTCTCTCTCTCTCTCTGTGTGTGTGTGTGTGTGTGTGTGTGCGTGCATAGTGTTTGCATTGCAGACAGAGGCCACAGGACCGTCTCCCACCTCTGTTAGGACCTCACTCCTGTTGCCTTTCTTCTCACAGCTTTAGATGGTGAGCCTGCTCTCCTAGCTGTCCCTAAGGGTGTTTCCAGGGGCTTTGAGAACAAAACAGAACTGAAGGGATAACTGTTAAACTCCTGGGTATCTGTTCATCTTGCCAGGGTTGCAAGGCACAAAACCCCTCCATCCTGGGTAGATGTTGGTAGGAAAGAGGTATGATAACAACTTGGAGAATAGGGGAGGTGCCAGGCCCCACACCAGCGTCAGAGCTCTGGACTTAGTAGCCAATCAGACACTGTGCCTGCTCTTTCTCTTTGCCAGCTGCACATATCCAAGGAAAGCCACTTACGGCAAGTTGAGAGGGTGCGGATCTGAATGCCAAGTTGAAAACGCAGAGCAGCCCACGTGAGTTGCTGGTCAGTCTAGGCAGCAGCTGCAGATGGCCATCTGCAGGAGTTTCCCAGATGGCGTCTTTGAGCTAACATCAAATCCGAATGACGCCAGAGCATGGACTCGCTGGCTTTTATTAGTACACGTATCTGCGAGCTATTTTTAAAAATCACCTTCAAGTTCACAAATCTCTGGCTAGTACAGCTGATACTTCTGTTTATGGAAAATCTAGTATCCAGCAGGAAGCTGGTAAAATTCTCTTCCTGTGAAGACAGTCTCACTTTGACCAACTAAGATCCGGTGGAAGGTTGCACTCGAGGAACGCAGGGCCAATGCAACTCAAGATGGATCTGTTCATGGGAAACAAAGTCTGGACAACCACGTAACTTTTAAAGAAACTAGGAGTGACCTGTCACGTGTCAGGTCTCCCCTGAGGAAGGTGACAGGCCCTCTGGAGGGGTGGAGCCTCTGGGATGGCTCTGTTCATCCCAGCAGAAGATGAGCACTGGGAAGCAGAAGCTAAGTTGAAACCTTAGGGGAAAGGGGGAGGAGTCCTTTTAGAAAAAAAAAAAAAAACTCACTGTGAGTGACCTTATGGCTGGAGCTGGCGTGATTGCTTCTAGCCTGCCAGGTAGCTTGGGTATCTTTGTAATTACAGTTTCTTGAAGCTGGCTCCCCCATTGACATGCACAAATGCGAGCGTGCCCCACCCTCCCCACCCAACCCCATTCTTTGAAAGAATAGCAATCTCTGAGGCTTGCAGGGATCCAGGCTGGGAAATACACTCTGGAGGAGTTGGCTATTACAAGGCGTGTTTCCTGAAAATCACGTATGAGTTAGGACACCTTCCTTCCCTGGAAAGCTGGGAACGTGGTCTCTGTGTGCTGATGAAGACACCAGAGCTGGCCCACCAGTGAGCTGTGAGCTGCAGGGCTGACCAGGATTTGGGTCTCCACAGGGGCATTACCAGTCAACAGTGAGACTCAAGGGCTGAGTGACGTTGGATAAAGTACCTCGTACTTGGCTCCATGTCAACGGCAGCATAGAGGTGACTAGGATTCCATCCCAGAGCTGACTCTCTGTCCACTGTGACACCTATGATGATGTGACAGTTCTAGCCCTTCGATGTCCTGCTAAAACACCTTGCTTTGTCTGATCAAGTGCATAACCGCCAAGGGCCCCCGTGGAGGACTAATTTTAGGCATCAGGTAAGATGAATGAGAAACAGGAGTAATTCCTGCGTTCCAGGGGCAGAAGCAGGAGGTTCTCTGTGAGTTTAAGGCCAGCCCGATCTACTTAGAAGTAGTTTCAAGAAAGAACAGGAGTGGAGGGGTGGGGCAGAGAGACGTCTAGAAAAGCATTATTTTCAGGCGAGTCTCTGAAGTTTCCAGAAGAGGTTGGGGTAAGAGGCTGAGTTGAACCAGGTGCAGAAAAACTGCCTTTTGTGTGGGAGAGACCATCCAGGTCAGAGGGCCTGAGAGGACAGGTACAGAAAGCAAGCCAAACTGGCCTGCACCCTGACGCTGAGCCTTCAGGCTCTCTGGCCCTAGGACTGCAGGGCTCGTCTCCTTTTTTGCATTCTACCGCTTCCAGCTTCAGTCTGTGAGTTGCAACATTGTTTCTCCTGACCCGAAAGCCCTCAGACAACGTTTCCAACCCTCAAAGGTCTGCAGCCTGCAAAAGACCCAAGGGAGACCTTCAGCTGCTGCCATGCAGTCACTGCGTTGGTAAACTTCCTCTTCTCTGCCTACATCGGTTCTATTGGCTCTGTCTCAGAAGAGTCCTACAGACCCAGTAATCACAGCTGTCCTGCGAGGTTGCCAGTTCGTTAGTGTCCTGTGGAAGGCAAGAGGGGCTGGAATAGGTCAGGATGGTTTCTAGGCTCACGTTAACCTTAGGAAGGGAACAGAATCCAGTCCTGCAGGCCACCCTACAAACACACTCGAAACCTCTTCCCTCATCTGCTGCTTAGTCTGTGCCAAACCCGGCTGGGATGCAGGAGGCATCCAGACGGGGAAAGGAAAGTGAGTGTGCGAAGGATTTTAGAAGCTTCAAGAAAACCAGCAGGTGTCCAAACTCATAACTGCAAAATCAAAGCGGCAGCTTCCAGCGCCAACACTCCAGTTGTCACAATCACTCGAGATACTGGGGATGAAACTCATAGTGTCGCTGCAAATCGTATTTGTTCTGTCGTTATCCAGAGTGGTGTCATCTGTGAACAGAAGCTCCTTAGCAGAGGGGGAGCAGGACTGGGCAGGCAGGCTCCTTCCCGCTGTCTTTATCATGACTGAAGAAGTAAGACCGACATCAGAGTAGCACATGCAACCGACACCGAAGATGCTACAGAGTGCGTGGGAGGGGTGGTCCTGTGTGAGCCTCGCCTAGCAACTGCAAAAAGCCTTCCTTCCCAGCACCAGCAACCATTGCAGTTGGAGACAGATCATGCCACTCAAAGGACATTCAAGCAGATGCATGGTGTGAGAAGGCTGCTTTGCTCCTGGCATGAGCTCTATCTGCTAGCAGAAGAATAACATTCCTGAAATTGGACAAAATCTTCAGATCAACTTCTGGTATGTCTAGACATTAACTGAGGTGTGGGAGCCATGGCTCCTCTGAGCCCCATTTTTCTTTTCTGTGAAAGATGCTGAGGGCTACTGATCTTGCAAAGTTGTAGGAAGGACTGGGTGGGGACCTCTCTAGACAAGCCAGCATCCTTATCCCAAACACAAATGACCAAGATAAGGAATCGGGTGGTACGAACCATGCTCTGCGATGTGCCAAGGTTTATTCCCACTTAGCGTGGGTGAGGGGAGAGCAGTAATCCCCAGAGAGCTCTGGTTTTTAATCTTTTGTTTGCCAGGTAAAGCTTTGGTTGCACTGTATGCTAGCTGCCTGCAGATCAGCTGATGTTGGCCCATTGGCAACATTGGCAACAGGCTGCCAGTTCGCGGTAGGGAAGCATCATGGGAGAAAGTGTAATGTTGTGTGCTGTTTGCTGAAGCCCATCCCCACTAGCCAGATACTTCATGAGAGTGAAGGTTTGTGTTGAGTCTGGGAGTCTGCGGTCAGGCACCAGAAGGTCCAGTCCTCTGCTAGGAGTTTTCTCTCTGTTCTTTTACTTCACAGCTCTAAGGACAAAGCAGAGACTCTCCTTGCTGTGACAAAGGGGACATGGGGGAACAACCTGTTCCGTGAGATCTCATTATTGCAGCAATGACCCACCCATGAGCTTGCCCTTCTTTGCAGCAATGACCCACCCATGAGCTTGTTGTCTGAACACCTGCTGTAGCCCTCACCTCCCAGCACTGAGCCCTTGGATTCACACCACAGCACTATGTGTAAGAAAGAGGATTTGGCTAAATCCAGAAAACTCCAATATACATACCTGGAGACCAGATAAAGCCAGCCACAGCCCAGCCTTCATCTCTGGAGGTAGATAAACAACCCGGTGCCACCTTCAGCAGGGGTTCTGCAGTTGGAAAAGGGGGAAGGAGACCTTTCAATAGCTCCAGAGCAGTATCCACAGCAATGGTGTAAACCACCAGATGGTGTGTAGAGACAGAAATTATTGTGACACAGTATATGATACACATATTTGTGTATGTAGATGGATGGACAGACAGACAGACAGACACACTCATACTTTTTAATAAAACTAAAAGTTTTCATATTTTCCTTAATAGTGCTTTGAGTGGTGATACTATCTCTGAGAGATTTTCTTGCATAACACGGGTGGCCTGTTGATGTCCTACTGTGTGAAAGGAGTTTCACAGTAGGAGGGCTAAGTATCTATGGGGCTCAATAAATATTGCATGGTTCTTGCCTTTAGTAAAATATATCCGCGTAAACTGTTATGTTGTCTCACTAACAATCCCTTAAGTAGGGGCCAGTGAGAGCGAGAAGGTTTAGCAGGTGAAGTCTTCTGCTGCCAAGCCAGGGACCTGATTCTTACCCTTGAACCCACGTAGTGGAAGGAGAGAACTAGCTCCTGCAAGGTGTCCTCTGTTCTACACACACACACATACACACACACACTCACACACTTGCACACGCACACACTCACACACACTCGCACACTCACTCACACTCGCACACTCACTCACACTCGCACACACACTCACACACTCATACACACACACACTCACACCCACACACACTCTCACACATGCACACGCACACACTCACACACTTATACACTCACACTCGCACACTCACTCACACACACTCATACACACTCACACACCCACACACTCACACTCACTCACACACACACTCACTCACTCACATGCATACTCAATGTGAATAATAACATCCTTGAATACCCAGTGTCCACTACAGAAAAGAGAAAGACGTAGCAGCAGTGGACACTCTCAGCACACAGTGAGCACTCCTGGCCAACAATGGGCGCTTCCAGCCCACAGACTGCAATCCTTGTCTATCACAGGCAGGAGTCTAGTCTTTGTCTATCCCAGGCCCCTGAGCTTCTGCCAACTACAGCCTTGAGGTAGGGTCAAACAGCCTTTCTCCCAGTCCTTGTACAGGAGAAGAGGCAAGGACTCCTCCAGTGACCAGAGTCAGAGTAATGCTAATAACAGCTTGTAGTGTAACCAGACAAAGCCCCAGAGACAGCTGGGAGAGCTCACTCAGGTCAGACCTGAGCCTGGCCATCCACACTAGCAGCCGAAATCAACTGGAGGAAGAGAGATGTTTACAGTCCCAGGTTTATGGTATCTCAAAGGAGAAAGGGAAATGAAAGTGTGGGTGGGTGGGTGGGGGGTAGAGGAGAGGGAGACAAAGAAAGAGAAAGCGGTTGGGGAAAGGAGAGACAGGCAGAAAGACCAAGAGAAAAGAAAAAACAGATTGAGAGGAAAGGGGGAGAGAGTAGGGAAACAGAGAGCTGGGTGGGGGTCAGAGACACAGACAGAGAAACAGACGAGAGGGACAGAGAGACAGAGAACAGAACAGAGACAGAACACACATATACAAAGATAGACGGATGGATGGATGGATGGATGGATGGATGAATGGAAAGATAGATATATACGCAGATACACAGATACATGTATGTATACTAGAAGTCACACACCCCTGGGAAAGAGGGAGCCAAGTAGATACTTGAAAAGGAAACTGACAGCATTTACTTTCTGGGAAGGATCTTTCTGTGCAGCCCTGGGTGGCCTGGAGACTCTTTGGCTTCAGCATACTCAGGGCTACTTGGC
This sequence comes from Mus musculus, assembly GCF_000001635.26. Lineage (NCBI taxonomy): Eukaryota > Metazoa > Chordata > Mammalia > Rodentia > Muridae > Mus > Mus musculus. Next base: position 153,555,158 of record NC_000070.6, on the reverse strand, counting down.
AGTTCTTTTTCATCTTTCCAAATCTCCCCAAACTTTATCTTATTCATTTAACATTGCAGGTTTGTTTTCCCTTTGAGATTCTGCCACAGCCCATGTATGACGTCAGAGCACAGCCAGCAGGCTTTCGTCTCTCTCCTTCCACCTTTATGTGGGTTCCAGAGATCAAACTCAGATCCTCCGGCTGGTGCCGCAGTCACCTGCACCCTCTGAGCATCCCCAGAAACCCAAACCACCAGCTTGCTCGGGAGAACTGAAGTTTCTTTTCATGCAATTATCCCAGCCTGGAGACAGAGAGGGGAGACAACAGGACAGCTACATCTCTCAGGCTCTGGAGGATAATGGGTTCTGACCTCTGATACCTCCAGGAGAGCGAAGCAGGGGTCACTCTGAGGGAAGCCCGAGCTCACCCTGAAGATGCTTCCTGCATGTGCTGGATTCTGTACTGCACACAAAGACAATCAGGGGCAGTGGGACGCCCGAGCAGTAACATTCAAGAGTCAACCCCAAACCAGCCAATGAGATCAGCTTCTTAGATTTAGTTAGTGTTTTACAAGGCAGCCGGTGAGATCCAAATTCTGTAGAACTCCAGAATGACTGGGGGAGGGGGAGGGGAAGGGTGAGCAGAGGGAAAGAGAGGAGGTGGGGAGAGAAGAGACAGACAGACAGACAGACAAAGAGATACAGAGAGAGGAGGCAGCATGAGAGAACACAGAGAGAGAGACAGAGACAGAGACAGACAGACAGACAGACTCAGAGAGAGAGAGGGAGAGAGGGAGAGAGGGAGGGGAGGAGAGAGAGAGAGAGAAAGAGAGAGGGGGAGAGAGAGAAAGAGAGAGAGAGAGAGAGAGAGAGAGAGAGAGAGAGAGAGAGATATTGAGGATACATTGACCAACTGAAGCATTCAGATCCCTCTTGGATTTTGATTTAAATAAACTGTAAAACAAAACACAACAATAAAGAAAGTATAGAAGGAAGATAATTTGCAAGAGAGTGTTGAAGGTATTGTGGAATCAGCAGGGACTTACACGAGGAGTGTCGTGGTGTGCTGTGTGAAAGCAGATGTCCCTGCTTTGGGGATGGGCGCCTGAACAAGGCTGGCACTGGCTCCTTGGTGACCTGTGGAGGGGGGAGCGATCTGCTGGCTGATTAGAACACAGGCTCATTTTTCTCTTTATTCTGGCTTTGCGCATGGACCCGGAGTCTCCCATAGTGAAGGGATTTGAGGAGCTTAAGTCCCTTATCTACCAATCTACTGCTGATTAGGTTCTCCCAAGCCCCATTTGATGCAAGAGGCATATCCTGCAGTCTCTGAACCTAAGATAAACACATGGGACCTCCCTCTCCGTGATGCAGAATCTGGGCGAGCAATCCTTAATGTGCTCAGGCAGTAAGTGTGCCTGACCTGCCGACCCCACGTGGGTACCAGTGATGGAGAAAGTTGTCCTCGAGACTTAAACCTAAAATCCTGGAACTGAAAAAGAAAAGGCAGTGGTTCGTGACCCCTCATGGTGGCACACACAGGAGCCCAGGGATATGGCAGGCTTAGTGGAGACCGTAAGGAGGTCGATGATCCCAGGATGACCAGTAGTGGCTCCGTGCTGGGCAGTCACCCGCTGCTGTTCAGGGGGCTTGCTTCTAGTGAGGCAGACAAGGGAGAGTGTGCATCATACATGTATAAACAGGATGCTTTCAAGGTGAGGGAGATGGGGTTATCAGTAAACTGATCTCTTGAGAGCATGAGTTGAGTATCCAGAACCCACAGAAAAAGGCAGGGAGTAGCGGCAAGCACCTGTGGTCCTAGCTGCCCACCCAGCTTGTCTGGCTTAATAGCAGAGTTCCAGGCCAGTGAAAGATCTCACCTCACAAACCAAGGTAGGTAGCAAAAGAGGAATGATGGCCAAGGCATACATGTGGACTCGTGAATATACATTTTACTTTTTACAACATACATAAACACACAAACCCAACCAACACCACCAAGATGCTCTCGGTTAGTGATGTCTGGATCCAGCTCTCTGCTCTCAGCTAGTGATGCCTGGGTCCAATAGCAGGATTCTCTCAGCTAGTGATGCCTGGGTCCAACAGCAGGAAACACAGCAGCAGAGGTGACCGTGGTCATAGTCTGAGGTGTAGAGAGGCTTGACCTGTGCAGACACAAGAAGAGGCCAGGGGCCAGTGAGATGGCCCAGAGGGTAAAGGTGCTTGCTGCAAAACCCAGGGCATGAGTTCTATCCCCGGAACCCACACGAGAGACTCTTTTTTTCTGGAAGTTGTCTAAACAAACAATCAAGAAAAGGTCCTGCAAAGCCACAGGGCTGGTCACTCTCTTACTTTTGCTTCTTTAAGGTTCAAATGTGACACCACCAGCTCAGCAGGGTGATGCCCTTGAAAGGCTTGCCTCACCCCCAAGCCCTGCTCTCTCCCCTCCATAGGACACTCACCACAGACAGGGAAACACCAGAGATTGCCTCCTGCCCCCGCCCCCACCAGGAAAGGATTAGCTTTAGGGCTCAGGACGAGGGCCACTTGGAACACTATGCCCTCTTTGTCTGAGGAATAATGAATAGTACTTAGGGACATATAACACGAATTTCTCAGGCACACGGACAGCCAAAAGAAGAGAGAAAAAGTGCCAATTTCACATGTCAGCAAGGAAGGGAAAGTGTAATTTATATTTTTGTAAATGGACATTGAAAAAAGATTTTTAAAGGTTAAAAAAATACATCTATGTGAGGATGATAGAAATTGTATGGAGAAAATTAAAGATGTACTTTAAAATACTGAAGAGAGACAGTTGAGTGGGTGTGTGGAAGAGAGAATCCAGTCAACTGGGCACTAGAAAGTCCCAGGTGCTGAGTGGCTGTGTCAGGTCTGCAGAAGCAAGAGCGGTTACAACAGGAAGGCATATACTGTAGACCAGAGGTACCACAAGCAACTCGTGGACAATTGGTCTCATATGTAAATGAGGTCAACTCAGGCCCCGCCTCTTGCCCTATCCAACTCCAGTTCTGTGAGCATCTAACTGGGAAAGGCAAAATGCTCTAACATTGGGAAACTGCTGAAACCATTTCCAAGATTTCAGAACAGAATCTCTCTCTCTCTCTCTCTCTCTCTCTCTCAAATTTGTCTTTGGTGAAACCATTGAGTTTATTGGGCTTTCTTACAGAGCATGCATAAGGGGTTGCATGGGGGTATGAGTGACCCCCAAACCCATACATCACTATGAAGTCCCACCTCAACGTGGTTGACAATTTCGTAGAAACTCATGGCGCTCTTCAGATAAGCTTGCTTGCATCTGGGAGTATGGCAATGGCTGGAATACCAGGTGCTGGTCTCAGGATGCCTAGAGTGAAGATATATTTCTTAATGAGGAAAGGAAGCAAACACCACAGGAAAAAAAATAATTGATAAATTTTACTATGCTGAGTTAAGACAAAACCTTCCCAAATTAGGATGTGCTGTTTCAGAACTGCAAATATAGCCACACAAGGTGGAGAGAGTGAGGGAGGGAGGGAGGGAGGGAGGGAGGGAGAGAGAGAGAGAGAGAGAGAGAGAGAGAAGACTACAAAAAGGGAATAGTTGGCTCCCCTTGCAGATGGCACGGCCTTGTAGACAGATTTCTAAGCAATGCACAGCAAACATGCAAGCTCAGAAGCCAGCTTGGCGGTGTTGTGTAACAGATCAACACACATGAACCAAGTGATCCAACACCAGCAGCAGGGAAACAACTTAGAAGGAAGCCAACACCCAACGCATGTACCAAAGCACAAGAGAAACGTCACCGAGAAGTGGCATTTTAAAAAAGCCCAAGTCTTGTGTACTGGAAGCTCCAAACAGCACCACACCACCGGAAGAAAAATGAGCACGGGAAGACATCCCAAGCCCACGGAACGGGCGACTTTCTGCAGCTGAGATGGAAAATTCCTGTAACAACCCTGCAGATTCAATAAAGTCCTTGATAAAATACTTGTGGCTTCATTCTGACTGATAAAGTGACATTAAAGTGCGGATGGAAATGTAAAGGGGAGAGGAGACCAGAGTGGGCAAGTTTCAAACTGTAAAGGCACAGCATTGGTTATGGCTATGAGGTAATGGCATCAAGATGGTCACATGGACCAGTCGAGGTAGCACTGGGAATCCAGACAAATAGAATTTTACAAGGGTCCCAACACAGTAGAGTCAGGGATCTCTCTCTCTCTCTCTCTCTCTGTCTGTCTCTGTCTCTGTCTCCTCTCTCTTCTCCCACCCCTCTCTGTGTATGTGTGTGCACGTACACACAAGCCAGTGGAAGCCAGCAGAGTGTCAGATCCCCTGGAACTAACTTTACAGAGTGTTGTGAGTCACCACACGGGTGCTGGAAATGGAACCTGGTTCTCTACAAAAGCAGCAGGGTAGCCTTAACCATGGAGTCCTCTCTCCAGCCCCACCCCCGTCTGTTTAGCTAATGGTAGTGACCTAAAAGGACATATACTAAAGAGTAAACTCAGATGCATACTTCATACCGTATACCAGAAAGGACCCTAGGTAGCTTATATGTCTAAGTGTGAAAGCTAAGTCTATGGCACATCTTGAAGATCCCCGCATAAAACTCATCCAGGCAATGGCTTCGTAGGTTGAATTCTAAGCAGCATTTAAGTCTACATAAATAAGTTGAATTTCCTCAAAATTACAGAATGTGTGGCCTTCAAAGGATGAGAAGGTGGATGGTGTGTCTATGCCTAGATAGGCCAGGCTGGCTGCAGAAACAGTAATCCTCCTGTCCCAGTCCTAGGATTGAAGACATGAGCCACCACACCCAGAGGGGAAACACTTTTTCAATTCACATATCTAGCAAAGCACAAACATGATTTATAAATGTATATATTTAAAGCTACATAGTTTAAAAGACTCATGCTGGGGTTGGAGAGTTAGCTCAGTGGTCCAGAGTGGCTACTCTTGTTGAAAAGGAGGGTTTGGTTCCCAGCACCCACATGGTGGTTTATAACTGTCTGTAACTCCAGTTTTAGGGGGTCTGACACCTTCCTCTGCCCTCTGTGGTGCACACACTTGATGTGCAAACACACTGTCTTAATTAGGGTCTTACTGCTGTGAACAGATACCATGACCAAGGCAAGTCTTATAAAGGACAACATTTAATTGGGACTGGCTCACAGGTTAGAGGTTCAGTGCGTTATCATCAAGGTGGGAACAGACAGCTTCCAGGCAGGCATGGTACAGGAGGATCTGAGAGTTCTACATCTTCATCTGAAGCTTTCTAGGAGAAGACTGACTTCCAGGCAGCTAGGATGAAGGTCTTAAAGCCAACACCCACAGGGCCACACCTACTCCAACAAGGCCACACCTCCTAATAGTGCCACTTCCTGGGCCGAGCATATCAAGCCACCACGTGCATATACAGGCAAACACTCATAAACTAAAAAAACAAACAATTCTTTTTTTTTTTTAAATGACATGTGAGGGTCCAGGGACACAGCTGAGCAGTAGTGTACCGGTCTAGCAAGCTGGAGACTTTGGGTCCAATCCTTGGCACCATTAAACAAACCAAAGCAAGGCAAACAATGACCCAAATAACAGTGGGCAAAGAATTTAAATTGCCTCTCATCACAGGAGGTCTGCTGATGGCCCACAGGCCTGTGGAAAGATGCTTGATAACACTGATCTTTAGGAAAACAAGAGTCCACTTCCCATCGGCTGATATGGCTACCAACAAATGGAACCGAATATAAATAAACACAGACACTGGCAAAGCCCTGGGGGTGCAGGTCACTGGCCCAACCCGGTGGTTCGAGCTGTGATATGGCACAGCCAGCCATTTTGTGAGGCAGTTTGGAACTTAAAAATGTAACCGTCACATGATCCTATTTATCACATGTAGCAAATGACAGTGACATCTTCAAAGAGGTCCCCATCCCAACCCCCAGATTCAAATTCGAATTCAAACCTTCCATAGCACAAAGGAGTCTTCACAGGGGCCATGGTGGCTAAGCCTGAAGTTCCAAGGTGGGCAACTACTTTGGATTACCCGGGTATGTGCAGTATAATCACAGCATCTCTGTTACAGGGAGAAGTGACAGAGAGAGGGAGTCACGCCTGGATAAGTGTTGTGGAAAGATCCTTGTGCCAGAGAGCTGCTGGACAAGGCCAAGAGTTGGTTCTGCCCCAAGGAGGGACACAGCCCTGCACACACCCGTGTTTTTATCCAGTGCAGCTGGGCTGGGCTCTGACTGCCAGAGCCATTGGCTCGTCCATGTGCCTCGATTTGAGGCAGTTTGTTACAACAGCCAAAAGAAACAAATATGCTCACCATGTCCATTCCTGGAGACCAGCCTGTTCACTGGAATATGCACACACAAACACACATGAACCCTTATCCTAAGTCTTGGTTGCTGAGAAGTAGACTTAACTCAAATACCCATATACTGGCACAGGATTAACCAGTGTGTGACAGACCTATACAATCGAATATTGCATGGCAAGAAAAAGAATGGACTATTAACGCAAATTACAGCAAAGGGGGATCTTAAAGGCAGCAGGTCAGAGACCACAGAGAGAAGGGTCCATTTATCTGACATGCCCGCAGTCTGTGCATCCCAGAGACAGGAATCAGAATGGCTGTGGTTTCTGGGATCTGGAGAAGGGCAATGGGTGTTATTCAAGGGAATACAATTTAATAGTAGGATATTGAAAGCTTTCTGAAGTCTTGCTAGCCAACTTGCTTAGGAGGAGATTCCCCTCCCCCCATCTTTCAAGGCTGGAACGACAGGCAACCTGGATGCCCACTGGGCATCTGACTTGGTCTCTGGGAATCCAAACTCCTGTCTTTACACTTCCCCAGCACAAACTTTAATCACTAAGCCCTCTCTCTCCAGGCCCAGGACAGCCACGGTTTTGAAGACAATCGGATCTCACAGACTTGTCTGCAAATGTTTCGAGGGGACTTGTTTATGCCGCAGCAATATGAGGGTCCTCAAGGCCAACTTCCCTGCTCCGTGGTGTCTCAGCCACAGGAGCCCACGAATCCCATTTTTAGCTTACACTATTTTGAGTTGGTTTCTACCACTGTTATGTAAAAGCACTCAGCGCGTAGCTTTTTCTGGCCCACCATCAAAGCCCGGAAACATTTGTGGAATTGAATTGCCCTGGCTGTTTCCAGGGAGACTGAAAATGGAGGCCCCAGAAGCTTGTTTGTCAAGCCATTTTCTGGACACCCTGGGTCACGTAATGCTATGCTGCGAGTGTCGCGCCTGATCAGTCTCTGAGACTACTGGCCGATTTGGATTCTCAGACATGGATTCTAGAATGACTGCTGGTGCCACGAATCCCCAAATGTGAGTGATCTGTGTGCTCTGGGGAGAGCCACTTCCATTTTGGAGAGAGATGCTCCTGCCCTGGAAAGTGATCCTCTCACCCCGTGCCTCCCTCCTGCTGCAGGGGTTCTGCGTGGGTCTCCTCAAAATTAACTCATGACATGTTGCTGGATACATTTTTAACATGTGCCTGAAGCTGATACCTCAACTTAAGGTTATCTAGTTGTGGGTTAGAGGATACTTTGGGGGCTCAGGGGGGGATAGGACAGAAGGCACCTGGTGTGTAAGGTCCTGGAGAGGAGTAGGGAGAGAACAGGGACTGTGGGAGATAAATCAGGACACATAGGTGTGCTCCAGTTACACATGTAGTTCTCCATGGATACCTGCTGAGGCATGGGTACCACCCTTATCCAAGGTGAGTAGTCACGGGCAATCTACCCAAGCTTGAGACCTCTCATCTGGAGTCCTTCTCTGTCCATCCATTGTGAATCTGTCCTGTCAGATTCTCCCAACACCAGTGAAGCCGCCGCCGTGCCCTGATTGCCAAGGTCAATGGCAGCCAGAGCCTGATTCTTCCTGTTCTCTGTCCTGCTGCCCCTCCCCAACCCCGCCTGCTGACTGATGACCACACCCCTTCCCAGGGCTTGCAGTCTGAGGTATCTAGTCACAGCTCCCAGTTTGCAGCAACCATAAAAACACAGCTGTCCAGAAACACATTCCCAGCAATGGAGGAAGCCATGCATCCTCTAGAGAGAAGAGAATGACGATGTGGCCCTCTGGACACACGCAGGCAGCGTTACCAGCCTGAGATTCTGAGGCCTTTCGGAAAGCCAGAGATTTCAGGCTCCACTGTGAGGTGAGATGTACCCTCTGCCTGCAGATGTGTCCCACTAGTAAAGTGTCTTGTATATGTGACAATGAAAAAATGTTACCTCTTGCTGTCCACCACACAGGAAAGGGGACCTGCAATCCCCTGGGTGTGCTGGGGTGTGGGGCTTAACATGCCCCCTTATGTCTTACACACAGGGGACCAGGCAAGAGAAGTGTGCTAGACTTCTTGCTTAAAGGCAGCGTGGCACAGGGGAAGAGCCCAGAGCAAAGTCGGGGTGTGAAAGATTGGGTGTAGGTGACGGTGGCTTATAGCTGGTCCTCACTCTGTCATCTGCTAACCCTCCCTGGGGAGGTTTCCAAGGAGGCGGTGGGATAGTTATTATTAAACATTCCGAGAAATCATATGAATGTCATAAAAGTCATCTGGGTGACACTTCATTATATTAAAGCCAATAATCAGAGGGTCCCCGTCGTGTTGCCTCCAAACATTCGGCATGCAAAACCGTCTTTTATCTGTGCATTCATAAGTGCCTTATGGGTAATGGCTGTTATAAAAATGATGAATTGCTTAGGTAGGATTTCAAAAAAAAATTAAAGGAATCGTTTTAGATGTACGTTCCTTGAGGGACATCACAGCAGCAAACATGGTCTCTTCTTTAACTTTACCAGTTGGCTTTTTTTTTAAAAAATGGTTTTGTTTTGTTTCCGAAGGAAAACGTTTGCAGGCGCCACCACGTCTCTAGATTTTCAGAAAATTAATTCCGTAGATGATGTGGAAACGATAGCCTATAAAGTTAATGAGATATTACCGAAGGCTGGATGAACAATTAGTGGTATTAGCTTCAAAGATAAAGCGAGACCCAGTGCCACCTAACAGAACTTCACTAATTAAATTGAAAATTACAGCATGACCACGTGAAGACAAAGGCAAGAGGGGTGCGGTGAGAATTATGAAGATCATATTGCAACAGAAGCATTGGTATTAAAAACGAGAGGGGGTGGAGGTATACGGAGGCACCCGCTCCCCTCCCTTGGGCATCTCCGAGCTGGTTTCTTTCATGTCTTTCCCCACCATCCTTAGTACCCACCCCCTCAGTGTTAGTTTCTGGTCATGTACGGCAAATCCTAAGTTTGCAACTTCTGTTTGTCCATCCACCATAAAGTGTCTGGGCCAAGCCTGAAAGGAGTCCTTTCTGACCCCACGGATGGGCCGCCAACTCTCCGAAGCATGAAATTGGCATTCAGAGATAGAGAGCTTCCTGGGGAGAGACAGCAGCATTTCAAGTCTCCGCCCCCTGAGTTTAGAGCCTAGAGCTCCTGTCTCCTGGAGCAGGGATGGATGGAGATACAGTTGCCTCTGGCTTCCACTTTGTGAAAGTAAATGTTTCACGAAGTAGCGTTTTGCTTTGTCCTGCTTCCCTAAGTGCTTAGAGAACACGGAGCAGACTGAGACGGAAATCCAGACAGAAAGGATACCAGAGGCAGACAGACATTCCTCACTAGGGGAGGCTTGGAGTAGGGTGTGGCTGTTTGCTGTGAGTTCTTGGGCCCTAGGTGAGAAAGGAGACCCTGTGCCTGCTGATGGTGCTTTCTCCTCAGCATGAAAGGCATCTTCTACCCTGAGACACAGTCCCTCCTTTCTCAAAGGCTGTCCTCATGCTTCTGTGGGGGAGTACAGGGCACCACAGGCTTCCTCTGAAGCCGGAGCCCCAAGTTTGCTTGTGTCACAGAATGTCATGCATGTTCTAATGTGTCAGCTTTCTCTCAAATATATGACCAGTTCTCTAGATCAGACCATATTCAACTATTCTTGCAGCCCCATTCATGAAGAAGCCTGGCTGAGGGCATGGAGTCTTTTTGTTTCTCCCCAAGGCTGTCACCATCAGTGAAAACAGGTCCTGCTTCTCTCTGTCTTTAGAGATATACCAGTGATTGGCAGTTGGCTTGAGAAGCAGTATAAAACATGAAGTGTTGCCATGGCTGGCACCTTTAATAGCACTACAGGATAGGGGTGTGGGTCTTATGTCCCAGCATGCAGCTCCAGCCCCTGGCTGCATTCCCATGGAATATAAGGATTGTTCCAGACAAAGTTAGAGAGCTTGCTGCTCAGCCCTGATGCATACAATGGACAACTGTCCCAGGCCAGCAGCTGGAGACCTCAGCTCTTAGTAGTGACAAGAAGATACTCCTGCACTACCTATCAGTGCCAGAGGCAGCCAGGCACCCCTCTGTGAAGGGCCCCCTTCCCCATCATGCTCTTCTAGGAAGAACCTACACCTTACATTAGCTGAATCTCCCCTTGAGTTGCCCCTGTGGAGCCAGGGCTGAGTTTTCCAAATGAAACCTACCCCTTCCCAGGTACTCAGCACACCAGCACGGTGACCAGTTTCTGTTAGTGACTTTTCTATCAACGTAGAGCTGGGCTCAGAACACACCCATCGGGTGAGAGCCGGTTGTTAAATAAACGTTATCACTTTGGGTGAAAATAGCCATCGAAACAACACATTTGCAGGGGCTAGACTAGAAAACCCCAGAGCAACTTCTCACGCCCGAGAACAGAGCTGTGTGGATGCCCGAGAACAGAGCTGTGTGGAGAGACTCCGGTGTACACACTGTAATCCTTCCAACGATTAAATTACCTTAAACTGACTCATTATTTTAGAGTTACATGTTAATAATTTAACTGGCAAACGTTTCATAAGTTAATTCTGAAAAGACTCAAGCAGAGGCAAATTTAATTAATTCCATATTTACATGGGCTTTGGCACTTCGAACGTCAAACGATTCTCCTGGAAAGGCAAGCAGTGTAGAGACGTGTTCAGCAAACAATGAAATGGCAGCCTCTTTCCGGCATTGTTCTGCGAGGGAACTTTTGTAACAGGCGTGACTCCCAGGGCAGGAGAGTCCACACACTGCCCTGTGATGTAATCCCACTCAGGCAGAGATGGGCCGGTCAGTGTTGCTCCTCATTAACCCATTTAAAGATTGGCAGGTGTGTGGCTGGGGAGACGGCTCCCACTCAAAGACCTGACGTCAGATCCTCTGAAACCACAGGAAACCAGATGTGGTAGTACACATCTGTAATCTCGGCACTCCCGTGGAGACACAGAAGCCAGAGACAGGAGACTCCCCAGAAGCTTAGCCACAGACAAGACACGAGAACAAGCTAGAAACCACAGACTGACACTTAAGCTTGTCCTCTGACCTCCACATACACCCCCATGGCGTCTGTACTCCCAGATTCACACCCATAAACAAGCACACACATACACACACACACTCACACACAGACACACACACACACACACACACACACACTACACACACTCACACACACACACACACTCACACACACACTACACACACTCACACACACACACACTCACACACACACACACATACACACTCACACACAGACACACACACTACACACACTCACACACACACTCACACACACACACACACACTCACACACAGACACAGACACACAGACACACACACACAGACACACACACACACACACACACACACACTCACTCACTCCTCTCCCTAACTCCTCCCTAACCCACCTCCCTACTCCCCTGTAACTTCATGTCCTCTTTTTTGTTGTTGTTGTTGTTACAGCCCAGAGTCTAGTTTCTGCTGACCACACACTTACCACACACTTGTGAGGGTGGTGCCATCCACTGAAGCAAGGTTGACCTACAAGGGGGGGGGCACACCCCAAAGGAAAGCTAACTGTCCCTCCCTAGCTCCTCAGCTAGGGGTGGGGTCTTGTGATCGCTTCCTCTTCCACACTGGAATGTGCAATGAACCCCTCACACCTGTCACTCTTGTGTGAGTGTTGGGACTGAACCCAGGTCCTTAAGCTTACACGGAAGGTGACCGAGCACAACTAGCTACTCTATGGAGTGGTTGCTGGACCCTGGACCAAGAACAAGCACAACTTGAATTGTCATTTCACAACGGACTGCTATTTTTCAGTAGCTGCTGCTTTCAGCACGGGGTCTGTGGCTAGCTCTGGGGTGTCAGAGTCTGTCTGTGAGCAGAGGGTCCCTTTCATAGAGCGCTGTCCCGGGTGATGAGTCTCAGAAGGAACTTGTTACCATTTCCCATCTCCTGTCTGTCTTCTCTGATTCGTGAGAGGAAACACTAGACCACCCCCGCTTCCATCCTGTGTGGTCCACTACGCCCATCTGTCCCTTGACCTCATATCTTGTCTTCCTTTGTTTTTTAGAAAGATATATGTTGGCTGCTAATTAACCCAGCTAACCCTGCAGCTGTGAGTAGTTTCGCTTTGGTGGAAGCTGGGGCTGAGGTTTATGATCTGTCCGTGCACCCCGGCGTGCTCCCCGGCGTGCTCCCCGGCATGTCCTTACAGAAGGCATTGCCTACGGAGGACAGAGCGGAGGAGAGGCATTGTACACCCTGAGACAGGATTGGGCACTTTGAAGCAACTTTTATTAAGGCAATGGGAAGATGTGGGTGAAGGTGGGGCCGGAGCCTCTGATAATTACAGGCACTATTCTGGGATTAATTAATATCCAAGCAGGGCCAGAGCTCTGGAAGAGAGAAGAGAGAGATGAGCTAGACTCTCGGACATACACCCTATAGGATGACACTCTACCTTAGTCTAATCCCTCGTGGCCTTTCCCTCTGTGACCTCTAGGAAACAATCTCTTTCAGAGCCCAAGATGGAGGCCTATTTATGGAGATCAAGTCACAGACCAGTGAGTGGAAACAGGGGCAGCCCAAGAGAACTCAGAAATGGCTTTGCTGTCTCTTTGAGCCACTGAGGAGGTGGTGGACTCCTCACAAAACACACAAATCTCCCTACTAGAAACCCCCCGCTGTTCTCAATAACACCAGGCTCTTCTTCAAGACGGCTCCATTTCTTGGCTGCGTTAATTTTTAATAAGCTGCTTGCATCTGATCTAATCATGCCACTGAGGGCAATTTTTATATTTTATAAGCACAAATAAATCCCTTCCCAATCGGCAAGCCCCTTGGCGGCAGTTTGCGAAGGCCTTTGGGTAGCCAGCTTCCAGCCTTCATCTCCTGGAGGCATCCCTGACTTGTAAATACCTCTGGAAGATTCATTGTTGCTTAAATAATTGAATCTATTTAAAGAAATGAAGCCAATTAACTTTTCAGTTTATGACTAAGAAATAATTTCACTGTGTGTGGTCAGAGTCTGCTAAGTATCTGGGGATTCAATTATTGTTTAGGTCTTAGAAAAACTCAAACAGGATCCTAAACTATGTCAGGGAGCCTCTTTGGTAGCATTTAGCATGAGGACCTTGGAGTCTAGATTTGAAGGTAAGACAGCAAGCAATGGAGATTCTGTGAGTCTATCTGCTGAAATCATCTAGATTTTTCTACCAATTGCTGAGGAGAGAGTTGCCAGTGAGGGTTTCAGACTCTGTGTTCTTGGTCTTGTGCCCTCTGCTTTACCAACCTTTTTCTCTTGTAAGAAACCCAGGACCCCCCTGGGTCTCCTTCTGATCTTGGGTGTTTTTTAGATCCTCGCTGCACATTACAGTATACGCAACTGATAGAAGGTTAAAACAAAGCAAATCTCTCCTGTGGGGGTTTGCAGTTTTAATAGGAAATGTATCCTGGAATATACTAGAAAGAATTCACTGCATGCAAGAGTGAATAGTAGATATACCACGAGCTGTGAAGAGCTCAGGGGAACCCCGAGGCCACTGCGGGATACCAGGTCTGCTCTGTGTGGGGTGTGCACCCACAGTTGCTGAAGAGCTGGAGGGTGGCACACAAAACTCCCACCATTCTGTGTAGCACTGGTCCCTCGTCAAGGTGGCACAGGGCAGCTAGAGTGTGCATGCACACACGTGCCACACACAGGGAGGCACAGCTGAGCCTGAGAGTGAGCACTGTCCTGATCGGCTCTCCATAGCTGTGATAAACACCAAGAAGCCGCAGCATCCCGGGGAGGGAAGGGTTTGTTTGAACACCATATTGTGGATCATAGTCCACAGAGCAAAGTCAAGGCAGGAGCTCCGAACAGGAGCCTGGAGGCAGGAACTGAAGCAAAGGCCATGGAGGAAGACTGTTTGTGCTCTGTGGCTTGCTCAGCCTGCAGCCTGCTTTCTGATACACTCGCGACTTCCTCCCCAGGCACCCCTCACCATGGGCTTAGTCATTAACCAGTAAGATGCCCCAGAGATTTTCCCATAGGCCAGTCTGAGGGACGCATGTCCTCAGTGAAGATTCTTCTCAGATGGTCCTAGCCATGTCATGCTGACAAAAGCAAACCAGTGTAGCTAGTGACAGGGAAAGCCGAGAGCTTGGGGAGTCTTTGTTCCTGGAAGCAGAGCTCCTCTTCTAGTGTCAGAATTCCACTATTGATGTCATATGAGTGAAGATGTCACCTGGGGGAAGCTTTCTCATGAGTGTGAAGAAATGCCAGGACATGACAAGCCTTCACCTTCCAATGGCTTCTTGCTTCCCAGTCCTCCTCATTGTTAACCATCAGTTCCACGTCACTCCTACTGTTCAAGGAGAAAGGTTTGTTGAGTAACTACAGTGTCCTGGGCACTTTCAGGACCACTTAGACAGATGCTGCCCTGCACGTTGGGAGGAGAGTCTGGCCTGGAAGACAGATGTTACTAACTCCAGCTGCTTCTTGTTAGTCTTCTGGGAACGTACTTCTCTGCATGCTCCAAATGCTTGGGTCATTTTTAAAGATTGTGTGTGTGTGTGTGTGTGCACGTGTGCACATGTATGTGTACGTGCATGCATGTGTGTGTGCATGTGAGTGTACAGGTGTGTATACATCCTATGTGTGTAGGGGTGTGTGTGTGCAAGTGTATGTGTGTATGTGCATGCATATATGTATGTGTGTGCAGATGTGTATACATCCTATGTGTGTGTAGATGTGCGAGTATGTGTATGTGTGCATGTGTGTGTATGTGCATGCATATGTGTGAGCAGGTATATATGCATCCTATGTGTGTGTAGGTATGTGTGTATGTGTGTTCATATGTGCCTGTGTATGTCACTGTGTGCAGGTGTGTGTGTTGTATGCCGTGTGTATGCAGGACTATGTATATGTCTGTGTGCTGTGTGTGTCTATGTGTGTATGTATGAATATGGGTATCTGTCATGTATGCCAGAATTGAATATCAGATCCTGTTGGCCTGGAGTTGCAGGTTATGAAGCTGCAATACCTGGGCAGTAGGAATCAAGTCCTTGTCCTCTGGAAGAACAGCAAATGCTCTGAAATCTCTCCAGCACCAAAGGTCAGAGTCACCCACATTCTCTCCCTGCAGGAGAGCTCCATCACCTCTGAGACCTATCGCTTTCTTAATCGGTCTATATCCACAGGTTGCTTTTGGAGTTTTTGAGCCCCCTTCATGTTTGCCTGTCTGTTACAGACTAGTCTCTCAACAACCTCCACAAATAGAAGCCGCATGCCCCAAGGTTCTTGGTCATCTTCGCTCCCCCTGACCCCATCAGCTCTATTCCTGCCATGGTACACACCCTTGGCTGTCTTATATCAGAACTTTAGGGCTCTTGTACCACAACCCGAACACTACTCTCATGAGAAGAAACATGTCAGAGTCAATGCTCAAAGCCTCCATTGCTTCTTGCAACAGAGAACAACTTTATACACCAGGATGGGAAGATCTCCCAGGTCCTGTGTAAGAAGCCAGACATGGTGTTGCAGAATTATAATCCAAGCTATGGGGAGGCAAAGAAGGGATACCTGGGGTTTACTGATCAGTCTAGCTTAAGTGGTGACCCCCAAGCCAGTGGGAGTCCTATCTCACAAGGAAAGAATGTGGGTAGAATCTGAGGAATGATGCCAGAGGTTGACCTCCAGCCTGTGCATGTACACATGTACTTATTCATGCATATGTACCTGCACACTCAGGAACATGCACAATATTTGATCTTCTTAATGAACAACAATGGCTTCTACTGGACATGAGAGATGCTTTCCCTCCACGGTTGAGGCTATGTCCCACAAGGTGATCGGTTTTGTGGGACTTGCTAGAGCACAGTAGATCCTCTTGTAAGCTTCAGGTTGTTCACTGGTTAATGCATGGGGGACTTCAGTCAGCCCTTGAATGACATCAGTGCTAGGATCAGTGTCCTGAATCCTTTTTTTTTTTTTTTTTTTGGTTTTTCGAGACAGGGTTTCTCTGTATAGTACTGGCTGTCCTGGAACTCACTTTGTAGACCAGGCTGGCCTCGAACTCAGAAATCTGCCTGCCTCTGCATCCTAAGTGCTAGGATTAAAGGCATGGGCCACCACCACCTGGCTCTGAATCCATTTTTTAAAGTAGTATTTTTTTGGATGTTTCCAGGTTTTCAGACCCAGTGCTAGATACAAGAGTGCAGCAAACAAAGGGAGGTTTCTAAACTCCAATGTCAGTGGTTTGGGGTGTGTGTGTAGGTGTATGTGTGTGTGGTGTGTTTATGTGATATGTGCGTATGTGTATGTATGTGTGTATATGTGTATGGTGTTTGTGAGTGAGTGTATGTGTGTATGTGTGTGTGGTGAGTGTGTGAACAGTGGTGTTGCTATCAGAATGCGCCCTGAGGAGAGGATAGCTCCATGCAGGAGTCAACACTTTCCAGGCTGAACTCTCTGGGAAGGCTCTGTGACAAAAGGGCAGTTGCCCAGGAGGAAAACTCTGCCTTAAGAGGGAGAGAGCCTAGAGTATGCTGTGTGTGAGGCCAAGAAGCAAATGACATCTGAACATGGTCAAGGTTGCCCTTCAGCTGAAGTGCTTGGCTGTTGGCACTCACTCCGTGTATCCACTGGCAGCTGTCTGACTTCTGAAATGTGGTGGGGTGTTGGGGGTGCGGGGAGGGTACACTGAAGCCCTCCCTTCTCCATGGGTTTTCTTGACCAACATCCTCATCTCAGAGTAATGTCTGCCTCTCCAAATGAGCTGATTGAGCCCAATGCAGCAGGCACAGGGCAGGGTGGGAACTCCACTTGCAGTGTGGCTTGTGTGAAAGTTGAAGCTTCAAACCAGAGAGACTCGTATATCAAGGCCGGGACGGGTTTGATGGTTATGAGGATGCATGGGCGAGCTGAGCCGTCTGGATGACATTAAATGGACTAAGTAGGTCAATCTTGCCTGGAGTAATGAACTTGAGTTTAATCAACATATCATACACAAAAATTATGTGGGGACAGCATCGCGAGTTATTGTTGCCGTGTTTGCTTATTTGAATACTTAATCTTCTAATGCATGCCCATAATAATAAAATAATCTCACATGTGGGTAGAAATCATTTCTCCATCATCACAAAAGTGTATTTAAGAGTCTTTGAATTATGCTTCACGCCGTGTCTGTGGGGAAATGTTTTGAAGGTTGTACTCATGGGCGATGTTGGACATCCTGAATTTTCACACCTATAGACAGCCTGATGGTCTTGTCTGCATAATATGAATATGGGAAGCATGGGCCTGTCACCGTGCCCCAGATCACCAGCTGTGGCAGGAACAGGAAGGATTTGCAGCTGATGTGGGGGCTTTTTTAAGACATGTGACACACTGCTGTTGTGACAAAGGTGCATCAGCCTGGAGAAAGAAAGATGCAGTAAGACCTGAGATCTTAAGGGGGGTGTTTTTGTCTCCTTTTTAGTGTGTGTGTGTGTGTGTGTGTGTGTGTGTGTGTGTATAGGCCAGCAGTTGATGCCTGGTATCTTCCTCAATTGTTTTTCACCATAAGTACACCTGCACACACACAGACATACTATATATACTATATTTATATATGTATCTATGTAGATAGATACATATATAGAGATAGATAGGTATAGATAAATATAGATAAGTAGAGGTAGAGATAGATTGTGATAGAGCGATAGACATGGAGATATTGATATATTGATAGATATTGATAGAGATAGATATTAATATATTGATAGATAGATAGAGATAGAGATAGATAGAGATAGAAAGAAAGAAAGAAAGAAAGAAAGAAAGAAAGAAAGAAGGAAAGAAAGAAAGAAAGAAAGAAAGAAAGGAAGAAAGAAAGGAAGAAAACAGAGGATAGATAGAGGGTCTCTCACTGAACCTGAGCTAGACTGTCTGGCCAGCAAGCCTATGGACCCACTTGTCTCTGCGCACCCTGCTCTAGACCTACAAATATGTGCTGTGCTGTGCCCAGGTTTTATGTGGTCCCTAGAGATCTGAACTCAGGTCCTCAAGCCCACTCAGCAGACACTTTGTACACGGAGTCATCTTCCCAGGCAAGTCCTATGCTTTGAAGAGGTCATGTTTGGCAAGGCAGAGCCCGACCAAACCTCTTCTCCACTCCATTGGTCTCAAAAGATGAACTGCAAGATGCTTGGTTTCTTCCATTGTGCATTTATGGCTTCTTTATCAAAACTCAGGTGCCCAAAGTTGTGTGGACTTATGTCTAGGTCTCCAGTTAGAATTCATTGATCAGCCTGTCTCCTTTTATGCCAATAAAAATGCAGTCTTTATTACTAGAACTTTGTAATACAGCTTGAAATCAGGGATAACAAAACCCCCGGAAGTTCTTTTATTGTTTAGGATTGGGTTAGCTAACCAGGATTTTTTTTTCCATATGCAATTGAGCATTGTTCTTGAAAATCTGTAAAAGAACTGTGTTGGAATTTTGATGGGGATTGCATTGAAACTGTAGATTGCTTTTGGTAAAATGGATATTTTTACTATGTTAATGGTGCTGGTGTAACTGGACAGCGGCATGTAGAAGAATACAAATAGATCCATATCTATCACCCTGCATGAAACTCAAGTCCAAGTGGATCAAAGACCTCAACATAAAACCAGATACACTGAACCTGACAGAAGCCAGGACCCTGGCCAGGACCCAGAGGCTGGATAGTCCAGAGACCTAGGATAAGACCAAACATGACTGGCAAAAAATAAAAATAATAATAATAATAAAAAGGAATGAAGCGATTCCTCTGTAGACAGGAGCCTAGCACAAATGTCATCAGAGAGGCTTCATCCAGCAACTGATCGGAACAGATGCAGAGACTCACAGCCAAACATTAGGCAGAGCTTGGGGAATCCTGTGGAAGAGAAGGAGGGAGGATCATAGGAGTCAGAGGGGTCGAGGACGCCATGGTCCACAGAATCGACTAACCAGGGCTCATAGGGGCTCACAGAGACAGAGCTGACAATCAGGGAGCTTGCGTGGATCTGACCTAGGTCCTCTGTGTATATGTTGTGGTTGCATAGCTTAGTGTTCTTATGGAACTCCTCATAGTGAGGGCAGGGGAGAGCTGTCTGGGACTCCTTTGCCTGCTCTCGGGACTCTTTTCCTCCTACTGGGCTGCCTCCTCCAGCCCTGATGTGAGAGCATGTGCCTGGTCATATTGTAACTTGCTATGCTGTGTTTGTGTTTGACTGAGATCCCTGGGAGGCCTGCTGTTTTCTGAAGGGAAATGGAGGAGGAGAGAATCTGGAGGAAAGGGAAGGTGGGGGCAGGGACTGAGAGGAGGGGAGGGAGGGGAAGCTGCATTCAGGATATGATATAGGAGAGAAGAATAAGTTAAAAAGGAAATTAAAATATTGGTTATGAAATGGACATAACATATGTCTCTTGTAGACAATGAGGTTTAAAATGCAATGTGAAATCCATGGGTCTGGAAGTGTCCCAGTGGAGTTTAGAAACAGGTGTCAGTCTAAAACTGCCTATTGATTTGACCCATCAATTCCAGGCACAAAATGTATTCCTAAGGAAACAGTAAGACTGTCGTGCAATCTTTAACGGCATTGCTTGGTAGCCCAAACCAGCAAAGTTTCAGATAATAGAAAATGGGTATACTGAAATAATAGAATATTAAATAAAGCTTCTGTACAGTGCATATAATGTGTTCCTTTGTGAAAAGAATATATAATGCGTGTTCAGATGCACATCAATACAGTAAAGCAGTGATGGGCTTGAACAAAGCTGGAAGGGATGAGAGAGACTTGGGGCCTCCATGTGGGAGGAGCGGGCTTCTGCTCTCCCTGGAGTCTGTGGCTCTCTGGTCGTCACCCACACCAGTCAGGCAGAGCCTCCAAGTGGTTCCTGTTACCTGTCTAGTGCTGTGAGTGTCTCCAGCAGACAGCACTCTGCTCCTGTGTGTCATGGTGGCCACATCCATGCCAACGCTGTTGTCACCATTACGACAGAGAGGCTGTATCCATGTCCAGGGTGTGACCGACCCGCTGAACCTGCTGGCTGAACCCTGCCAAGCCACAGGGCATCTGATGGCTTCAGTAAGAGCAGCTGATCTTCCTCAAGTGCCCCACTTCCTACCCACCCCACCAACTCAATAACATTTTTGGCACCCCAGGATTAGAAGCTGCTGGAAGTGGAGAATGAACCCAGGGTCTTCATTAGGGTGCCTGGTTAGTACCAAAACCAGAGTCACATGCATTTATGGGCCCCCAGATCTCTGACCATGATCAGCAGCCCCCTTACTTGAAGGTCAGAGGAAGAGGGACCAGACCCTATGGACACCCTGGTCTTGATGCTTTGTTTTTGTTAGTGTGGCTTCCAGGGTCTCATCAGCTGGAGTTCAAAAAGCAAGGTATCAGCTCACATTCAGGAAGTTCCTTGGGAGCTTTTATCTTTGTGCTGGAGCCTTAAAGGGCCTGGCAGCAGCTGGGCGGACTATAGAGTCGGCACTGCTGAGCACAGAGCAGAGGGTAAAGGCGACTGGCATCGTGGAGAGCAGAGCTCACATAGTGGCTAGAGATGGCACAGAGCTGGGGGCAGCTTGGTGCATAGTCGTGACCACAGACTGGCTGATGGGGGACAAGCCTTGGTGACTGTAACCAGCCCTCTACCCTGGGGAGAACAAGTCAGTCAGGTTCAGGTTCAGATGCACTGGTACAGATGGACGAACAGACAGACGGAGGGACGGAGGGATGGAGGGACAGACTGACAGAAGGTGCTGGGCTTGCCATCCTGACTGGTGCTAGGAGGTGGCTGAAGCACAGGTGGTGAGTGGTTGAGGCTCTTTCTCACACACGGACTGCACCATAGCCTCAGTTTGGCGCTCAAAGCTGTCTTTGAGGTCAGGCTACTGTCCCACACTCCCGATGAACCATGGGGCATGAGAGAAAGCGTCACTGTGAACCTCAGTCTGTATTCCACCAACCAGGACAAAGAAGCATCCTTCCCCTTAGTGTAGCTTGCTTGGCTGCCCTCCCTCCACAGTGGCTTAACAGAGATTTCATAGCCTCTGCTGTGCCTCAGAGAAATGTGCTCTGTGAAGGGGCGCTCACCTGGCGTCTCCCTGCCTGTGTTTGGAGTGTAGCTCTTCTCCTGCTGTGGGAAGCTGGGTTGGTAGCAGCAGGTTCCAGCAGGGTACCCATGCTGGGGTGGCTGGGAGGCCATGAGCAGTGGGGTATCCCTCCTTTTCTAGGAAGCAGCTTGGGTTTCTCCTGGTACAGCCATCTTGGTAACTGATTCCTAGGTGGCAAAAGCCTTTCCAAAGACAGAGAAAAGGGAAACTGTAGGAGTCTGGAGGCACAGCCAACAGAGGCCTAGAGTCCCCTCTGCCACGGCCTTCTGATTGGTGGCTGAGACAGCAAGAATGACAACCCAGGGGCCTGGTGCTTCATTTCCCCACCTCAGGACCTTCTGGGATCCTCCTACACGTAAAGAAATCAATGTTCATCTTCAAGGACGCCCCCCACCCCTAGCCAGAAGGCTCAATCAGGAGAGTTAGGTCAAGCCTCCTGCAGGACACCGATTCCCCTAGAAACACTGGGAACAGCTTCTCTTTCTCCTTCTGCTGGAGTCTTCTCTTCTACTTCTGGAAACAGATATTATATCTATGAGAACTAGGTGTCCACTGTTCTCTTGAGCGGGCTGTGTTGGGAACCAGATCCTGGCAGCTTTGGTCTCTATCCCAGCTAGAAATGTAGGAGACATAACACTGCTGACCCCCGTGCTTGCCTGGAAGTTTGAGCTTAGGGACTTAGTTGTCGGCTGTCTCACTTAGTCTTTGCCTGGGTAAGCACATGGTTAGTGGTTATCCATTGTGAGGGTTCGCTTTAAATATTTAAATATTAACTTGCCACATTCATCCCAGAATCACCCGAGAAAGGATTTCAATAATGACTTATTTAGGTGATCTTGGCCTATGGGTATTTCTGATGCCAATAGTCTTGACTATTCATTGAGATGGGAAGACTCACCTTGAATGTAGGGAGCACCATTGAATGGGCTGAGCCCAGAGCTGTGTAAGAGAGAAGGCTATGTAGGTAGAGCAAGCAATCGAAGATGTGTTTATTCTCTCTGTTCCTGACTGTGGGTGGGGTGTGACATGGAAAGCCACTTGAGTCCCTGCCTTGGCTCCTGATGACGGCAGGCTGTGGCATGGAACCGTGAGGCCTGTAAACCCTTTGCTTGATAAGATTCTTTTTTTGTTCTGGTATTTGCCACACCAACAGGAAGAAAAACAGAACTCTTGTAGTGACGAGAAAATCTGCCACCGGGGCAGGACCTAAGTACAGGACAGTGGTGGAGTCCTAAGGAGAATTAATTACCCATAGATGGATCCCAGTGTATCTGTGGTCTATAAGGGCCAGTGTGCTTCTGACTGCAGGTCCCACAAGCTCCCAAGGGCAGTTGGAGGATGTCCCCGTGGACTTTACGGAGGTGGCAGTTCCTGTGTCCCATCAACTCCAGCAAGCACAGAATGAATTTTTCTTCTCTGGAGATTTAATGCATCGATTCATAAAAAGAGAATGGCTAAGGAACCCCGATTACGGAGAACGCCACCTCGGTCAGCTCCCACCAGGCCCTCGGCGTGGGGACGGATATAAATAGCCAGCTTTTAGAAGAAAGTGCTGATCAGATACAAGTATCAGCCACCTTGACGTACTGCTGAGATGCCGTCCCAGTAATTGGGGTTACGGGCAGTTGCTCTCTCTGCTGGAATGGCAGGTCATTTCTGCAGTCCCTACCTCAGGGAGGAATGGGGGCCCTTCCTGGGGAGGTCTAGCCATCCAGCAGACAGTTAACCCTCTCCCCGCCTGGCTATGGCAGTGTCCCCTTCAGTTTCTGCCCTCAGCGTTCTTGCTGACAACCTCCACTCTTGCCAGCCCTGCAGCCATCTGAGGTGGCAAGGACTTGGGAACAGGACTCAGGTAAAGATAGCCAGATTGAGTTATAGAAAACAAGGTTATCTTAGGAGCACGCAGGCCCCGTGATCAGAGGAGAAGGCTGAGGATATTTCTGATCTGACTGATTCATAGTCTGGCAGTCTGACCAGGTATCTGGTGTTTCAAGGAAGACGTTTTGGCCACTCAGCACCCAGTCTCTGGGGGTCAGGGGAAGAAGAGGAGGGTCTCAGAACGATCAGTCCCTTGCTAAAGTCAATCAGTTTCCACTAGGCCTGGCTCACAAGCTGGAGGAGCAGACAGCACGGGCAGCAGAGCTGCGGGCTGCTCCTCCAGCCTTTCTGCCCATGGTCTCAGGACTGAAGAGAGTCGGTCCACTTGCTGGTGTGAACCTGCGGGCTCTAATGCATTTCCAAAGCCAGCAGAGGTCCTGAGGAACAATCAGGTTTGCTGGAGTACTGGCCAAGTATCTCTGTTATTCAGTTAGTTTGAAAACAACTCCCCTGTTAACCCGAACTTCCCTGCAGAGAATGGCTAACTTGTGAGATGCTGTGTGGCCTTATAGTGACTGGGTAGACAGTATGGAGTTGGGTGTCAACTGTGTCTCCTGCTCAGACTGCGACAGCAGTATGACCCAAGCAATGAATGTGTATCTGTTCTCGTCCCTGAGGCAGGACCTTGGAAACGAGGGGTTCACAACTTGATCTTTCCCGGGGTCTCCCTGTTTGCTGCGTAGATACCCCAGGGGTCACCTGAACCCTAGTCTCCTTATAAGGTCAGTATACATATTGAAGCAGAGCCAATCCCATTGACCTAATTTTAACTTAATTACTTACAGAACAGCCGTGCCTCTAAATAAATACAGCTGCATTCTGAGGTCCGGAGGGTTTAGAACCTCAACCCAGGAAGTCTGGGGTGTGGGCAGGCACCACACAGCTGGATGGGTGGCTCTGCAGCTCACCTGGCTGCAGCTGCAGACAGCGCGGGAGGGCCACGTGCCCTGTGATAATGACCTTCACCATCTCACTGCCAGGTTATTCCGGGTGTCAGCTCTCCCCCCACTCCACCCTCCCACAGCCGTAAATGAAGACAGATCGCTCCTCTCACGTTTAAAGGCCCCTGAATACGCGGAGAGAATCGATTTATATATGGGAAGGCAGCAGCCCACTCCCACTCCCCCCACCCTTCCTCGCTACACCAGCGTGAGGTAGCACTTGATGACCAAGCTCCTCGCTCAGCGGATTCCTCCTCTCAGGGTGGTTAGATATGAACCTGAACCTTGCAGGGAGGAGGGCAGAGTGGGCATAAAGCTATGCTATTATCCCAGCCAGTCAGAGGTAAAATTTTATTTGCCTAATCAATTATGAAGGATGTGCTGGCTCTTGGGGAAACTTCTGGACGCCATGTAAATCAGACACATCAGCGCTTCCTGAACTTGTCTTCGTTGCGGCTCTTCGGATGTTGCCAGTCTCCTCCTCAACAAGAAAATCTCCCTTGAAGAATCTTAAGTGGATCCCCATGGCCTCTTAGATCAAGTTCAAAAGCCAAGCTCTCTGTGTCATCGTCTTATCCCTCTCCTTACAGGGAATCTTCCTTCTCTGAACAGCCAGCTGCATGTCACCCTCTCCTCAGAATGTCACTCTAACCTCTATGAAGCACTCTCCAGCTTGGCGGTGTCTCTAAGCCTATACCCTGCTCAGCCTGGTGAATTCCCTGAAACAATTCCCCGTCCGGAGACACACTGTCTTTCCCACTCAGTGACTCTGCCCTGCTGGTGCAGGTCCTGCCTGGTTTCTGTAGGGTCACATGGATACAGGGTTAACTTCTGATTTCATCAGACAGTTAAAATGGAAGCACTCACTCTCCCCAGTGATTCTCTCCCTGCAAGAGGAGCTGCATCCTGGTAGACACCACAATTGCCAACATCAGAAGCACCCTCCCTCCATGTCGACCTGGAGGAACAATAGCTATCTAACCGAAGCAAACACCCCATTCCCACGATACCTACTGGCTCTACTGGGCTAAGCCATGTGTTTATCCAGTAACTCTTAAAGCATCGTAATTTGGTTCAATTCGCTTGCCAAGCTGTGGCCACCTAAAGTATGGGACATGAATATTTTAGTTGGATCTGTGAGAGGAGAAGCCACTCAAACGCAGACTTGCATCTCAGGAGTACTTGTGTCTCCCATCCTCTGCAGCTCTGTGAAGATGGAACTCTCTCCGCTGTGTTAAGTAAAGAGCTTAGTTTTGCTTGGCTGGTGGGTTACTTCACAGTGGTCTGGGGAACAAAGGTGAGCTGGCATCCGTTAGACCCTCTGCGATGCTTATAGGGTGCTCCGTGTTCACAGACGACAGGCGCAGGCGACTCCATACTCCACTGCACAGATGGAGCCATGTGTGCAGAGAGGATCGTCATGTAATCTATGGTCGTTGCATCCCACTAGTGTGCAGAAAGAGTGCTCAGTGAACAAGTGGGAGAGAGAGAAGTCACACCGCTAAGGGAGAGAACCCCCACCACCACCACCAGGGACTGGCAAGATGGCTCGGCAAGAAAAGTGCTTGTTGTACAAACCTAGAGACTCAGGGTCAATTCCTGGAACCCACTTAAGGAGGAAAATGAGAAGCAACTCCACAAAGATGTCTTCTGGCCTCCATGTGCTTCCCATACCACACAGCAAGTGCTTGAGTGTGCATGCTCACACACAGACACACAAACACACACATACACATAAACATACACACACAGACACACACACAAACACACATACACAGACACACAAATACATACACACAAAAATAACACAGACACACATGCAAACACACATAAACACATACACAGACACACACATACACCCACAAACTGTACAGACACACACACAAAGACATACACACAGACACATGGGGACACACATACAAACACACACACATGCAAATAACACACACACACACACATACAGAGAACACTCAAGCATATACACAGACACTCACAAACTATACAGACACACACACAAACACACATATACACACAAACACATGCAGACACACACAGGTGGGACACACACACAGAAATAATAAGTGAAAACAGGAACTTTAGGAGCTGCAGGTACATGCCTAGAGCACCTGAAAGGCGAGCTGAGAGATCAAGAACTTGGCAGTGGCTGCCAGCCTAGCCCTGGCCTTGCCAGCAGCCAGCACATCACTGGGAACAGAGAGGAGTCCTCCTTACAGCTGTTTCATGGGTGGGGATGGAAGAGAACATTAAAACTAATGTCTCCTTGTGTTTACCAGTCCTGGGGACTTAGATACTTGCACTCTGCAAAGCCGTCAGGAATGAGGGTGTTTCATCCCCATCCCGATTCCTGCGATTCCTTGATAGAAACTTACACCCTGGGGCCAGGACCTCCTGCTAGCAAGGCCTGAAGCCACAGCTGGAGCCCACTGGGAAAGGCATGTGTGCAAGAATTCTAGGGTTTTCTCTTTGCTCAATTTTGCTATGTTTTCCCGTGTGGTGCCAATGCCTGCCCCTGGAGGACATCTCAAGGACATCCCATGACAAAGGTCAAGGCATGAAAAGAAGACACAGTGATATCCACATGGTGGCCCAAGCTTGTGATATCCACACGGTGGCCCAAGCTTGTGATATCCACACGGTGGCCCAAGCTTGTGATATCCACATGGTGGCTCATGCCTGTGATATCCACATGGTGGCTCATGCCTGTGATATCCACACTGGGAATGGAGGCAGGAGGTTACTGGAGCTCATTGCCCAAGCAGGTGGCCTAAAGGACAAGGTTCAGAGACTTCAGATGCCTCTCTGTATCTTCCCTTCCCCTTCTCCCTCCCCTCTTCCTCTTCCCCCTCTTCTCTTCATCTCTCCCTCTCTACCCTCTCCCTATTTCTACTCCTCACATTCACCTCTCTCCTCTTCTCCCTCTTCCCTTTCCCCCCTCTTCCTCCACTTCTCCCTCTCTGACCCCCCTGACCCCTCTCCCTCCTTCACCTTCTCTTTCTTCCCCCTCTCTCTTCCCCTTTCCTTCCCTTGCCCCTTCCCCTCTCCTGCCCCTCTCCTTCATCTCCCTCTCTCCCTTACCTCTCCCTCTTCATCCTCCTCCCCTCCCCTTCTTCTTTCCCCCTGCCCTCTCCCCACTCTTCCTCCCTCCCCCTCTTCTTCCCCTTCTCCCTCCCCTCTCCCTCCTCCTCTTTCTCTTTCTTCCCCTCCCCCTCCCCTGCCCCTGCCCCTTCCCTCCTGTTTTCAGCAGGATTGAACTGTGTTTCTCTTCTCTGGAACTCTTCTCATGCCTTTCTCCTTGGAATTGTTTTTAAGCAGAACATCTGCTTTTTCAGGAAACGCAGAGCCCTCAGCACCTGCTAGAGATGTCACAGCTCTGGCTGGTTCAGACGCATCCACCCCACCGATGTGACTTCATGTCCCCGTGGGCCCAGCAGATCAGGGTTTGAGAGGGCAGCGTGGATTTGTGAGAGACGAGCCCCCCCTGGGACCCTGAGGCCTCCTGGAGTCTTGCTTCTGCTGGGAAGCTGCAAGAGACTCAGTCCTGCATTCACATGACTCTGGAAGTCATGCTAACTCAGAGAGGGGAGCCCTGTGAAGGAAAGTTTCCCTCACTGTAAGCAGTATGGGGAGGGGGACCTCCTCCGAGTAGCAGCCTACTTCAAGGGGCTGCTGGCACCATTCTTATCCACAAGTCATTACCAATTACCAACCCAGCTAACCTACTTCCCAGTAGACCTTACCACAGGGCTGGGACTCCTGACATGTATACTTATTGCTTAAAGCTGTTTGTTGGTTGTAGAAATCCATATTTCTACCAAAATAAAGAGCCAAGGAAGAATCTCGATGCTTGTGATCCCATGCACTGCCGATCAGACTCTCTCCGTGCACTGTGTCAGAGGGCTCTGCTCTGGGGCAGTGGTCCCTTGCTCTGATGGAGTTATGGGTGGCCAGGCTCCGTGGAGACACGGGGTATTTTTGTTTCCTTCTAACTTGACATAGATGCTAGGTTCTCATGTAGAGAGATCTAAGTGGGGGTGGGGGTGGGGGTGGGGGTGGGGACATTGTGAAATGTTCTATGTCACCTGGCATTCCACCCTAGGCTGGACAGACCACCACAGCAGAGCCACAGATGCTGAGGTCAGGAAACCCTCGGGGGAAGAGCACCTGACCTGGGAGAGGACCCCTCTCAGGGCTCCTGCACAGGGTCTTGGGTAGAGCAGAACACCAGTCGGGAAGAGCCAATGTGATGCTAATTATAGCTCTCATGACAGATGAGCTTCTAGAATGGCTCCTAATGAGTGACAAGGAGAAGCCTGCAGTGATCGAGTGCCGTAAATCGTGTCAACTGGAACTAGTTACAGCTTGCCATCTTTCCTGTCGGCTTGAGTGAAAGTTTCACGAAATAATTTTTGATAGGGTCTCACTCTACAGCCGTGGCTGGCTTGTAACTCACTGTATATAGCCCAGGCTGGTGTGGAAGCCACAGAAATCTGTCTGCCTGAGAGAGAACGTTATGTGGCTCAGGACCTGTGCCTGAGAATGTCTCATGGTGGTGAAGCGGAGTGCCTTCCCCAGGAAGCTAAACAACTGCTATGATGCGTCATCTCCACATGGGTCAGCTCCCGTGCTGGCCAGAGGTGCGCTCTGGGGTGAGTTGAGACTTCACAAAGATGTCTTCTGGCCTCCATGTGCTTCCCGACAGGCCACTAGGCCATGATCTTTCTTAATTGAGACGGTGAGATTACTGCTTTGTATGGAGGTGGAAGTCAACACCCGCTACAGCAGATATCACTGCCTCTATCAGTGTAACATGCCTCAGTTTCCCCATGCCCCAAAACAAAAGGAGGATGCCCAGGTTGTCAGTGAGGTGGACAGGTCAGAGGCTGACAGGGATGGGGAACTGTTTAGTAACTTGGGGCCACCCTGAATTTGGTGTGCATGCAAACCCTCTTAGAGTAATGTCCTTAGCAGCCTGAGACACTTAACCGCAAGCACATATACTCGACTCTGAACAATACACTTAGTACCTGCTGGCAACCTAAGACTCCCAGCTGCATCCAGCTGCATGCGTACCCTACTTAGAAAGGAATACTTTCTTCTCTGCTCACTCAACTATGAGACTCAGACAGTTTTTCTTCAAATGCCTAAGCAGCGTGTGCTAGTCTGAGAGTTCAGGCTGGTCCATCTGGAACTGGCTTTGGGTGTGTGACAGTAAGTTAAACTGGCCAAGCGAGAGCTGAGAGAGAACCTCCTGTTCCCTGTCTCATCGCTATCCATAAGTGCTTGGTCTATGGTTAAAACCGGATGCATTATGGGAAGGGATCTGTGCACTGATGTAATCTGTCAGTCAAAACCACCCAAGTTACACCCCTTAGCAACCAAGCTCCTTCAGCTCTTGAACCCTATAGAGGGGCTCAGACTACTGGCAATGGGGACTGGAAATGTCTTCACTCTGACTCACTGCTGTCAGGAAAAGCAGCGTGACCTCCCCATTTATCTCTCTGTCTCTTTGTGTGTGTTCCTCTGTGTCTCTCTGTTTCCTTCTGTCTCCCTCTCTGTGCCTTTCTCTGTCACCCTCTCTGTGTCTCTCTGTCTCTCTCCTCTTCCTCCTCTTTTTTTTTTTTTTAAAATTTGCTTTGAATAAAGTTTCATCTCTACTTTTGCAAATCAATGTGAATCTTTACTTCAGGTTTTGCTGAGGAGGTCAAGATCCTGGAAATCTCGCTCCTTAGCCTAGTACCTATCCCTGCTAACACCTTAGCCTCTGGGGTTGCTGCAGAGATGTGTGGCAGGGGAGCAACAATGGCAAGCCACAGGCAAGACGGGAGCCTACCAGGCAGTGGGGACAGTGCAGACTCTCTGTGCCCAGGATGTGATGTCTTCATGGGACAGGGGTGAGGTTCTCAAGGTTGAGATAGTCACAGGGAAGTGAACACATCCAAGGATCTCAGGCTTGGACATCCTCCGGCAGGGGGAGTTGGCAGATGTGGTTCAAGATTCTGTGTTGTGTTCAGCAAGGACTAGGAGATGCCTGGTGGAGGCTGAGCAGCTTTCCTTTGTACTGTAAGACTTCTTAGAATCATTAAAATGCTAATGTAAATTAGACTTTCCAGGGGAGATAAGCGGTGGGCATTTTCCAAACTTGTTTTATTCATTTCACATGTAATTATTATGTTCATATATATGCAAAACACTGTCTGATGTGTTCTGGAAGTGCATACAGGGTCTGCTCTTCTGCAGGTTCCTGTCTACTGAGCAGGGAGGCAGGGTGGGAAGCAGGGAGGGGGAGAGAGAACACCAGTGAGGGAGAGCCAGTCTGCAGAGAATGAAACTCTGGAGCCAGAGGAGCTGACTTCTTCAACTGAGACATCAAGGCAAGGCTCCAAGGAGGTCTCAGAGCAACAATGGCAAGCCACAGGCAAGACGGGAGCCTACCAGGCAGTGGGGACAGTGCAGACTCTCTGTGTCCAGGATGTGATGTCTTCACAGGACAGAGAGTCTAACACCAGGAGTATAGATTGGTGGTCACATTGGTGCATGGAATGGAATTGGGCCGAGAGGCCTGAGAGCTCAGTCCTGCCAGATCAGACCACATTCATCCAGCTGCTGGGTTTTGGGTTCTAGGATGCAAGTAAAAAATGTGGAGGTTGTGATAGCTGGGTGGCTACTGTAGAGGTACAGATGGGAGGGACCGGAAGTTGAGACAGTGTCAGAAGCTGATGAGACAAGAAATGAGCACATGCTGGATGCATTCCACTGCTGCTGCTGCTGCTGCTGCTGCTGTGTGTGTGTGTATGCACATGCTCACATATGTGTGTTCATATGTGTGTATGTGCGCACTAAGATGTGTGTGTGCATGTGCTCACATGTATGTAGGTGTTCATGAGTGTGTGTGTGTGTGTGTGCATCTACACATGTGCATGTGTGTGGGTGTGCACATGCTCACACGTGTGTGCATGAGTGTATGTGTGTATGCACACACACGTGCATGAATGTGTGTGTGTGCACATGCTCACATGTATGTGTGTGTGTGTGTTTTACAGATTTTTTTTTTTTACTTAAAACATTCCAGGAAGCAATGGGGATTCATGAGACTCAGAGAGTGAACAAACTTCTCATTTCTGGGAAAGAGGAAAGGATTCACTGCAGTCCATTCTCCGAGTGATAAATGTGACAAAAGACAGCAGGGAGAGGAGACACTGGCACCAGAGCTGCCTGGAGTCTCCTGGACCAGCTGAAAGTCTGTCAATGCCTGCAAGTGACACAGAGAGTCCTAGGAATGCATCTCTCTTGAGCCATCACCTGTGATGGGATAGGCTTTCCAGTGGTGCTGTACCCTTGAGTCACCTTGCTCCTGTGACCCATGGTCCTCCTTAGGGTTTCTACTGCTGTGGAAAAACACAAAACCAACTCGGT
Organism: Mus musculus; assembly: GCF_000001635.26. NCBI lineage: Eukaryota > Metazoa > Chordata > Mammalia > Rodentia > Muridae > Mus > Mus musculus. Next base: position 153,523,486 of record NC_000070.6, on the reverse strand, counting down.
GCAGAAAGGGTTTATTTCAGTTTGCAATTGAATTACTTCACCATGAAGAGAAGTCAAGGCAGGAGTTCACGGCAGGAACTGAGACAGTAGCTGCGAATAAACACTGCTTCGTGGCTTGCTCAGCCTGCCTTCTCATATCGTCCAGGGCCATCTGTCCAGGGGTGGCACTATCTGATGTGAACTGGGTCCTCCTGCCCTGTGATGGTTTGTATATCCTTGGACCAGGGAGTGGCACCATCTGAAGGTGTGGCCTTGTTGGAATAGGTGTAACCTTGTTGGAATGGGTGTGTCACTGTGGGTGTGGGTATAAGATCCTCACCCTAGTTGCCTGGAAGTCAGTCTTCCACTAGCAGCCTTTGGATGAAGATATAGAACTCTCAGCTCCTCCTGCGCCATGCCTGCCTGGATACTGTCATGCTCCCACCTTGATGATAATGGACTGAACCTCTGAACCTGTAAGCCAGCCCCAATTAAATGTTGTTTTTATAAGACTTGCCTTGGTCATGGTGTCTGTTCACAGCAGTAAAACCCTAAGACATGCCCCAATCATTAATTGAGAAAATACCTTATAGACTTCTCTGTAGGCCATTTTAGGGATACTTTTTAAAAAGTTTTGAATTAAGATTCTCTCTCCCCAGATGTAACTAATTTGTGTCAGGTTGGCAATCTCAGTTGCAATCTACCTTATTTTTTTGATACAGTGTTTCTCACTCAACCTAGCTCTAACTGGTTTCTAGACTGGATAGTCAGCAAGCCCCAGGAATTCTCCTGTCTCCAGCTCCCCAGAGGATGGCAGGCATGCACCTTGCAATATCAGGCTAGTAAGTGGGTGCTAGGGAATATCCTCAGGTTCCATGCTCAAGCTGCAAGCACTTTACAGGCTAAGCCTTCTTCTCAGACAAGGGTTGATGTTTTGTGTGAATATTTTCTGTTTAAATGATGTTTGCATAGGACAGTACCCAACCCACAAGGTCACAGTTTGGCAAATCATCACAAACAAAGCATGCCTAGTCTACCCTCTCGTTACTGCCACCCCAATCCTCGCTCCCAAGACTTCTGTCCTAGGGCAAACACTACTTTTGAATCCTAAAGCCATGGGATGTGCTTGTTGGATTTAGAGTCTGTGCAATGGAGACTTTCAGTGTGTTCTCTCCATGGGCTCCTTCTGCTCAGCATCTCAAACAGTTCATCAGCTGTGGACTGTGGCAGGGATTCACTCATTTCTGCAGCTCACATGTTCAAACATGATACAACACATTCACCTGTTCTAAGCTAGCAGATGTGTGGCTCAGTGGCCGTCATGGATACTTCCCTGGTTAGTCTTTGTCAACTTTACACACACTGGAGTCATCTGGAAAAAAGAAACCTCAACTGAGACACTGTCTCCATTTAATTCACCTGTGGCCATGTTTGTGATGCATTTTCTTACTGGTGTGGGTGGTGTTATATCCCTGAGCTATGTAAGAAAGCAGGCTGAGAAGACAGGAAGCAAGTCAGTGAGCAGTGTTCCCCCATGGCCTCTGCTTCAGTTCCTGACTCCAGGTTCCCACCTTGGACTCCAACCTTGAAGTCTCTATGGGCTATAAAGCTATAAGATTAAATGAGCCCTTTCCTCCCTGTAGTGGTTTGAATAAGAACGGCCCCATAAGCTCATAGAGTTGAATGCTTAGTCACAGGGAGTAGAACTCTTTGATAGGATTAGAAGGATTAGTGGATGTGGCCTTGTTGGAGTGGGTGTGGCCTTGTTGGAGGAAATGTGTCACTGAGGATGGGCTTTGAAGTTTCAAAAGCCTTTGCCAAGCCCAGACTCTCTCCCCCTCTCTCTCCCTCTTTCTATGCCTGTGGCTCAGGATGTAACTCTCAACTACTTCTCCAGTATCATGCCTGCCCTTCCTGCCATGCCTGCTCTGCTCTCTGCCCTGATGATATTGAACTAAGCCTCAAAAACTGCAAGCAAGCTCCCAATAAAATTATTTTGTTTACAAGAGTTGCCTCGGTCTTGGTATCTCTTCACAGAAATAGAACGGTGACCAAGACACTCCCCAAGTTGATTTTTATCACAGCATCAAGAAGCAATCTAGAGCAGTTACTCTGGGGTGTCAGTTTGCTTAGACTGAGATTCCCCTGAGTGTGTCTCTGGGGGCATGTTCATAGACGATCAGATCTGATATAACTGATGGATTCGCCTCTTGATATATTTGTAATGTGATGACATTCTCAGAAGAGGGTGGAGTGGAGAGCCAGGGCCATCAGAGGAGGTTGCTCTTGGGGCTGTATCTTCCTGTGTATGCACAATTTCTTTGCTCATTGTCCTTCACAGAGAAATTCTTCCTCCTACCCCCATGACCATACTATTCTGCCTCAAACTGAGGCCAGAACCATGGAGACAAGTGGCCACCAGTTGAATCTTCTGGAACCGAGAGCCAAAGTAAACGAGTGTTCCCAGAAGCTGTCAATCTTAGGTACGTTGTCACAGCTCCACAAAATGAACACAGACTGTTCCTGCTTTCTATTACACGTGGTATTCCCTTCAAATTGTCCCTGGGGAGTGGATGTGAGGTGTCAGGTCTGGCAGGGCCCCTGTGTATGCATGTTTCTGCTCTCCATGGTACAACTACTGCTTTCCCAAAGTGATGGGTAGATAGATAGATAGATAGATAGATAGATAGATAGATAGATAGGTATAGATAGATATAGATTTCCATATCTATATCTACAGATATCTATCTATCTATCTATCCCTCTAGATATAGGTATCTGTAGATATAGATAGAGATAGAAATATAGGTATAGATAGATATAGATTTCTATGTCTATATATCTATGTATCTATCTATATCTGTATCTATAAGTCCACTTATATATAAGCCCACTTAGATATAGATAGATAGATACAGATATAGAGATAGAGAAGTAGAGATATAGAAATAAAGAAATATATATACACATATATTCCCACCCAAATTGAGATGATTAAGCATCTCCAACTTGACATGTAGGCTTTTGAGTTTAACCTATTCCAGTCAGTCTAGAGTGCTGTGCCTCTCACAGCCTTAATTTTATTCCCTTGATGATGAATGAGGTTGAGTACCTTTTCATATTTAATTGCCTGGTATGGACATCCTCATCTGTGAAGGAGCTGCAGAAGCCTTTTGCACATCTTTCACTGGGCTGCTCTGTCTGTTTAAGTGCTTAATTTGTGGTGTTTATTTTTATGTCTGAGAATTTCTTTTCTGATTTATGTTTATAGTTTCCAGTTCTGGGCCAAGAATCCGTAACTTGTTCTGAAATTTACTGAACGTATTCGTCATTGCTACTTTCAAGCCTGAACACTGGCCATCTCTGAGTCACCATGGACTTGTTGTTGTTGTCTAATTTCCTCTTGGTTTCTACTTCTGACCTTCATTTTTGAGCAACTCAATGGGATATGGAAAGCCCAGGATGTTAACCTATGCTGGGGAAAGGCCTGGGGTTCACCTAGTTCAATTTCAAGCCTTTGTTCTTGGGTTTGAAACATCTTGGCTCTTGTTCATGAATCAGTTCCAGAACACACAGCTCTAAATTGATGCCTTCCTCCTGCTGCTCTTCAAGAAGGGGAAGGAAGTGACCTGAACCAGTCTGGACTTGCACAGCTTGAAGTTGACCCTTGCCTATCATATTTGTTGTTTGTGTGTTCTCTTTCTATTCTTTCTCACTGTTAGGGAGAGGAGTGTCTAGTGCCAGCCCATTTCTGGGATGCTCTTTTCCTGAACCCTGTGTAGTGATATCCTCCAAATTAAAACATTTTCATTCAGAAGAGGAAACTCCTAAGACTTAGAGTTTTAGGAAGCAAACCAACTCACAAGTCTCAGGAAGTCTCTGAAACTCACTAAATTCATAAGATCATTCTTCTCTAAAGTTATAGAAGGAGTGAGAATAGATAAAGAAGGAAGACACCATCTGAGGTGTGGGACTTCCTGCAAGTCATGCAGAGAGCCCTAGCCTTACAGCTTTCATGAGTCAGCAACCACGCTGGGGAGGATGTTTTGATGGTGCCTCTGCCTTTAAGTTAGCCATACTCCTGGAAGTAACTCCTCACCCATATTCATATTAGTAACTCCAGTAAAACACATTGGGTTTCCCAAATGTATTTTGGTGGTACTAACATTGATCTGCCATCAGTGACTTATCTGGGGTGAGTAGATATTGCTCACATCTCCCCAGGAAGTTACACAGCATTGGGTCACAGCACTTCCTGGACCCTGTGTGGCATCCAGCATGCAGGCTGTGACACATACTCCTTGGCAGCCTAAGGCCACCTCCTCCACCTCACCCAGAGCCATGCAGCACTCTGCCCAGCTTAAACTTTGCTGCGTGTTTTGCAAATCAGCATCTTCTTCCAATAAAAAAAAAGCCATGGCAAGGTTTTGGCTTTCCTTCCTGAGCTGGCCTTTTAATCTTGAGCCTTGGCTTCTCATGCCCCTACTAGCCTAGCTGCTCTAAGATGTCTGCCTGTTAGAGTAGGTGTGTCACTGTAGGTGTGGGCTTTAAGACCCTCATCCTAGCTGTCTGGAGGTCAGTATTCTGCTAGCAGCCTTCAGATGAAGATGCAGAACTCTCAGCTCTGCCTGCACCATGACTGCCTGGATGCTGCCATGTTCCCAACTTGATGGTAATGGGCTGATCCTCTGAGCCTGTAAACCAGCCCTAATTAAATCTTGTCCTTATGAGAGTTGCCTTGGTCATGGTGTCTGTTCTCAGCAGTAAAATCCTAACTGAGACATGGTGTCTGCCATGTTCCCACCTTGATGATAATGGACTGAACCTCTGAATCTGTAATCCAGCCCCAATTAAATGTTGTCCTAATGAGAGTTGCCTTGGTCATGGTGTCTGCTCAAAGGGGTAAAACCCTAACTAAGGCAGCAGGCAACTGGGCACAGAAAATCTGGCTCTCTGGAAAGATCCTGTCTGTGCTCCTGAATCTGGAGTCACGACTGTGCTAAGGTTATCTAAAGCCACATCTGAGTGTCCAGAGACTGGATGCATGGGAGGGGAGTACTCCAGTTCTTGGCTTCTTGATCTCCCATTTGAGAGCATGGGAGATGGAGAGCCTTGAAGAAGACAAGGAAGAGCGTGCAGGATAAAAACCAAGAATGTGTGATGCATGGAAGCCTAGAGGATAATCTAGCACCAGCAGAGATGCTCTGCCTAAAGGCACCACCCACATGGAGGCATCTGATGCTCTCTTCTGGGACTCTTGGATGTTAGCGCTCAACACCAGGCTGGGTTCTGGATGGAGGAGACTTTAGGTTTTCTCTGAGAAGTGTGACAACATGGATGTAGACATCTTTCAAGCAGATGTCAAACATGTCAACATCTGCAAAGTTCAAATGAGGCCAAACCCCAGGCCCAGGCTTGCCCTTAGCAATGGAGCTCATGAGAGCCTTTAACAAGGGCAGGCTCTGGAGGTGGTAGGAAGGGTGGCTCTTGCCCTTTAGAGGGTCTGTCTCCTTCCCTGGCTCCTGGCATTGAGCTTGTTAGTGCTACAGGCATCCGAGGGAACTCCGGAGCATGACGTCCATCCTTTAGCTCATTGTGGTCCTTTTCCTCTGAGAGTGGCAGCTGTCATTGGAGCCTTTCCTATCATGCTATGGGCCTTCTGGTAAGGGCAGTTGTCACTGCGTGGGGTGGCATGATGACATGGGATCTCCAGCTGAGTTCTCCCCATTAAAGTGGCACTTGGGAGCTGGACTGATGGCTACTGTAGGCACAGGAGGATGGGAGTGAGTTTAAAACCCAGGGTTCACCAATTCTCCTTATTCATCCTGTAGATAATCCAGAACCTCTCTGCACTTGACCCAGTTCCCACAGTTCCCGAAGTTCCAAGTGTTCCTCTTTCCCTAATGCACAGAAGACTTACAAAAGGCGGCTGGTTTTCTCTGAGAATGAAAGTCCTATAGCTATTACCTCATAATCAAAACACTTCCTCTCTGAGACTCCCCAATGACCCCCAAATCAACTAACTTACAAGGCTTGGGCACAAGCAGCAAACAAAGCTTAGAAGTTTCTGGGGTCCTTACAAGACTCACAAGGCTCCTTGGTGTGGCTAAGGGCTGCTGGTGGGGGTGGGGTGGGGTGGGGTTTCTCCATGAAGAGAGCTGCAGAGTGCCTGAGCTATCATGCTGAGGTGCAACTGCCATGAGTTGCCCGTGTTTCTGTGAGAAGCCCCTCACATGAACCCCTGAGAGTGGCCCCATAAACTCACTGGCTCATTGAACTGGTCTTCAGTCTCCAACTTTTCTGTTCCTTTAGTGATACCCTAACTGGGCTTAGTAGTTGGTTTGCAACACCACAGAAGAGGTCACTCCAGAGGTCAAAGGTCATTCCTGTGCAGTAGCTCCAGGATCTACTCTTGAGGCTGCAGAACAGACTCTGCATTCAGGAGACCCTGGTCTGTGAGACAAAGAGCCAGGATGTGAGGCCTGAGATTATGGGTTACAGGCAGGGAAGAGGTGTGTCCTGAACACTCAGGCCTCTCTCTGTGAACCAGGAAGAGACATTGCTTCCTGGATCAAGTTCAAAGCCTCTGCCTCTGCCTCTGCCTCTGCCTCTGCCTCTGCCTCTGCCTCTGCCTCTGCCTCTGCCTCTGCCTCTGCCTCTGCCTCTGCCTCTGCCTCTGCCTCTGCCTCTGCCTCTGCCTCTGCCTCTGCCTCTGCCTCTGCCTCTGCCTCTGCCGTGCTGAGATCTCCATGTGAGACACCCTGGGCATTTAAATGATGTCAGGAAGCACACTTGCAGGAACACTCTGAAGGATGTTGGATTGTCCATCGGCACCTTGGCTAGGGAAGTCACAGGTATTGTTAATAGAAGACTGCCTCGAAGACCCCAGTCCAAAACACCTTGGTGAGGGACTGCAGCGGCCCTGACTACAAACTCTTCTCTGGTGGACTGTGGCTGTGGCTCGGATGCTGAATAAAAACCCATCCCTGCATCTGTCTATCTGTCTTCCTCTCTCTCTCTCTCTCTCTCTCTCTCTCCACCCCCTCTCTCTGTACTCTCCTACCCTGCCTCACATCTTGCTCCTCTCTTCTCTCCCTCTCTTACATCTCTTTCCCCTTTCTCTCATTCTGTCTCTTTTCTCTTTCTTCAGATACAAGCAGTGCCCCCTTCGCACAGTCAGTTCCTGAAGGCAGGTGCCCACCTCAGAGGAACACTACTGCATGTGGTCAGCAGGCAATGGGCACCCAGGAAGAGGCAGTGCCTTATCACAGGGACTTGGGGTTAGCAATCGGCCATCTGCCATAGTGTCTGTCCCAGCACCCTCCAGCTTGCATGGGGCGTGGGCCAGATGTTCTCTGGAGGCCTCTTTTCTTGCTCAAGGCTCTGACAATGCCATCCTTCACTTCTTCCAGTTCAGCAGCTGCTAATGCTATTCAAATAATCTAATTTGGAATTCTGTCTGGAAACATCGACAGAACAAAGGGACGGGGCAGGGGCCTTCGTGGGAGATGTGTTGGGTGTTTTCAGTTACGGAAGTCAACAGTCTGTTCCCTCATCAGGGCTCTGACCTCCGGTTTTGGGAGAAAACAAGTTGTGTGCAGAGAACATAAATATTTTACTTTGGGCAATTCTTCAATCTGGGCTGAAACAAATGTCTCCGCTGGATTCCGCCCCCTCCCCTGCGCAACTCATCTTCAGAGAGGGGAAGATCGGAGAGTGGGAATGGGCTTAAAATGTCATTTGCCAGTTTTGAGGAAATGAGAGTTGGCAGCCCAGTGGTTCATTTAGGGAGGAGAGGCCACGCTCTCAGATTTCTCCTGTTCCCTCTTTCCTGCTGTGGTCTTCACTTCCTCTTCTTTTGAAGTGATGTCGCTCTGCACCCCTAGCTGGGGGCCAGACCCATGATCCTTCTACCTCAGCTCACCCGCCAGGCTCGGCTTTACAGAGCCCCTGGAGGAAAAGATACTGCTTTCCTTCTGACAGCAGCCTGGGTTCCAACTGGAGGGAAGGAGACCAGACGCTGGCTACGGGACAGGAGACAGGTTCTTCCAGCAGAGATGAGCAGCGCAGGCGCTCTGGAATCTGGTCACTGCCCGGAATGGAGAGGGTGGCCTCTGCACTGCTGCCTTCTGAGGCAGTTCAGAGCAATAACTCACAACCCTGCAGGCCTACCCTCCCGTGACCCTTTCCAGGCAGAAAGGGGGACCCGGGAGATGCCGGGACCCACGTGGTTGAAGGAAAGAACCAATTGCTGCAAGTTGTCCTCTAACCGCCACATGCACACCACGGTGTGAGTGCCACGTAGATCCTTCTCTTTTCCTCATTGAGTTAACAAATGTAATAACGGTTTTAATAAAAGATTGGATGCGGAGCTCTTCAAGGGCACTGTCGGGGAAGCCTAATTAGCCAATGAAATCAGCAAGGGTGGGGCTTCCTGCTGTGAGTGACAGGTGTGCCAACCAATGATGAGGGTGCTGGGCATAGGGCACTGGAAACTTATTTTGTAGTTAAAAATGCTTGCTGTTCCTGCAGAGGACCTGGGTTTAGTTACCAGCACGCACATTGGGTGACTCACAACCATTGTAGCTCTAGTTTCCTGCTTCCTTGGGCAAGTTCACACAGACACAATGACAAACGCATAATTAAAATAATACATAAAAGTCTTAAGTGAGCAAAATCAAGCTGTGTTCTGCTCGGAAGAGTCAAAGGGAGATGAACCATGTTCTGCGGGACATGATCAGGGGTCTTCTGGCTGTATGGTGCTGAGGAAGGCTATAACAGGTTGAAGTGAAATGTCCCTCACAGGCTCCTGTAGTGAACACTTGGTTCCCCGACCTCTTCTGAGTACTCTATGAAGAGGGAGCCCACCTGAAGGATATACACCACTAAGGGGTGTACTTTGGGGGCCCTGCCCTGCCCTGGATCCCTCCCCTCCCGTCTGTTTCAGGGTTGCTGTGAGTTAAGTAGCTTTGCTCAACCACGTTTTCCCTCCATGACAGCCCATCGTGGATGGAAACTGCTGGAACTGTGACATTGGCAGAGGGTAAAATTGAAGTGAGCACATGGGGTTTAGGGTGGGAGGGTTCCCTCTCCCTGGTCAGGTCCAGAGGGCGGAAGGAAGGAGTCTGTACAGATCGAGGAGAAAGGTCTGGGTACACAAATGACTTAGAGGCAGAAGGCGAGACCGTTGAATGTCACACTGAGATATTTCAACACCAGAACAAAGGCAGGCTGCCCTTGAGCCGAGGGAGGACAGCAGAGCAATTAGCCTGGCACACAGAGGATGCTCACGAGACTGTTTCATGAAGGCACTCAAGCATTGCTAGGGTGATTTCCTCTTGCTGTGTATGAGGAAGCACCATGACCCAAAGCAACTTAGGGAGAACCTGGCTCCCACTTTCACATCACTACTAATCATCAAAGGAAGTCAGGGCAGAAGCATAAACAGGGCAGGAACCTGGAGGCAGGAGCGGATGCAGAGGCCATGGAGGGATGCTGCTGACTGGCTTGCTCAGTTGCTTTTTATTGAAGCCAGGACCACCAGCCCAGGGGTGGTCCCACAATGGGCTGGGTCCTCCCTCATCAATCTCTCATTTAAAAAATGTCCTATATGCTTGTCTGTAGCCTGGTCTTATGGAAGCATGTTTTGTTTTGTTTGTTTTTTGTTTTTGTTTTTGTTTTTGTTTTTACCAATTGAGGTTTCCTCTTCTCTGATGACTGTAGCTTGCGTCAGGTTGACATGAAAACCCGACAGCACAGGTGAGAACCTTCAGTCTGCACGCACCTTTCCAAAAGGACCACAGTGCTTAGAATGGGGAATGTGAGCAGGGTCAGAGTGTGGTTGGAGAGGGAGCGTGTGCGTGTGTGTGTGTGTGTGTGTGTGCTGTGACATAAGTGACCTGCTCACCAGGGGGTGCACAGCCTGTCATCCTGGCTTCCTCTTGGACTGGGATGGAGATGTCCTCAGGTTTCTCTGGTTCAGAAACTCTAATTGCAAGATGACCTCTTGGCATAGACATGTAACCTGCCAGTGTGACTTTGCATGTCTGATGTCACTCAGAAGCTCAGTTACTTTCCTTTCTCAGGACAGCTTGGGACACCCACATCCAGGCCAGAAGGATCCACAATTGTCCCTGGAGTGAGGATATGGCTCTGTGTGTGTGTGACCCCAGCTCTGTCCCGAGGGCCCTGTTCTAGCTCAAGTGGAGCTACTGGATGGAATGTCTCCTGCAGTAGGAAGGAGGTAGCTGAGCTTGGCTCCCCTTCCCTGTCCAGGCGAACTGACATAGAAGCCCTGTGGCTTCAGACCCAGTTTTCAAACACCTGTCAGGCTGGGTCACCTCCATCCGTGGAGCACAGCATCTCAGCTGAATCTGGAAGAGCTCCTTTCAGATCCTGGACCTGACCCAGGGTGTAGGGATGGAGTCAAGGAAACATGAGACGCTTTAGGGACCGAACTGACACATTTCTGTCCGCTCTGCTAATCCAACCCAGAAAATAAATGCAAGATTTTGTCTAGGAGATATAGATACGCTATTCCCAGGCTGCCTCATTTGAGCCGTTCTGGGAGAGAGTCGTGGGGAACACAGATAACCCATCATCTGGACCAGGAGCCTCTTCTGCAGGCTGAGGCTGGGTGCTGACTCTGCTCTGGGAGGCTATCACGAGACATCCTGGGAGGGACTAGGCCATTCTACCTCTCCCCCACATAGTCCCAATGACAAACCAAAGTTCAATCCATCACAGTTCATCCTGGGGAACCAATGAGTTGGGTAAAGGGCATGGATAGGATGGTGGGTGACTGCAATGCAGCCACACTAGGAGGTCTCCAGACCACAGGGATGATGGCTTTCTTAGGTCTCTGCAAATGGGTCCCTAGCCTCTCCCCAAGACCCAGAGGCCACTTCTAGATTCTTGGCGATCTGTTGGTCCCTGGAAGCTACTCACCCTGACCTCAGGCTCCTTGGCTGCAGGGCCTGAGACAGCAGACCCCGCTTCTCAGAAAAGCTCATATCATTGTACACAGCTGTGGGCCTGCCATGGTTCATGATGCCTTGCTCCCTCAATGCCCAACACGTGGTGTCTGCCCAGGATGTTTGCATTGCATTGTGAGTGCTCTGGATTCTCTCACCCGAGAGCCCTGTGATGGAAGGCCTCAGCAGCTCCTTCCTCACAACACAGCCCCTCTCACCCCTTTCCCCATCTCCATGATTTCCATTCCAGCCAGCACTTCTAATTCCCTTTAACATGTGTTATCGCTGTGATTATTATTTCTTGTTTGTGGTCTGGCTTCCCTCTTGTGTAGAACTCCCTGAGGGTCCTGCAAACCAGAACCCTGGTGTAGAGCATTGGTCAGGTGGGGTACACTACTGTATCCTGGCCACTGGACAGAGAGAGTCTCTGATTATCAGCAACAGTGACTTTGGACAGGAGACAGGAAGAGCTGGAGGAACAGGTTTTAGGGAGAGTAGAAAGGCTGGTTGCGTTTCTATGACTAGGATGAACCTCAGACCTTGGGGAGGTGGGAGGGATTTGCTCAGACTTGGACAGCATTGGGATCTGCAGCTACCATTGCTACGCTTGGGGGGGGGTCTCTCAACACATCTGATAAATAAGTGCTGTGCATGTGTCACCCTTCATCATGGATGCTTGTGGTCCCTTGACTTAAGAATGGCCCACATAGACTCATGGGCCTGAATGCTTGGTCCATAGGGAGTGGCACTGTAAGGAGGTGTGGCCTTGTTGGAGTGGGTGTGGCCTTGTTGGAGCAGATGTGCCTTGTTAGGAGAGGTGTGACCTTATTGGAGTGGGTGTGGCTTGTTGGGGGGAGGTGTGGTCTTGTTGGAGTAGGTGTGGCTTTGTTGGAGTGGGTGTGGCCTTGTTGGGGAAGCTGTGCCATTGTGGAGGAGGGCTGTTGAGGTCTCCTATGCTTAAGCTACATACAGTGTAACACGTAGTCTCTCCTTCTGCTGTCTGTGGTTCCAGATGTTGAACTCTCAGCTACTTCTCCAGGACTGTGTCTGCCTGGGTGCCACCATGCTTCTTGCCATGATGATAACAGGCTAAACCTCTGAAGCTATAAGCCAGCCCCAGTTAAATGTTTTCACAGCAATGAAACCCTAACCAAGACAGTGCTGTAGCCACTCACTGCTACAAGGCCACAGACCAAAATCCCAGCTTTAGAGTGAGGAAACCTTGAAGCATCTGAAGATGATAGGACAAAGAAAACACTCAACTCAGCTGTCTGTGCTTGGTGCAAAGTTAACAGTGTCAAGGAGCCCATGATGAACAGGAGGCTTTGAGGGCCTGGGCACTGCACAGATCAACCTGCCATACAGCCTCCACATTGCTGGGCTTGGGGGCCTTTAGAAATTCCCCTTTGCCCAGTAACAAAAAAAGCCAGCCACTCAACAGTACCTGGCCAGCTCTGGCTCAGTGCAGGGGTCCCTGGGTTCAAGGCTCCTCTTCTATGATGGATCGGGGTTGGCAGGATAAGTGGTCAGGCCTGCTCTAATGTAGAGTGCAGATCTGTTCATCTGCTACTCACTGAAGAGGTTCCTTTGACCCCAGTTGCAGGGTAGTATGTACAAGTGTTTGTACATGTATGTGTGCATGTGTGTATATGTAGGGGCATTTTCTGCACTCTGAATGCATGGACAAGGGTAGCCAAGCCCAGTCGTCGTCATCTTCTTCTTCTTCTTCTTCTTCTTCTTCTTCTTCTTCTTCTTCTTCTTCTTCTTCTTCTTCTTCTCCTTCTCCTTCTCCCTCTCCCTCTCCCTCTCCCTCTCCCTCTCCCTCTCCCTCTCCCTCTCCCTCTCCCTCTCCCTCTCCCTCTCCCTCTCCCTCTCCCTCTCCCTCTCCCTCTCCCTCTCCCTCTCCCTCTCCCTCTCCCTCTCCCCCTCCCCCTCCCCCTCCCCCTCCCCCTCCCCCTCCCTCTCCCCCTCCCCCTCTTCCTCCTCCTCCTCCTCCTTCTTCTTTGCTGAGTCAGGTATTGATTGCTGTGTAAGGAGCCCACAGCCCAGCTTGTACCCAGAGAAACACACAACAAAGCCCACAGGGATGGGCTGTGTGATAAAGCAGCCGGGGTTACTGGAATAAAGCTTACAGGAGTATTCCAGGGGCTTGTGTGTCCCAGCTCTGGGCCAAGTGCAAGGACATAGGCCACCAGGCACCCACCTCAAGGCTTTCAGACTCAGGCAGGAGGGGGGCACACAACTCATACATTCTACCATGTAACTTGGCATCTGGCTTTTTACCCAATAGTTCCTTGCCCTGGTGACACCTAGTAAATTGTTAGGCATTTACCTGTTTATCAAGAACTGGGTGTGTTGTATCCACACTCTGATGTGGGCTGTGCATCTTAGTTAGATTCTCAAAATAACTTAATTTAAGTTATTACATACTGCCTTTCACTTAAAGGTATGTATTAATTACTAAGTATTTAATTAAGATGTACTTATTAATTATGAGATAATTAATTTAAACTTGTATATTACATACAAGGTATTTAATTTAAATTTATGGATTTAAATTAGAATCTGAGCAATACTATTTAAATATAAAGTACCACATCTAGATTCCCCTGTCTGTCAGCAGCGCCTGCCTCTTCCCTAGTAGATTTCACACTATGCGGTGATTACATCTGTCTTAGTTAGGGTTTATATTGCTGTCATGAGACATCATGACCGAAAGTAACTTGGAAAGGAAAGGATTTATCTGGCTTATGGCTTCCCATCTGTAGTCTATTATTGGAGGGATTTGGGGTAGAAACTCAAACAGGGCAGGAACTTGGAGGCAGGAGCTGATGCAGAGGCCATGGAAGGGTGTTGCTTACTGGCTTGTACTTCGTGGCTTGCTCAGCCTGCTTTCTATTAGAATCCAGAACCACCAGGTCAGAGATAGCACCGCCCGCAATGGACTGAGTGCATCTGAATCAACCGCTAACTAGGAAAATGTTCTACAGGCTTGTCTGTAGTCCAGTCTTATGGAGCATTTTCTTGATTGGGGTACCCTGCTTTCACATGACTCTAGCCTGCATCAAGTTGACATAAAATTTAGCCATAACAACAAGACACCCCAAGAGACGGTAAGAGCCACATGCTTATCCCCTGAGTTCCTCCCCAGCTGCATCCATGCCTTTCAGTCACCTGTAGGATTTCCTTACATGTGTCTGCCATGGCCTGGTACATCTGTGTCTGCCATGGTCTGGTGCATCTGTGTCTGCCATGGTCTGGTGCATCTGTGTCTGCCATGGTCTGGTGCATCTGTGTCTGCCGTGGTCTGGTGCATCTGTGTCTGCCGTGGTCTGGTGCATCTGTGTCTGCCGTGGCCTGGTGCATCTGTGTCTGCCGTGGCCTGGTGCATCTGTGTCTGCCGTGGCCTGGTGCATCTGTGTCTGCCGTGGCCTGGTGCATCTGTGTCTGCCGTGGCCTGGTGCATCTGTGTCTGCCGTGGCCTGGTGCATCTGTGTCTGCCGTGGTCTGGTGCATCTGTGTCTGCCGTGGTCTGGTGCATCTGTGTCTGCCGTGGTCTGGTGCATCTGTGTCTGCCGTGGCCTGGTGCATCTGTGTCTGCCGTGGTCTGGTGCATCTGTGTCTGCCGTGGCCTGGTGCATCTGTGTCTGCCGTGGCCTGGTGCATCTGTGTCTGCCGTGGCCTGGTGCATCTGTGTCTGCCGTGGCCTGGTGCATCTGTGTCTGCCGTGGTCTGGTGCATCTGTGTCTGCCGTGGTCTGGTGCATCTGTGTCTGCCGTGGTCTGGTGCATCTGTGTCTGCCGTGGTCTGGTGCATCTGTGTCTGCCGTGGTCTGGTACATCTGTGTCTGCCGTGGTCTGGTGCATCTGTGTCTGCCGTGGTCTGGTGCATCTGTGTCTGCCGTGGTCTGGTGCATCTGTGTCTGCCGTGGTCTGGTGCATCAGGTGTGAGGATGCGGTGAATCTTCCTGGTGTCAGAACTTTCTGGGACTAAAGAGAGCTGGGTTGCAGACAGGCAGATGTTTCAGAGTACAGAGACTGTCCTGACATGGAAAGGCCTGGCTATCGTGGAAAGGGGGTTGGGACAGTGATGGATCTTCAAGCTACATAGAGGTCTTGGGAACCAGGGGAGCACTGGGCTCTTCACTGGGATCTTCGGAAAGGATCCAATGAAGAGTTGCCTCTTTCAAACTTTGACTTAACGTCCTGCTGCATGGGGCAAAGGGGAGACTCAGGCTGTGCAGACATGATTCTGCAGTGACAGCCAGTGCTTCTGAGCCTTGATGAACATGTAGTCTTCCAGAGCCTCAGTTTCCCCATACGTACAGCACAAACTCCAGAGAGATCGGGGGTTCTCTGCCAATGTCCCGATCTTGTCAAGTTGAGACTGTCCAGAGAAACAGCCCAAGGGGACTGTAGCCACTCAGTTTGGCACACGAGCAGTCACACACAGACAGCATGAACTCCATGACACTTAGCGCTCAGGAATGCTCCACATTTTCAGGCTAATATTTCCATCAGTGCTGCTGTCAAGGATATGTATGTGACACTACTTGGGAAGTCTTCACACACGGTGAGTCAAGACGAATGTGGACATGAAGTAGGCTGGAGCTACCAGAAGCTGAGACAGGAGGCGTCCAAGTTTAAGGCCTGCCTTGTCTATACAGTGAGTGTGAGTTCAAGGCCAACCCAGGCAACCTAATGAGTTCCCGTGTCAAAATGAAAAGCAGAAAGTGGGCTGGGGTCCAGCTCAGAAATATGCAAAATTACACGCACAGCTGACATTCACGCAGAAGCGAGGGGCTGGAGAGATGGCTTAGCAGTTAAAAGAGTGTGTGCTGCTCTTGTAGAGGACTGGATTTCAACTCCCAGAACCCAAGTCAGGGGACTCACAACCACATGCGACTCCTGTTCCAGGAGATCTGACACCCCCTCTTCTGGCCTCTCAGGGCAACTACACTCACTCGCACAACTACACTCACTCCACAGATACGCATAATTAAAAACAAAATCTGTTAAATAAAAAAGTCTGTATAAGCAAAACTTCTTAGAGGAACAGAAAAACTAATGGGAAGGGAGAGATGGGAGAGGGGGAGGGAATATAGTAAGATTTGCTAAAGGGATAGTATGTACTTGCATAAAAATGGCACTGTGTAAACCAGTTGAAATATATTGAAATATAAATATAAATTGAAATATATGCTGTTCTCACACTTCCTTAGACCCATGTCTTCCTCTCCTATGAGTGTAGAGCTGGGTAGTATAGTGACCAGGTCAAGTTGTGGTGCCTTCAGGTGAACCACAGCTGTCTGACTGCCTGACAGCTCCAGTGTGGTGCTGGAGCAGGAGACACTGGGAGATAGGTGATGGAGCCCTACGGGATTCAGAGTGGCTGACAGAGCTTGAGGCTGCCCAGCAGTGGCATCACCACCAGAGACCTGGCTGGGAGTCTCTCAGTCCTGCCCCTGGGCAAATGTGACCCAACCCTATGAGTACATAGAGTCCATCTAAGCCACTGGGAAAGCACCCTCTTTAGAACCAGCCATGGATACATCAAGGATGAAGCAGAGACATGCCAGGGCAGGGGCCAAGTCCAACTCACTCTATCGGAAACAGCTCTGCAGTCCTGCAACAGTGACTCTTCCTTCTGAGGATTCCGGAACAATCTGGCTTAAGCCAGAGTCATCAACATGTCTGGCTCCCTGCTTTTGGAAGCTTAGCCTTCTGTCATGAGTGGGAAAATGTCATATAATTTGACATTGAAATTCCCTTACGTGGCTGGTGAGAGGTTTTCAAGTTCAGACACGGGCAGAGGAGAGCATGAGGCAGCTTGGGTCTGAATTTTGGGTCTGCAGTTAGTTCTGACACATGGATGCCATTTGGAGTCTCAGATTTAGCAATGTTCAGTTGCAGTGACTTAGAATAGGCAGTATTAAATCACTGAATCAATTCAAACCATAGAGGGGGTTTTGAGATAACTGGTCTACCTTCGAACCCTAACCTGATGAGCATCTGGAAGGACACTGTCAGACTACAGCTTGCAGACATGGTCTTCAGTCTGCAGCACAACTAGCTGGATGATGAGTAAACCCAGTCATCCTAACACATTCAGAGGCCTTCGCAACACAACTGGTCTCCTCCATGATGAGTAAAAATGCCCTGCTCCATGACCAGTCTCCACCCAGAGGCTGCCCAGGCCACTGGAAAGGAAGAAATAGGAGCTAATTACGTAGCTCCCTTGTCACCCTGAGAATTTACTGAGCCAGGAGGCCTGGGCACCAATGCTCTTGGATGAAAATGTTCATTTGCACATTGTGCACCCCGGTGCTTGGAGGAGACCTCAAGGCTAGCAGAATCTCAAGCGTGACCTAATAATACTTTACTCCGAGGAAGGCAGGGGAGATGAATGGTGCCACGCCAAGCCCTGGGTTAAGTAGATTCCAGGAATTGTTTTGGATTCTCAGCAGCTGCAACCTGCCTGGCATGTGGTCAAGTCCATCCCTGCCACTGAGCACTGACCTTCCCCGTGTTGCTAAGGACGTCCGTGCTGCAGGTGCTGAGAGACACACACCTCATTCTTTCAGCATAGTTATCTCAGGGGACTCCCCCATGGTCCTGAGACTCTGCCCTCTCTCCACCCTCCTTTGAGCTACTTTCTGCCACTCTTCCATTGCTTTCTGGCCCCTCTGCTGCTTCCTACTCCTCTTTGGCCAGCCTGCAGAGGGTGGAGCGCTCCCAGCTCCATTCCAACCTCCTCTGGCTCTTCTCTCCAACTGTTCCAGCTCACAGGAGCTACTGACTCAAAGTGCCCACCATTCTAGAGCTCTGGTCTTACAGATACATCTCCTTTATTGGAAAGCCAAGAGTTACCATCTGAACGAGGCCCAGTGTTCTTCCCAGCCCTGGAGCAGCCAAGTCAGTTATCATTCCTTTCCCCTCCCCCATCCAATCCATCACCAGGTTTCTCTAACTGCCCCTCTGCTTGCCTTACCTACAGATCTGCATCCCAAGCCTTGTAATCATCTCTGCTCTGTCTCCTCTCACCTCTTCTGCATATTTATGCCCCAACACCCCCAAGTAGGACACCATTCTCCTGAAGATGCATCTGGTGGCATTTGGGGGGTGACTCAGACAGTCCAAGGTTAGCTCCTCATGTTTGCATCACTATGAGAAAATCTTTGAGGCAAATCAGTTTATGAGAAAGACTTTATTTTAGGTCAAGATTTCAGGGTTCTGAGGTTCATGGTGTGGTCAGGCACTTGGACCTATGGCGATGAAGAGAGTCCCTGGTGTGGACTGGGTAGGGAGGTAAAGTGAAGCTCATGGTGGCCAGGAAGAGAAGAGGGAGAGAGGAAGGGAGGGAGGGAGGGAGGGAGGGAGGGAGGGAGAGAGAGAGAGAGAGAGAGAGAGAGAGAGAGAGAGAGAGAGAGAGAGAGAGAGGAGATCCCAATACTTCCTCTTTCAGGGACATACTCCCAGTGACTTAAAATTCTTCTCATAAGAAAACAACTTTAGAAAGTAGTTCTGGAACCTCTTTGCCAACAGTGCCAAAGGTGACAACTGAGTCTTCAGACATGAGCCTCCTGAAGGACACTTCACCCGGGTATAGTATTTATCTTGTCCAGGCCCTTATCTCAGTCCCATCTTATGGTGGAGAAGGTGCCACTCACATGCTCAGGAGTCTAGGACATACGTGATCTATTTTTGAAATGCTCTGTGTTGCAAGACTCTTAAAAAGCCTTGTTTCCAATGTGTCCTTGGGAAGAGCCCTGCCTCCCTGACAGGCTGGTCAAAACCACCCACATAAGCAGCATGACATTTGAGGTGGCTTTTCTGCTTTCTGTGGGAATATTCTCGATATGGAAAGATAAGGCTCTGGCGTGGAAGAGAAGGCATCTGTCTTTCAGGGAAGGCTGGTAGCTCTGTGCTAGATCAAGGATAAAGGCCCAACTTCTAGATGGCACAGCCAGAGCACCTGGAGAGGAAACAGAAGGTGATGTCCCAACACTACCCCAGCTGGGGTCCACTCTTTCCCGTCCCCTGAGCAGGCCCACTGGCTGCCTATCTATTACCTCTCGATATGTCTGGCAAATAGCTTTATGTCCTTCACTGACCTCTCAATTAACCACTGGG
This sequence comes from Mus musculus, assembly GCF_000001635.26. Classification (NCBI taxonomy): domain Eukaryota; kingdom Metazoa; phylum Chordata; class Mammalia; order Rodentia; family Muridae; genus Mus; species Mus musculus. The sequence goes on along the minus strand of NC_000070.6, from coordinate 153,504,402 downwards.
AGGCCAGGGAAAGGCAGGCAATGGCTGCCCCTGCTGTCAGCTCTCCACTGATCCTGACTCTGCTCTGCCTGGCGTTCCCAGCGTGAGACTCAGGTGAGCCCCCTTCTTAGCACTGAGATTCCCATTTCTTCCCACCTCCCTTGCTCCAGTAGACCAGCTGGGGTATGCAAGGCTTGTGAGGGCTACAGACATCATAAGCTGGTTCTCCATGGGGAAGGAAGGGCCCGAATGCAGGATTCCCAGCCCTTCCCCACTTAAAGCCCTTTTGCAGCCTTTGTTCCTCAAAATTGGGACAAAATGAAGCACACTTCATTTTTTTCTTGCTAGAAAAGCAAAATGCAAATAACTGCTCTGGGATGGCTTCTGTGAGTCAGGTCATTTGTGCTCGATGTTCCTGGATGAGCTCGTTATTTTTTATTTTTTTATTTTTGTCAATTTGTCATAGACTACAGTCCACCTGGGAAGGGCAGACGTCAGTGGAGGAGTTGCCTCTGAAGACTGGCCTATAGGAAGGTCTCTGGAGCATTTTCTTGATTGTACTGGGTTTAGAAGGACCAGGCCCATCGGACGCTGCTGGCCTTGGGCTGAGACGTCATGAAGGCCAAGCTGGTAAATAGAAGTCCTCCGTGGTCTATGCTTCAGTTCCTGCTTCCAGGTTCCGGACTTTTACGTTCTTATGCTGGCTTCCCTCCTTGATGGACTATGGGTCATAAGCAAAAATAAACCATTTTTCCCCAAGCTGCTTCTGGTCACGCCATTTATCACACCAACATAAACTGAACTAGGATGGTGGGACACTTCAGACGTGCACATGGCCAGCTAGGATTGTCTGAGAATTCATGAGTTTCCTTTCTGTTCTACCCCTGGACATCTCTGTGGCCTTAGGTCACGCCCAGGCATGAAGGTTCTTCAAAGCCTTCAGAAGCAAAACCAGGCTGCTAGGAGAAAAAAAAAAAATAACAAGAATAAATTTTAGAATCAGACAGAATGGTGTCAAATACCACCAGTCGTATGATTTAGGGAAAGTTACTTAACTACACTCAATTGAGTTTCTGAAATCAACTAGACATATGAGCCGCCTCTCGTCGAGTTGTTAGGAAAATTGAATCAGAAAACACAGCCTGTCTGGCACATCAACACTCAAAGAGTCATGAGCTCTTCTTTTCCTGAGTGGAACCAAGGATTCTGTGAGGGAGAGAGGAGCCTGTCCTCAGCCCTATCCTCAGAGACACATCCCGAGTCTTTCCTGACAGGAGATGAACATTTTTGCTCATCAACATCCTGAGCTAGTATCTCGCCAGCAAGAATTCACTTGGACAACCGGATTCTTCTACGGCAAAGCTTTATTGCTTCATCTGAAGGGAGACCCCGAACGAGGAAAATGGTGCTGCTTATATACCCCTCCGTGTGACCTGTCAGCTCCTGATTAGCTGCTCACTCATCACCCCACTACTACGCCCCGGGATGGGCAGTGACTTGGCACCAATTTACTCTTGCACCTGTGCACATTACTTGTTTACCAGTTAGGCACAGCGGAGGCTCACGATGGCGATTGCTCACGGCTCTCCACACATCAACAAGAAGTTAAGGTCACGCAGTCAGTGGCTGGTTAGTGCCCAGCAGTGCTTCCCAGAAATCATCCCCCTCCCAGTCGGGACGAGGCAGTAGGTGTCATGTTTAAGATGCTACTTTCTAAGTGTTCAACTTGATTATCAAGAGTCCAGCCAGGGTCCAAACATGTGTGGATTCCTAGAGGACTTTCATGCACTGAATCTTGTGGTTATGAGACTTATGTCACTGTTTCTATAATGTGGTGGGATGTCCAAGGGGGAAGGTTCTTAGTTGATTGTCTGGGCTGCGGGGACCCAGAAAGGAGCTAGGACTCACTCCCTGAGTGTGCATCACACACATTTCTCGGTAGCTACCCATGTTCCTTGTTCCTGCTCAGCCACCTGTGTCTCTCACTTCCTTTTGGGTAAGAAAAGGAAATTGTACGTAGATATCCAGTATGTATGCATTTAACAGAATCGGATCTAATAACCCAATCAATCATTATTCTTACCCAGAAACCGTAGGACCAGAGTGGGGTTCACTTAAACGCACTGAGCTCTGGTTGCTCATTAGAGCCCTTTCCTCTTATCTTGGAAAAACAAAGAATTGCAAGTAACAGCCTTCAGGAATGATTACCATGGCTATCTGGTCAACCACAGATCCTGTTTGCTAAGGAGGGGATGCGTTATCTTCTGCCTACACGGTTCATTCCTGTAACCACGTTTAACTGGGGTGGAATTTTCCCTGTGCGGTTATGGGGCTCAGAGACTGCCCCTGGATGGTCATGCAGACAGGGATGTCAGCACTGTTTATCTGAACTAAGAAGGGTGTAAGACACTGGGATGGTGCCAGACTTCAGCAAAGCACCCGCCTGAGAGGAGAAGGCTGAGTGGCTTCACCCTAGTGCCTGCTTGGTTTTGTTTCTGTTTCTGTTTTGATTTTATTTTATTTTATTTTATTTTTTCATTGATATATATTTCTGTAACATCTGCCAAGATCGACTCCATCCTGGCTGAGGCAAAGCCAGGCATTGAGGACTCCCCCTTAGTAAACCACACACCCCAAGTCTGTGTCTGGGACAGATAAAGACAAGGTGTAGCATCCTGTATGTAGGCTGCCAGGTCTGAAAGAAACACAGAACAACTGGTTAACTATG